>NC_045803.1:29766082-30111082 GCF_009873245.2 Balaenoptera musculus | reverse complement strand
CGTTTTGGTACCCGATAGGGCTGGGTCACAAGTGTTTCTTCTTTTAGAGGAAGCTGGTTCTGGCCACTGCTGTGGGTAACAGACTAAAAGGGCCAAAACTGGAAGAGAGACCCCTGGGAAAGCTGCTGCCATTGTCCCAGGGGAAATAGCAAGGAGCAGAAATAAGGGGTCAGCAAATAGAGAAAGAACAGGATTCTGAGGCTGTCGTGAGGCTGAGGACTCACCAAATGGAGGGATGGAGAGTGTGCGGTGAGGACCAAGAAAGACCTGAGGACAAGCCCCAAGGAGTGCTTCAGAGCAGCGCGGCCAAGTCACAGAGAGAGAGAGAGACTCCAGGCCCGAGGGCACCTTTAAGAGACACTTATTCATTCACAAGGCCTTCCTATTAACCTCTGGATTGTTTTTAGGTTTTAAGAAAGACCAAGAAAAGCAAAGCATTAATCACTAAGAAGTAGTATGGTTTTTCCAAAGGGTCTGTCTGCCAATATGCTACAATAAATGAAAATCTAGACGCCTAAAAAGCATTATTTGGGAAGCTGTCCGACCAAAAAAGAAATCCAAATTAACTATCTGATGTCCTATATAATAAGTCTTTAAATATTTTATAGGATCCCTCTTCCTTCAAACATAATCTTTATAAGCCAGCCATCTACTCCGCTCCTATCCTCTGTAGGAAGCAGCTGATCAGAGATCACAGCCTGTCTTTTCTGCAGCCTGAGTCCGGTTAATTGTGGATTTGATTCAAATGATAGAAGTGTTGGCAGAATGAGTCCATCTTCACCGCATTGATCCCCTCCCTCCACCCCCTTACCAGCTGGGAGCCCTCCTGAAAGAACAATAGATTTATAATACGAGCAAAACAAAGGAGTCAGGAATGAACAGCTCTTGGAAATAAGTAGGTCAAGACACAATCAATTTCCAAATCTAAAATTATGTTTGAAAAATGTACCTTTAATACCGGAGTCGGCTTCGGCCCTGTGGGGCAAAGCATGTAAAGTTTAAAGTTCCTGAGTGGCTGCTTTATCAGGTAGCCTGAAGTTTACCCTGGAGGTTAAGCAATAAAATGGAAACAAAAATAATTTAACAGTTTTGCAGTTAGTTTAACCCAGCAACGGCTTCTTAAACGGCATTCACCTTCCTGGAGGTTGCCGTGCTCATAAAGCCACAAGATGCATTTCAAAGCTATGAATTTGCTAAATAGAACTTCATTTCCTCTTCTTATTAGAGGTAATTAAATTTATTAGACGTCAGTAAAAGCCTTGTAAACAGAAAATATGAATGCTTATAAAAGTCTGCCCTCTCTTTGCAGCCTAATAATTAAGATGCAATGAGAAAGCAGCTAATAACAGCTCATAATTTATGACGTGTCATTCACCCCCAAATTTGAGACATATTGTGGAGGTATTACAGACTGAAATGAAAATAATACCCACTGAAACACATTATTTATTAAATACATAACCACTTAGAGAAATAAACACATCACACACGGAACTTGATATTTCTGATGGAAACAGTATATACATCATCTCCTGCTTTGGATATATTACCCATCAAGTCAAATCCTTAAATCAAAGTCACAACTTGTTTAAATGCAAACGGCCCGTGGCAGCCCAGCAAGCCCCAAATTTCCACTAGACTTTCACCTTGATGTCAGTTTTCAAAGACTGAGTCACTGTGAAGGTTTTTCATTATGATTGTTTTTAACGTTCTCAAAAGAAAAGAAATCCCCTGGCAAGCATTAGAGAGAGAGAGAGAGGAGGAGGAAAGACAAGGAAAAGATTCTAAACAGAAGAGCAGGACTCATAAATTAACAAAAACATTATCCACCCTCCAGCACAGATGAACTTAGAAGCAACTGCGGAATCAATGCCTCCACCCCAATGACGCTAACCCCAAATGGAATCTCTTTTTATTGCAATTTAATAATGTACTTTACATCTTTATCAGCAGTCTGGCTGAAGCTCGTACTTTGAGATCTTTGGAATAAATGGTGATGGAAATTTTAGATGCCACTTTTCATCAATGCTAAGAGGCCCTCGGTTATAAGCTACACTGTTATTTTATGTATCGCTACGAAAGAAAAAATAAAATGCTGCTAATTAAACTATGACGTGCCATCATGAGATGCACTCTGATGTCAGAGACGTTAAAACTGCAAAAAAAAAAGCCATTTTAGAATTCACTCAATACAATCCATAAAACTAGATGAGGGAAAGATGAACATCAATCTTAAAATTGTTATCTTGGTTACAGTATGTGAATCATAGCTCAATAAAGCTGTTATTTTAAAATGTTATTTTGGACCCAATGCTGAAAATCCTAATACTCAGTTGTATAGAAGGTGGTCAAGAAAGACCTCATGTTGAAGGTGACAGTCGAAGAAGAAGGACCTGAAGAAGGTGAGGGAGCTGTGTGGGTATCTGGAAGAAGAGGGTACCGGCAGAGCCAAGAGCAAGTGTAAAGTCCCTGGGGTGGGTGAGAACTTGTGCAGGGAAGCCAGAGTGAATGATGCAGAGAGAGAGAACCAGGGGCAGGAGTGCAGGTGGAGAGAGTCATAGGAGATGAAATGAATGAGGTGACAGCAAAAATAAACGTTTCACACCTAAATTTCTCCAAAGAAGACATACAGGTGGCCAAAAAACACATGAAAAGATGCTCAACATCACTAATTATTAGAGAAATGCAAATCAAAACTGCAGTGAGGTATCACCTCAAACTAGTCAGAATGGGCATCATCAAAAAATCTACAAACAATAAACGCTGGAGAGGGTGTAGAGAAAAGGGAACCCTCCTACACTGTTGGTGGGAATGTAAAGCGGTGCAGCCACTATGGAGAACGGTATGGAGGTTCCTTAAAAAACTAAAAACAGAATTACCATATGACCCAGCAATCCCACTCCTGGGCATACACCCTGAGAAAACCCTAATTCAAAAAGATACTTGCACCCCTATGTTCACTGCAGCACTATTTACAATAGCCAGGTCATGGAAGCAACCTAAATGTCCACTAACAGAGGAATGGATAAAGAAGATGTGGTACGTATATACAATGGAATATTGCTCAGCCATAAAAAAGAACAAAATAATGCCATTTGCAGCGACATGGAGGGACCTAGAGATTGTCATACTGAGTGAAGTAAGTCAGACACAGAAAGACAAATATCATATGATATCACTTACATGTGGAATCTTTTTTTTTTAATGAATAGCCCAGTTTGCTTTTTTTTTTTTTTTAAAGAAATTCACGTTCTTTTATTTATTTATTTATGACTGTGTTGAGTCTTCGTTTCTGTGTGAGGGCTTTCTCTAGTTGCGGCAAGTGGGGACCACTCTTCATCGCGGTGCGCGGGCCTCTCACCATCACGGCCTCTCTTGTTGCGGAGCACAGGCTCCAGACGCGCAGGCTCAGTAATTGTGGCTCACGGGCCCAGTTGCTCCGTGGCATGTGGGATCTTCCCAGACCAGGGCTCGAACCCGTGTCCCCTGCATTGGCAGGCAGATTCTCAACCACTGCGCCACCAGGGAAGCCCTACATGTGGAATCTTAAAAAAGGGTTTAAATGAACTTAGTTACAAAACAGAAGCAGAGTCACAGATGTAGAAAACAAACTGATGGTTACCAGGGGATGGTGGGGGGTGGGGAAGGAAGGGATAAACTGGGAGATTGGGATTGACATATACACACCACTATATATAAAATAGATAACTAATAAGAACCTACTGTATAGCACAGGGAACTCTACTCAATACTCTGTAATGGCCTATATGGGAAAAGAATCTAAAAAAAGAGTGCATATATGTATACGTATAACTGATTCACTTTACTGTACACCTGAAACTAACACAACATTGTAAATCAACTCTACTCCAATAAAAATTAAATTAAAAAAAGTTTCCTCCAGGGGAAAAAGTTTCCTCCAGTTTTCTATGAAGTTGAACAAAAATTTTAAAAGAATATTAAGAATATTCTTTTTTTTTAACAGCTTTTTTAAAAAATTAATTATTTATTTATGGCTGTGTTGGGTCTTCGTTTCTGTGCGAGGACTTTCTCCAGTTGTGGCAAGCGGGGGCCACTCTTCATCGCGGTGCGCGGGCCTCTCACTATCGCGGCCTCTCTTGTTGCAGAGCACAGGCTCCAGACGCGCAGGCTCAGTAATTGTGGCTCACGGGCCCAGCCGCTCCGCGGCACGTGGGATCTTCCCAGACCAGGGCCCGAACCCGTGTCCCCTGCATTGGCAGGCAGATTCTCAACCACTGCGCCACCAGGGAAGCCCTAAGAATATTCTTTAAAAAATTTTTTGGAGTGTGGGTTACTTATCAATTTCACACCTAAACCCTACCTTAGTAGCTTCTTGAATGGTTTATGAATCAGTTGACCTTAGCATCCCTGCCCTCTTTACAGGTGGTCCCATCCAAAGAGGTTGACAACTTTGTTCAGAGGGGACATGGTCATTAGACCACTGCCACACTACGAAGCACTTGGACTGCTTTCAAAGTGCTGGATCCTTGAGACGGTACCTTTGTTTTTTCATCAGGGATCAGAAATTGCTCTTTTTTACAATAATGCTCATGGAAAACCTGACCCCCTTCCCTAGTTACTCCCCAGCACTAAAGAGCAAAGTTTCTGCCTCAAAAGTCTAGGTTTCTCTTTTTTGAGCAACTACTCTGAGTCTTGCGCTATGCTAAGAGCTCTGTGCATTCTCTCTCTTTTGTTTAACTCTCCAACAATCCTATGTCACAGGTGCTGTTGGTAGTCCCATTTAACAGAAGGGAAGCTGGGGCACAGAGAGGTTAAGCAACTTGCCCATGGTCACACAGCCCTGTGTGTGTGTGTGTGTGTGTGTGTGTGTGTGTGTGTGTGTGTGTGTGTAGTGGAGGTCTGCTGGGACTGGAATCTGGGTATGATTTCCTTCAAAGCCCAGGTATCTAACCACTCTGCTATAAAGCATTGCTGTTATGTGGCAGTGTCTGGAAGTAACTCTGGCTCCTGCCTTTACCAGATCCGGTATCTTCTATGTTTGGTGGAACCACTAACTTGGATGGAATTGAGAATGGTGCCAAGGTCAACCTGGGAAAGAGAGGTTAAGTGCTCAGGCTCTGGAGCTAGACTCCCTGGGTTGGAATCCTGCCTTTGCCAGCTACAAGCTGTGTGATCTGGGGCAAGTTATTTAGCCTCTCTGTACCTAAATTTCCTCACCTGGACAAATGGAGTTAAACAATAGTAACTACCAGATGGGGTTGCTGTGAAAATTTTGTGAGACAGTCATGTGAAATACTTAGAAAAGTGCCTGGCCCATATGGTAGTATTGTTTCTGGCCACGGGTTTCAAAGAACACTTAGGAGCACAGTCTAGGCCCATGTATCCCAAATATGTTTGGTTAAAAGGTCATTTCACATTATTAGATGTGCCTGTGACCTTGCCTGAAAGTCTCATCCAATGAATGGGGAGAGGTTTCTCCTTCCAGAAGGATTCATGAGGACATGGCAGCAATGCCCAAGGGAAGCCAGATCCCGAGGGATGGGTGTTGTGCTAAGGTACAAGCATGAGCGACCTATGAGTTTCAAGAGTGCAGTCGCATCTTATGTACAAGAAATCATTTACAGTGACAATTACTCTTGAGAGTTCCCTAGGGAGGTGGCACATTGGAAATGGGCACACTACCTTTTATTTTGTCCAGCCTGGCCAGTTTTTTAAAATCTTTTTATTTGGGAATAATTATAGATTCACAAGAAGTTACCCCAAAAATATACAGGGGGGTCCTCTGTGCTCTCTAGCCAGTTTCCCGGGATTGTAACACCTTAGATAACTGTAATACAATATCAAATTGTTCTATAATATCAAAACCAGGAAATCGATATTGCTGCAGTCCACAGAGTTGATTCAGATTTCAATAGTTGTGTGTGCATGTGTGTAAACAGTTCTACACGATTTTATCCTGTGTGTAGACTCACGTGACCGCCCCCCACCAACAATCAAGATACAGAACTGTCCCATCACCACAAGTCTCCCTGTGGAGACTTGATAGCCACTTCACATCCCTGACCTCTGCCAACCACCAATCTGCCCTCCACCTCTATACTTCTGTGCGTTTAAGAAGGTTATATAAGAAGTGGAATCATTTATTTACATACATTTACAGCATATAACCATTTGAGATCGGATTTTTTTTTTTTTTCTCAGCATAATTCCCTGGCGATCCATCCAAGCTGTTGTGTGTATCATCGATAGCTTATTCCTTTTTTATTGCTTAGAAGTATTCCATGGCATGGATGTACCCAAGTTACACCCTTTGTAGTTTGTTTACAGTTTGGAGCTATTATGAATAGAGCTGCTATGAACAGTCATAGGCATTTTCATTTTTCAGGGATAAATGATCAAGAGTACGATTGCTGGGTAATGTAGTAATTGTATGTTTCATTTTACAAGAAACTGCCCAACTGTTTTTCAGAGTAGCTGTACCATTTCACGTTCCCACCAGCAGTGGAGGGTGCCCCAGCTTCTCCACATCCTTGCCGACATGTGGAGTTATCACTACTTTTAAAATTATGGCCGTTCCTGTAGGTGTGCAGTGGTTTAAATGTGCATTTCCCTGATAGCTAATGGTGTTGACCGTCCTTCCATGGGCTTATTTGCCACCCATACGTCCTCTCTGGTGAAATGTCTGGACAGTTTTTCCTACCGTTGCTGGAACAGATCGTGATTTTTTTCAGTTGGTTTGTTTTTAGAGGCCGTGAGGTACCTTCCCAAAAGAGGAAACAGGATTCTGGTCCCCCATCTCCCCACACTCCGGGCTACTCACTTAACTGAATGCCATTTGGGGATGGAATCATTATGCTGCTTGCCCTTTGTTTGTGTGTGTTTGCAGTGCATGGAGAATTGAATTCTTGAGTAAATGTTTATGACGTGACACCACTGTAGAGTAGCCTTATGCCCCCAGGCCAATGGGATCTGAGGTTAATCTTACCAACCCAAGTTCAGTGCCCCAAGTCCATGTCCACTGAGCTCTTCCAGGCTTCCCTCAACCTCCATTGGCCAAGGCAGGTTGTCTTTTGTCATCTCGCTCTCACAGCTGCCCTGGGCCTGGATCCCTACACTGAATGCTTTGCAGCTGGGCCGGGCCCTGACCCCGCATGGAGGGCTTGTCTGCTCCTTCCTGGGGGTGCTTCTTCTGCCCCCTTTAATCCTAGGCAGAAACGAGCCCCCTATAATCCCTGCTGCCATGTCCCAGCCACCAGCTCAGACGCTTGGCTCTCATGGCAGCGCCTGCTTGATCAAATGCCCCTTTGGGACGCTAACTTTGCTGACCAAATCCTCCCCAGCTCCACCCCTTCTCAGCTTTATCCTCTTGCCTGCAGTTAAGTCCCACCATGCTCGAGGCCAGCTCACCTAGACACAGGGCCAGAGCCATGGGAGAATTCAGGCCGCGGTAGAAAAATAGGTGTGGCTTGAACAAGGTGAGAAGTAAGATTTGGGAGATGAAGTTGGAAAGAGAGGTTGGGGGTAAATTTCAAATAGCCTTGTAAGCTGTGGCCAGAAGATCTTAGGGGAAGGGGGTCTGGGGGGGATTTTAAAGCAGGGGATGATAAGGATAGAGTTTTTTGCTCTAGCAAACAGCCAGCCAGCAGATGTTTATTGAGTACCTTTTATGTGTCAGATAAAACTTAGCTGGATTGATAGCTAATAAATATTAAATGCTTTGGGAGATATGAAGTGTTATTCTGAGTATTATGGAATATAATCAAATGGAAGTAAAGATTGGCTCTTGTGAGCTCTGCCTTCTGGTATCTTATAGTTCAATATGGAAACCGAATTTGACAGGTGAAATAGTATTTATAAACACGCTGGTGACAGAACAAATGAAAATGATCCACAAATGAAAGTGGAGTGACTTACAAGTGACTCAGGGATTTAGGTGGCAAGAGAGGCAGTGTGACAGTAAAGACCCAGGGCATTCCTGGAGAGTTTGGACGGCAGGGGCAAAACGCAAAAGCTTTAAGGAAGTGAAAAGAACGGACAGCACCCGGATGGAGGAGAAATCAATGGACCGCCAGGCTCACCTCGCAACTTCGTTACAATTACAACGTCTGAACAAAAATGAGCGTTTGTGAATTCCTTCATAGAAACTCGAAGAGCCAGAGCCTTCTGGGTGATAAGTCAACCACAGAATAAGCAGTAGTTGTGTTTTACTGACCCTTTATAATGACACATCAGTCAGCCCTGTAAGCTAGAAAGCATAGACCACCCCTCTGCTTCCCGCTACCCACCTTCAAAAAGAAAAATCGTAGACCAGATCACCACCTCTCCTAATGAGGCATTAGAATAATCTTAGCACTTTTACAGGAGCAGGAGTGCTCGGGAGTGCTCAGAAAGATTCTTTACCTGTCTATTCAGGGAATATCAGGATGCAGCTCGCTCCCCTGAAGACCTGCCCTCTTTTGAGACAAGTTGCCTGACCCTGAAAGGCAGGCGGCGGCTCCATCCTCTCGTGATGGCTTCCCCTGGTCCCCTCCCTGCATCACTCGGGCTCCTTTAATTCAGGAAGAGCCATGGGTTTTGCTCCTCTCCTATTTTGTCCCTTAATGGTGTTGCCCTTGAATGCTTTCTTCCACGTTGCTGTATGGAGAGTGGTCTTGGCATGAGTGTTTTGGTTGGGACACTATAATAAGATTTATCGTCATCTTTCGTATGTGTTGAGTAATTACTAAGTACCAGACATGTTGTGAATCACTTAACATGAAGGATCATAGGCGACAGAGCAGTCCTCTGAGCTAGGCTAAGGGTCAGCAAATCTTCTCTGTATAGGACCAGATAGTAAATATTTTAGCCTTCGTGTCTCTGCTACAAATACTCATCTCTGCCCTGGGAGTGCAAAAGCAGCCACGGATAGATAATATGTAAACAAACAAGTGTAGCTGTGTTCCAAAAAAACTTTATTTATAAAAACAGGTGGTGGGCCAGATTTGGCAGTGGGCCATAATTTGCTGACTCCTGCCCTAGAATTTACTATTGTGACTTTTGCTTGACCTGCCAGTGTTTGGGATGATCAAACTTGGCCTCTGATTTTAGTATCCTGCACCATAAATTCCAATGGCTTATTTGGGTAGTTCATATCACCAAAATTTTGTGGACCTTTGTGGCCCAAGAGAAGAAGAATGAATGGCACATAAACTGTTTTCTAGACTCACAAAATTTCTCCTTTCTGGCCTGCAACTGGAAGGGTAGGTCATTCTTGTACTTGTAAAGAAGGTGGAACCACTTTCTTCTTCCAGAAGAAGAAATACTTCTGGAAGTATTTCTGGAAGAAGAAATACTTTAGGTTTATTTGGGAGGTGGGTTTAAGAATGTTCATATTCTTCCCAAACCTCAAGATATACCAGAAACTTGAAAACCCATTTCTGTAATTCTTAACTAACTTAATTTCTCTCACCCAGGCTTTAATTGCCCCATCTGTAAAATGGGTGCAAAGTACAAAAACTTTTCTTTGGGCTACATGTCTTTGCAAATATGGTAACTATTGCTTCTTTGACTAAAATACTCTTTTATTCTCAGGCTCTGTATTAAAATAAGCAAGGGGACTGAGACCAGAAATGCTGGTTAAGAATGGGACTTTGAGGACAGAACCTCGTGCTCCTAGCACAGAGTCTGGTATTTAGGAAGGAATCACTGAGCGTTTGTTAGAAGAATCCATTTTGGCTAAGGCACAGAAGGGTCAACCTACCGAGAGATGGCAATGTGGCAGCCAAAGGTGGGCTCTTCCACTTTCCACTCAACAAACTACGCCCCAGCCAGGATGCCCCGACACAGTCACACTTCTGTTGCTTTGTGCTGGACACAGACTTTTGCCGGCCCAAGGCTGTCAAATTCACTTCGATTTTGGCTTCAACTGGGGCTTCATGCTTTCAGGAAAATTTCCCACACCGCCTTCCACTTGAGATCCTTGGCAGGGGTGCCCCTCCCATTCTGCACGCACAGCTCACTTAGTGGGCACAAAGAAATGGGAGAAAGCTTGGGGGAGAAGAAAAGAAAAAAACCCAACCCAACCCAGTCTAAACCTTGGGAAATCTACCGGGGTCTGCATCTCTTTAAAAACTATACACAGACATTTCTGGTCGAAGTGAAACCATGCTTTTTGCAGAGGACTGGAGACAGTAAATGAAGCCTTAGTCATACACAGTTAGTTTCAAAACTTATGTTGTCGCTCACAGGGAGAAATCAACGTACAGTATATTAAAAACAATCACCGCGGCCTTTAAATGATCCAATAGCTTAGCTTTGAATGCATTCAAGCTAATGGGGGCTTTAATGGCTTCTGACAGATCATTCCATTGATCAAGAGGCATGTATGAAATACGCTGCCTACTAAACTCTGTTTTGATTTGGAGAAAAGAAAACTAAACGTCCATGGTAAACAGGGCTTGATTGTTCAGTGTTCACTGAGACCCCTCTCAGCCTGACCCTGGTCGGGAGCAGAGGAGGGAAGGACAATGGGAATCCTATATACCTGGCTTGCTTCTTTCCCGACTCTAATCAAGGCGTAATCAACTGGAAATCTCTGTCTGAAGAGCTGGGGGCAGGGGCGGGAAGGTGACCAGAGGTACTGTTTTCTGTGTTGGATGAGTTACGAGCAGGAGTTGGAGCTGCCCTGAGAAATTGACTCAGCCCTTTCAGGGCTCCGGGGTTGGTAGGTTAACTGCGCTTGCTCCAAAGTGAACATCTGAATTCCCTGTTTGAAAGGATAAAAAGCATTTTCAGTTGGGGACGGCAGATTTGCAAAGAAAAAAATGAAAGTCTGCTCCCTGTATCCGTGCGTCCCGAGGCCCCAAGATTACCTTAGCAAGGGCTGAACACTCCTTGACTCAGGAAAGGTGTTTTCGCGGGGTGCATGGTGTCTGAAAAAATTTTAGAAGAGGCCTTAACAATATTCTTTGAGACTATTCTTGTGCAAGAGCAACCACGCTCTGGCTGTTTGTTGCGGCCTCAAAAGGGAGCCATAGGTCACTAAGGTGTCAGACTGGCCTTGCCTGGTCAGAAGTGATAAAGGGACGCAAACTCTTCCATTATGCACCCAAAGGAAACTGGTCTCACAAAATAAGTAATAATAATCCTCCTTCCTTGGATTTGCCTAGGGCTTTGGTGTTTACAAAGTCCTTCCAAATGTCGCCGTCGGGAGAGGTGCTGGCTTCACAGCGCTCGTATTTCCTGTCAGTTTCATGCAGCTTGCAGACCCTCTCTCTCCTGTCTGGGACGCTGGGAAGGGCAAGCACGGGTACCTTTGAAACTGGCATCACTAAAGGCTAGCTCATCTGTGGTGTCTATTTAATCTTTAATATGAGAGTGGGGAGCAGCTTCCGGTGGCAGTCACTAACCTAGTGGGTTGGGATTACTCTGAGCACACAGGGTCCGGAACCACCGGGCTTTTCCTAAACTTCCCGTAGAATGGCCTTGACCTTTTGGTCCCCATCTGTGGGGCACAGTGCTGTCCTAAGCCAGCACTTCCCATCTCTCAGCAGGAAGCCTCAGCACTTTACCAGATTAAAAACAACGGGAAAACCCTCATGCTAGAAGCGCTTATTTGTACTGGTGCCATGTTTAGTCAGTAGCTTTTGTAAAATTGATGAATTTTGTCTAAAGGCAAGTGCAGACAGGCAAACAGATCAGTATCTGCTGTTATCCATTTAGCTTGACACTCATGTGCGGGGGAACTATTTTACCTCGATTCTTTCAGGACTGATGAAAAGAAAATGCAAGCAAAGTCACAAACTGCATCATTGGAAAAGAATCACTGAATCGGATGCTGGGAGTTAATTAATGCTTCCCTCCCCTGCAAATAGACTGACCCTGGTACTTAGACATTCAGAGTCAATAAACAATTGTTGAACACAGATCATCCATTAAAAGGTGACGGCAAGAATTTTTAAAGCAAATCTAAAATTGCAAAGGGTGACCTAATCCTGTTGTAGTAATGGGGAGTACGAAGGAATCATTTTTCAGAGTATCTCATTTATAAAAAGGTCCACGCCATCTGCCGAGAGAAAAATGGAAGCTGTGAGAAGCAAATGGGATAGAATGGGATGGTAACATATTGTTCTGGTACTAAGTAGGAGACACAATGTGAATCATCGCGGTGACAGAACAGTCCAACGAGCTAGGCGTTACAGAAACAAAGACTGAATCACAGAGAGGTCAAGTGATTTGCCCAAGTAATGAAGCTACAACTGTTATCACAGGAAACCGGGATAATAATCATTAGAGCTGGTATTTCACTGAAGACCGGTATATGCCAGGCACAGCTGGAGGCATTTTATACACACATCAACTATTTAATCTTCACAACAACCTTAGGTGGTAGATACACTACTATTATCTCCATTTTGCAGACAAGAAAACAAAGGCTTCAAAGGGAGGCTGGCCTTAGGATCACATACAGAACCAGGACTCTGTAACCAAAAGCCTCTCCTGCCACCCAGGAAATCAGAAGATTCTGAAAACCTGATCGATGGTGATAGGATAGATAGAGCAGGGGTGCCGAGGGGACTAGTTTTCAGTCGTGGGAGGAGGATTTGGGCCTGATACCTGGAAGATCAATCGACCGATCGTGTTGCCTTGACAGGGTCCTGGGAGAAAGGAAGGGGCGCTGTCCCGTGAGAACAGGGCTGACGGGATGAAGGATGGTGGGACAGCCCTGTTCGGGAGCCAGGCTGGGGTGAGGTCTGGTCCTCCCAGGCTGCAGCACGGGGTCTGGGGGCGCTCACCCTTTCTCCTTGTTAATAAGGGAGAAACGAGAAACAGACCCTTTGGACCTTTCCTGGAGTTCCCCGGCAGACTGGGAATCTACTGGGGTCTCCTGGGTAAGCGAGAGCGCCGGGTGTACCCCTTTTCCTGACAATCCCTGCAATCGGCTCCCCAGAAGCAGCAGCCACGGACACCCTGGCCATCGTGCAGGACGTCATCCCCCCCCACCGCCTCTCTGGCCTCTCCCCTTCCCTGCCCCAGCCTCTTAAAGCTGCCCGGCTCTCCCTGCAGCCGCAATCACTACCAGCACTCTTGGGCCTTCCCTCCCCCTTTATGGTTGTCAAATTGATTTCACCACCGAGATACCTATGGCTCCCAATGAAACTTAATTAAAAATACCATTTAATCACAAAGTAACAAAGGCAAACTGGATAAACGGCATTACCACTTCAGTGCATTTTAATCTGCACGGCTCGTCTCCTTCTCAATCTGTTTGGATGAGAATTGCCTTTTCAAACAAGAATCCCCCTGTCTTCCATGGGCTTGCCTCTGACAGATCTCCAAAATAAACAGTATTTAGCGTGGCATGGATCCAAATGTATGCAATTTGCCCAGTGGTAAAATCAGCCTTAACTAGAGCAGGGGAAAAAAAAAAAGTTGCATTCAAAAATACCTTCCCTCGAAACACACAAAAAAACCCTACGGAATGTGGAGTGTCCATTCAATAGGGTCGATGGAATATCATTTCTAGCATCCCTCGATTCGCTTAGTGACGGATTTGGAAGCTTATTACTAAAATTGTGTCACGAGCGATGCCATGACCCCGCCCTCTCTTCTGTCTAGTGAACTCCCCTGGGCTGAGGCTGCCCATGAAAGCAGGTGGGGTGGGTGCAGAGCTGTGGGTGCTGCTTGGAGTGAAGCAAAAGGAGGATGGGGTACCACCTCATGCACTCAGAGGGGCTGGCAGGACATCTTCCCCATCTCAAGATCTGGCCCGAGGATGCGGGGAATTCCCAGTTAGAAAGCAGTGCCTTTGGACTGAGACCCTTTGGAATCCAGACAGCAGCCAGAGCGATCATCTAAAAGCAAAAGAATCTCACATCAAGTTATTCCCACCCCTCCCCCATAGAGCCCTCGGTGTTTCTTGGGGCGCTTGACATCAAATCCGAAGGCTGGTCCTCCTCCTCTCCAGCTGCATCTCCCTCCCTCTCCCCTGTTTCTCTACTTCGGCCATAGTGGTCCTTTTTCTTCCTTGAACATCCTGCTCTAAGCACCTTCCAGCCTCGGGCCTTCGTCCCCCGCTGTTCCCTTTCCTGGGAAGCTCTTCCCCCGTTACCCTCATTCCCTGACCTCCTAATCCATGCCACCCTTCCTCAGTCCCCAGCTATACTCCGTCCCCTCACCCAGTGGATTCCCCTTCTGGCACTTCAGATGATCTGAAACCATCTTATTATTTATTTGGTGGTTTACTGCCTGTCTCCCCACTACAGAGTTAAATATCTTTCAGGTCACTACATTCCCCAGCACTGGCAAGGGGGCAGGTACACGGGAGCCCTTGGAAGGCAGGCACCTGTCCTTGGATGCCCAGGGCTCACCACGCTGCTGAGCTGTGGTAGGCGGTCAAGAAAGGTTTGTGGGAGGGGAAGTCAGTAGCACCTTAGTGCAAAGGGATCTATCTCCTCAGATCACTTTTCTGAAGATAGCTGGGACTGAGGGATGCGGAAGCCTTACAGGAAGCAGTGGGGACCGCTGACTCAAGGTGGTCCCAGGGGCAAAGCTTCCCTCTCCTCCACCATCCACATGGCCCGTGTCCCAGGGAAAGTCCTTTACTAGTTCCCAGGGGAGAAGCAGGAACCGAGGTGTCAGCGTCCCCAGCAGCCCCTTTTTTTAATCATCTCTTGCCCTTCCTCCTTCTACCCACCTGAAACTTCCCCAGAGAGTGTATGTAACCCTTAAACACAAATGAGCTCATGCTTAGCGAAAGCCACCAGTTCTTCTGAGCAAATGTGATCTCACCTTTCGGATTCACTCCTGGAAGTGGTTTCTCCAAGCCCTGGCTCTTTCCCCACCTGCAGGACTCTGATGACTCCGTCCACCTGGGCGCCCCCCAGGCCAAGGAAGCAGGCCCACCCGCTGCTGTGCAAGGAGAAAACAGCAGGACCCCTCTTGGTTTCTTATCTCATCCTTTCGGTATTTTTATTGTTTATGCATGTTTTATGATGTACATGACCTATTAGTACAAGCAGTCCACAAATATAGCTCGATGGTAATACACATATATTGGGGTAAAGCACTCAACATTGTTATTCATTTCTACTCTAGGGACGCAAGCAAGCAGGTTTGGAGGGTGCCGACACGACGGCGTAACGCCAGTCAGGTTCACAATAAATGGTAATTGGGAGCAACGGGGGCCACAGAGGGTTCACGCCCTGCCTGAGAGGATGCTACCTAGCTCTTTGCCATGCCAGGATGGAGGCCTAGGGCTGCCAGATGCTCTGAATTCTGAAGAGGATGCACACATTTTTATTTTACATGAAATCTCCCAATTTTTAAATACTGGCACCTAGTGACAAGGAACAGACACTGGGGGGGGGGTGAAATAAAACACTAGGCTAGACGGTCCCGAGGCCACCCCGTCGGTGACTTCTGCGTGCCCTGCACTCCTTACCTACGTGATTTCATTTAATCTCTCCCACAACCCTGAGAGGCAGCGCTTCATCATTTACTGACGGGGAGACTGAGGCTTAAAGACATCAGGGAATTCATCCAATGTCTACTAAGAGTCTCAAGATGAGGAAACCCCGCCTGCTTTGTGTGACGTGAACTCCCTGGGGTTGACTCCCTGTGAATGAGCCCATACCTTGAACCAGTGAGATTCTGCTGGCGGGAGAGAGCATGGTTCTCAGCGCACCTCTCAAGGGGCAAAAAAGCGCCTCAGCTTCCCAACTACTGCAAACAACTACAAAGAAGGTGACAGGCTGGGGAGAGGGGCTAACTATTCTCATGATTTCCAGGGTCACCAAAGGGTGGGAGCCAGGCCCAAAAGGGAGAGGTGGGTTCATGGCATCACAAGACAAAACTGGCACCAAGATTGAGGAAGGGAGGGGAAAATGCCTACAGCAGGTCACTTACTGACATATAATACTACTAATATTTACTGGGTATTTAACTATGTGTCAGAAATTGTTCTAAGTCTGCAGCTAAGTTATTTCATTTCATCTTCACCTTATGAGTTGGTGCCTATAGTATCCCCATTTTACAGATGAGAAAACCGAGGCACAGTAACACACCAAAAGTCGCAAGCTACTGGGCATTTAGATCCAGGTACTCGAAAACCAAAGCCCAAGTTTTAACCTCTTCATCGTCTCTCTGGTGCTCCAACATCATCAGGATGGGCACTAGGGTTCTTCAAGCCTCAATTCTACCCATCGTTATGTGCGAATGGGGGAATTATAAAAAGAAATGTAGTATGCCGGCTAAAATCAGGAAGCAATGTAAATAGGACTTTGTCTCTTTCATTAGATCAGGGAAACTTCCTAAAGACAGGATGTCAACTTTATTTTAATCTTCAACGCTGCTCCATTCTTATGTGCAGAGTACAGGGCTCATAACCCAGGCTGCCCTAGAGAAGGGAAAGAGGCTATTCTTCAACGAGGCATTTCTCTTTTAATTTATTTCGCCTGTGGGGAGAGCAGCTACAGAGAACGGGAAAACAGAATCTCCCGCTCTCAAACTTTTGATATAAGTGCTGTCTGGGAGGGCTTTCTACAATGATGAAAATGTTCTGTGTCCAATACAGCAGTCACTAGCCACACATGGCTACTAAGCACTTGAAATGTGGCTCGTGCAACTGAGGAACTGAATTTTTAATTACAATTAAAATGGAATTTAAATTTAAGGAGTCCCATCTACCTAGTGGCTACCATATTGAACAGCATAGCCTCTAAAGGGTGTGGTGAGAAAATAGGCTAAATGTCTCTAAATTCGGTCTTCCTCTAGATGACCTGAGAGTCATCCCCTTGCAGAGTCTCTGCAAAGGTTTGGGAAGGAGGAAAGTAGGTTAGGTTTTGCCACAGGCCAGGCTCACCTTGGTCGCTTCCCAGGCCTTGGGAGTGGAATGGCTCACATTAAAAATCCAAGTGGGGAATAGCTTTGGGGGTTGGAGGTTCTTGTTTAATACCAAATCACTATAACACTGTGTCACTTTTAAACATTTTAATATTCATGGGCTCCATTCCCTAGCTGTTTCCAACTGGGACCCAGGGTCTACAATCCCAAGGCCCAGTCTACCCATAATCCCCTTGCCTAAGGTTGGAGGAGAGAAGTCAGAAACAGCCTTTGTTCCTCTACCTAAGACTTGTGCCCTTTCTCTAGGGTTTGGCTTCCAGAAGCAGACTCCTGAGTTCGGAAATGATATCTGTGAGATCAAACGGCAGAGGCATCGAAGGATCATCCTTTTCCCAATACGGCCGGCATTCTGGCTTCTGATCCGCGGGTAGAGTTCGGGCAATTCGGGACTGGCACCTGAAAGAGTTAAGAACAGGCAGTTACTCCCTGAGAGGAAATGCCTGGAAGACCCAAACCCATGGGCAACTTGGGGCGACCTTGCCAAATGCCCCAGTGACGATCTGCTATGATGGTGGTGATGGTACACAAGGGTGAGTTTGGGCGGCAGAAAGCAGGTGTGTTTATAAGAAGGAAGAATTGTTCTTTATGGTGCTGGAACTTCTTTTTTTTCCAATGCCCAGATTTGTATTACCTCTAATGGCTTTGCAGGAGCCAATCATCGGGGAAATTCAGTTACTCTGCCTTTAAAATGGTGAATTATTTTTTCATTATCTCGACTGTTATTTAAAGTGTGTGATTAAGCCATTATCAGATTTAAATGTTTGTGGGATTTCCATGTATTACTAGATTACTGGGAAAGATTAAATTGAATTTACTGCATTAAAACGTCCAAGAATAGATTAAACAATATTACAGACCGGGATTGACTTTGGAGATCCCGGAGATTTACAAGTGTCCCAGCCTGCTGTGCTCAGAAAAAGGCACTCCAAGGAGAGACCGATTTATAAGGATATATGCAAATAGAGGTTAATAATCATTTCCACTGATGAATAGGTGGAGAAAACTTCCACAAAATTAAATTAAGAGGCTAGCAAGAGTGACTCCCTAAGGAAAACACTTAAATCACGGTTTTTATTAAATGGATTATTCATCAATAGTAGAGAAATTAATTATCATATGCAACTAAATTATAGCCTCGTAGGAAAAAAGTTGGGGCGACGTCATCGCACCCTGGCAGGCATCTACCTTGCCGAGAGACCACAGCTTATTGGAAATTGGTCTGGGAAAACTCAGTGGCTTTGGCTTTATGTATCTGAAAAGTGAGGATCAGACAGAAGAAAACACAAATTGCAATAAGAAACGAACAATTTCTCTACTCTCTTGGAGCACGTGGCGGTGACAGCGCATGCACCAAAGAGAAATACTCTGAGTATTTCTGAGATGTACTCAGAAATACTCTGAGTACATCTGGGAGAGTTGCATGGTCCTTCCCCACCCCACCCGACCTTCTTGGCACTGTTCTCTAAATCAATTAAAAAGGGGTCCTACCCATCCTCTGTCTTCCATGTGGGACTAACTATGATGAAGAGATCAAAGAATGGACCATCCTGGACCTATTTCCAAGTCTGATGGTCGAGAAGCCTCCTAACTAAAGGACATCTTCTCCTCTGGGGAATTATTAATGGTGAGGGGATCCCCACGGGAAAACATACTTCAACTTTACACCTATTTTCTCGGGTGGTTAATTGCTATACCGGCATCCTGTGCACTCAATCCGTCGTACATTACACATAACATTCCAATATATCTTCAGCTCTCCGCATCGGGCCCTGATAATAGCGTCTGTTAACATGCACTAAGTACTATTATGTAGCACATCACTTCATAAATAATAAGATTAGCTGACCTCAGGGCCCCAAGAAGAGTAATGTGTTTAAATGTTCTCATTATTTATTTAAAACAAGAATTAAAGCAACAGAAGCTGCTTTTGACAATCCTCTTAGCATAAATATTAAACTGTTTGCACTGATAAGCCCACACGAAACTGAAGAAGAGAGACACGTTCTGCAGACTACTTAATAATAATAGGTGTTTGAGACGTTGCCACTCACCGCAGTGGCTGGATCTCCGCAGTTCTAGAGACAGTCTCTAAATCACGTGAAAGGGCTGCAGGAAATTCATATTCAAGGGAAGCTGCGACTAATTACAAAGGAATTCTGCAAAGCTTTTTAAATTGTTCTTTCTCTCTGCCTCAGAATCAGAGGGTAAGGCTCAATTTACCAGGTAGGGAGAGTTATTCCAAACTGAGCATTTCCATCTCACGGCGGGTAAATGATCTGTGCACACACTACCCTGGTTGGCAGATTAAAGGGCTGTGATAAGTGTTGATGTACCTCGAATAGCATAAGGTTTGTCAAAAGTCAACAGAGATGCTTTTTCACCTGTCAGTGGGTTTTGCCCCCTCATTTTGAGAAAGTATTAAAAACGTTAACACCTGCTGCAGAAGTTTGCTTACACTTGTATTGTACAAGCTTCCCAAGCCCACTCAGTTTTCTTTTGGGTGAAGTTGCTCTGATTTTCCTACTGTTCTTCCCACGGAAGGACTGGCTGGTGTGGGTACTACCTCCTTCTCATGCCGGCCCTGAGAGGCTAGGAGCTAGGAGCTGTGCGTACCCACCCACTGTTTCCCTCTGGGCTAGAGCTAGAACCCCATGTGTGGTCTCTTCAGGGCCTTAATTCAGATCTTTCAAGATCACTTTAAAACTCTTCCTTTAATGCCCAGCGCTCCTCGCCAGTTTCTCAATGGTCACGACTGCGCCCCACCGAGGGCTTGCTGTTGAGGTAATGTATTCACCTGCGAGGAAGGACAGTCGCCCCCAACTCAAAGCACATTGTCCAATTCAACATCATGCTGGATGGTGGGACTGAAAAAGAAAAGGCTTGAGAATGACTTGAAGGCGTATCTCCCTTTGAGTTTCAATTTCTCCTGCTTAATTCACTCATTCTGCCTCTCTTCCATCTTAATTTCCTAAGATGCGGAAGCACAGTGGTAAAGACGTTCTCTGGACACCAGGAGCTGCTGCTTCCCTGGGGCACGACATCTTGGGCAAGCTTCTTAACCTCACTAAGCCTCAGTTTCTTACTTGTCATGTGGGAATACTGATGATGGTGATGATGATGATAGTACATTACTTATGGGCTTGTTGTGGAGGTTAAATGGATTAATACATGTGAAATACTTAGCACAGTGCCTGGCACATAGTAAGCCCTCAATAATTATTAAATACTATTGTTGCTATTGTTACTTCTACTACGAGTACCAGTGACAATGGGAGATGCCAACGAGAGGGCTGCCTATTGCACCTGTGACTGTCCCCTCCCTCCAGCTAACTGACTGGGTGGCCTCTGGCCTGGGGGAAGCTCTGGAGATCCAGAAGCAGCTCTTTCTGGCTTGAATCAGATTGAGCCTGTGGCTGGATCCTATCACAATGTGACATTCCAGGACGCTGAGGCTTATGTATTGAAGCTGCTACAACTCTCCAGTGACAGGCTAAAATGCTCAGACTCAGAAAGACTTAGCAGTTGTTCCTGAAGACCCAGAATTCATAAAAGGTGCTGTCGTTGGACTGTCTGAGCGGCAGTTGTTTCAGACTGACTTGGCATTTCTAGGAAATAAAGTTGGATTGTTTCTCAGCACGCATACTCTGTAGTTCTCGCAAAATCAAGGGGCCCTGAGTTCTCCTAGGAGATGTTTTAGGAATCCTGACGGTGGTGGACACTGGCTGTCTTGTGTCTTTTTCCCAAGTTTTCCACAAAGAAGATGCTAAGTTTCCTGTGGGGAATCCGTCCCATCCCTATGCTTGGCCACGTGGTTTGAGTCTGATTGGCTCCACCTCTACAGCCAGGGGAGAGCCTTGACCAGTTTAATCTAATCAGCACATCCTACTCTCCCAGCCACAGGGAGTAGGTTAGGGGAGGCATGTGACCCACTCCAGGGCAAGATTGAGAGAGTAAGTCAAAGGACTGGTCTGGGAACTAAGGGAAAAGACTTTCTTACCTCCTGGCCTGTGAACTATTAGGATGTGTGATCTGGAACCACCATAGTCATTTTGCTACCATGCAGCAAGGGGCTGGGTCCTGGGTGATATGGTTGGAGTAGCTGGATTGAGTCTCACCTGAAGCTAGGTATGCTTAGACTTTTTCAGTTGCATGAGCTTGTTACTGTTTGAGTTAGGTTTTTCTGTCACTTGCAACCCAAAGAGTCCTGGCTGATATGCTGGCCACGCATCCCACCCCTCAGTGACCTCCTGCCTTCTACAACATCCACTGCCATGGCCCTGCCTGCCAAGTGCATGTTGATAGTCCTCTCTCCAAACTGAGACGCTGCTGATACAGTACAGTGTGTGCAGAGATCACTTGAGTTGAAAGCATGAAATCCCTGGCTTTTGTTTTTGATTCGAATAATATTTCCACTGGGCACAAATTTCTACCCAGAAAACAAGAGTGCGCTGGTGTCACCCACACTGGCCTTTGCGCAAAAATAAGCCAGTTTTAATGACCAGAGCTGGATGACCTTTCTAAAGAAAGTTAAAAAAATTTCCCTAAAAATTTCCTTATCAAGGATAGCAGATCATTCTGAACCCAGACAAACAGTAAGAAACTCAGCTAAACAGTAAGAAAGTTACAGTTTCCCCTGTGCTCTCTACTCCCATCCTAAAGGGTTAACAAATAAACTCAGATCTACTCAGAAAACCCTGCTCCTTTTATGCAGCATTGCAAGGGGCGCAATGGAAAATAATATATGCTTCATCTCTCTCCCTCCCAAATTCACACTATTTCAATTCAAAGGACTCTATAGCTACCCTCAAAACTCTTGCTACTTAGGAATGGTTCTCCCTGAATGACCTAGTGACGTAACAGGAAGCAGCTGAACGGTGTCACGTTGGCTGGCCTGTCAGCCGACTGTCCAGAGGTTCCCCTCCTCTCCTCTCCCAGGTGTAACTCACGCAGGGCCCCACTGCCTGCTGATTCCCCCAGGGCTACACTTAACATTTGGAGGATGAGGACCGCGGCTACATTAGTGAACACTGGTCGCCATGCTGAAATTAACCACTTCAGCTAAAGTGTGTGTTAATTATGGGTATGCAAGCAGTCAATAAAAGGTTAATGCAAGAGCCAGAGAATAAATTTCTTCCCTTATTGCATCACTTCACAGACTAAATGACTAACATTATACTTTGTGTTTTTAATCAATAGGTTTTACAGTAATGTGCTGGCCATTGATCTTAAGAAAACATGTCCGGTCTTCCTCCTCGTCCCTAAATTTTGCAACAAATAAAGAAGGACAGGTAACATTTCCATTACTCTTGATGAAAATGATAAAGATTTCGGGAGAAATGGTTCCTGCTAAAAGATTCATTGGGATAAACAAGCGTTAAAAAAAAAAAAAGTACAAAAAACTAGAACTTGATGGAGAAATATTACCAAGCGCAGGCCATTGAGGAGACAAGAAAAACGAACTCCTAAGAGAGAATTCTTCAATGTGAAAGAAGAGAGTAACTCTTGATTAAAATTAGTACATTCTGTATATTGTTTAAGCGTCCCGAAGAATCTTAATATGCAGCACTGATTTATTCAATTTTCACAATAACCTGAGAGAGATGGGGAGGTAGGTATCTGAACCACATTTGACGTGAGGGCTACCTTACCCCAGGTTAATCCAACGGCAGGTGGGAGAGCGGGGGCTGGGCAGACCCTGGACATTTGGCTGGCTGTCCTTTCCACCACATTCCATCTTTCTCATGGATTCCCATTTGGACCAAAATGGGTGCTATCCCCTGATTACTTAGCTATTCTTGCCAAACGTAGATATTCAGGAGATCCCAAACCATTTCCGGGGAAAGAAAGGAGCAAAATGCTTTTTTTGTTTTCATGTTCCTGTGACAATAATTACAGCAAATGACTGACAAAACTTTCTCTTCATTCTAATGACTCTGAGGTTCTCATAGCATAAGCATCTATCATCTATAGAAGTAAAAGATACATCTCCATCTTTTAAGAGCATAAACTACTTCTAATTATACAGTCATCCCCCAGTATTTTCAGGGGACTCGTTCCAGGACCCCCCGCTTGCATACCAAAATCCATGGATGCTCAAATCCCGTCCAGTTGGCCCTCCATATCCTTGGGTTCTGCATCCACAGATACAGAGGGCTGACTGTATATTTACTGAAAAAAAACCCATGTATAAGGGGACCTTCTTAGTTCAAATTTACTCAAGGGTCAACTGTATTCCTGGAGTGACCCTGAGAAAAATCTCTCAACCTCTTAGTTTCCTCAACTGTTACACGAAGTTCATGTTTCCCTGCTTCACTGGACTTTGTGAAGATAAAAATTAAATAATGTATATAAAAGCCCTTTAAAATATGTAAACTACTGCACAAATGTAGCCCTTTCCTATGTGACACAAGTCCTATTTTTAAAACACAGCAGATTAGGCGACGTTGGCCGGGGGCTTGTAATGCTTAAAAATAACTGTGAAAAAAAAAGAATCAACTATGTGCATCCAGATAATGAAATATCACATAGCCCTTAAAAAGAATGCATTAAAAAAAAATGTGTGAAAGACATCACACTTTCTTTTTAAGATTTTTTTTTTTTTTTTGATGTGGACCGTTTTAAAAGTCTTTATTGAATTTGTTACAATATTGCTTCTGTTTTTTATGTTTTGGTTTTTTGGCCACGAGGCATGTGGGATCTTAGTTCCCTGACCAGGGATCGAACCCACACTCCCTGCATTGGAAGGCAAAGTCTTAACCACTGGACCGCCAGGAAAGTCCCAAAAGACTAGAGCAATTTAGACTCACAACTTCATCAGAAAATATCCAGTCTTCTCCAAGTCAGAGTTTTTTTCCAGAATTTTCATTTACAGTGAGGAGTTGACTGTCATCCTGGCTCATGTCAAACAGAAGGCTGTTTTAGGGTATCAGCCACATCACAATACATTCCCTCAAACAGTGTAAACCAGCACCAAGGCTTAAGAGGCTTCACTCAAGTAGAAAACCCTGATGTGATATCACATCAAACCTACATTTAACCTGCAAAACACAACTGCCAGGACCAGCATGAAAAAAGTGGGAAATAATGATGTAAAGGGGCAACGATCTCAACGGCCTTCTATGCTTTGGAGGGAGCTCGAGACCAACGTGGGACCTGCATGTTCTCCGTTCTTAGTTTCTCTGGGCCCAGGAGAATCGCAGCATCTTGCCACACAGAATTATTCCAGTGTTTAAAACAGAAGTACTGGGGCTTCCCTGGTGGCACAGTGGTTAAGAATCTGCCTGCCAATGCAGGAGACATGAGTTCGAGCCCTGGTCCAGGAAAATCCCACATGCCACAGAGCAACTACGCCCGTGTGCCACAACTACTGAAGCCCGCGCGCCTAGAGCCTGTGCTCCGCAACAAGAAGCCCGTGCACCGCAACGAAGAGTAGCCCCCGCTCGCCACAGCTAGAGAAAACACGCGCGAGCAACGAAGACACAACGCAGCCAAAAATAAATAAATTTATTAAAAAAAAAAAAAGGGAAGTATTTTTTCATGTAACACGGGATCTAACTCCCTAATAGTACTTTATGTACCATTTAAGGGATTCCGTGAATAATTTTGACTCTCCATGATGTCTACATTAAAGAACACATTTCAGGGGCTTCCCTAGTGGCACAATGGTTAAGAATCTGCCTGCCAATGCAGGGGACACGGGTTCGAGCCCTGGTCTGGGAGGATCCTACATGCCGCAGAGCAACTAGGCCTGTGAGCCACAACTACTGAGCCTGCACGTCTGGAGCCTGTGCTCTGCAACGGGAGAGGCCGCGACAGTGAGAGGCCCACGCACCGCGATGAAGAGTGCCCCCCGCTCGCCACAGCTGGAGAAAGCCCTCACACAGAAACGAAGACCCAACACAGCCAAAATAAATAAATAAATTAATTAATTAATTAATTAATTAAAAAAAAAACAAAACACATTTCAAATCTCACTTTGAGTAAGAGGCCACTCCATTGTACTGATTTTCATGGTCTCACCAGGCTTTGTTCCACATCATCTGTCTTAGAGGTGAGGCGAGCATGCAGACCTGTTTATAATCATCTACCCTTGAGACTCTAAATGCTTTGAAAAGAGAAGAGTGAGTGAATGAATTTATAATTTGTCTTCTTGGACTTTGTGTTACTGCCATCATGGCTCTGTGGACAACGCGACAAAGAAAGAGCTGCCCTGTCATACGAATCACGATGGTCTACTCTGACTAAGGTGGTTGTATGAAATCAGCTTGTTTGATTTGTATAACTCAGTTTACCTACTGCAGAACCACTAAGCACAACCAACTCCTGAGTGAGTTCCAACAAAGGACACTCTCACTTTCTCTTTGAAAGGCTTTTAACCTCTTGCCTCTGACTCACACGTTAATGTTCTCAGATCAGTAAAGTCAACACACATCAGAGTGAGGAAAAGCCACACTTTGGCCCATGGGTCAGCTTTTTTTTGGGGGGGGTGGGGTGGGTCAATATACCTTTTTAGCAGGTAGTATTTTTTCAGCCATGACCACTTGAGAATCTTGACTTAACTTCTGGTTATTTAAAAATCTACTTTTGGCTTCACATTTCAGGGAAGAACGGAGAAGCCTGATAGAAGAGCTTGCTTAGCTGCTCTAAAAGCCAAATATCCCCCAAATGCTTTTGAATACCAGGATAATGCCATTCAGCCATCTGGATAACCAGCCACTTTGCAAGAAATCATTGTGCTGTTCAGTATGGATAAACCCTGCTGTCTAGATCTCAGTCAATCAATCAGCACGCTTATGGAGTACCTACTGTGAACCTATACTGTTCCCTCATTGGGAGGAGAAGGGAGTAGCACAGAGAATAGCCCAGGCCAAGCCCAGCTGCTGCAAATAGCTGTGCTCTCCACATTTGTTTGGAACACACCATTTTCCATGTAAATAATGGTTCTCATCGCTCCTAATTCTTCTCCTCAACACCAATATTACCTATAATTTCTCTGAAATATAATATTAATATATTATATAGCCCAGTAGCCATGAATAGCAGGGTGTCTGGTTTTGTTTAAGGAAAATGAACATTTAGAGTTCCTACTGGGATCCAAGAAGAAATTTCCTGTGACCAGGGTTCCCTGTCCTCCTGGCATATGGAACCAGGGCTTTGTCCCACTCCAGATCACTGCTAAGAGCTCCTCTGACCTGTGGCAAAGGCTCCACCAGAGAAGAGAGGCCCCTGGGGTGAGGGGTAAGATGCTCAGATAGTACCTCCAAGGGGTCAAGAGATGAAGAGACAAGGTCACAAGACCTCTTACTGGTATAAAAATCAGGGACACTTTTTGATAACAGAATGGCTTATAGGCATCTCTGTTCTTTCTTTCGGGGTCCAGGGGGATGCCATGCCCTTTTCCCTTCTACTGTACTAACTGCTGCCTTCTTTTGGGTTTCTTCCCAACCCGTGTAATTATACTGTGTAATCCTCACATCTCCTTACTGTTCTGCCCTTATAAGTTTTTCAGAGGTTTTTGTTGCTATGGGAGATACTATAAAGCAATTCTATCTCATGCCAATGCTTCCCTGATGACATCTCCTCTCAGACCAAAGGAATAGTAATAATGCTGATAGAAACATTAAAAATAGCCCAACATATCTACTAAGTGTCAGGCACTGTATAAGTTTTCTAATTAAACGTATGTCCTCAAATGGAAAATGGAGGTCCAGAAGATTAAATAACTTGTCCAAGATTTCACAGGTAAAGAAAGGATAGAGTCAGGGTTTGGCAAAATTGTCTGATTCCTAATCTCAAGCTCTTTGTACTGTTCCAAAATATAGACACCAAGAGAATCAGTTTGGGTCCTGGTTATAAACAGTTTTCCAAAGGCACCTAGCCCCAAGCTAGACTCCCGGGAGGAGGGTGCTGTCCATGTGAATTTTCACACGTGACTCTTCAGACTGAGCCAGTTTGCGAAAACATTCACCATCTTAACCTACCACAAAGGACCACAAAGATGCTGAAGGTGGTATGTGGTTTGGGGGGGACACGTGGGTGTCTTTGGGTCCACAGAGGACTCACATTAAACTCACCTCCATTTCAGAGGATACCAGGCTCAGGGTCAGTTCTTGTAGACCTGCAGCTTGGCTCCCTAAGTAGGTAACTGGTGACTTCACAAGGTCTGGCACAGAGAACAGGCCTCCTGGAGTCCCTCCCCCTACTTCAGGGACTCCAGCAGGCCCGTGGAACCACTTAACATTGGAGACTGCTTGGCCCAACACGGGGGTGTAAATCCAGGAGGTAAAGAGTTGAGAACAATTTTATCCCCAGGTTCATTTGTCAGCTTGTCAGTTACATAATGAGAGTGATGAATGGGCTACCTTGACAGCTGAACATTTAGGAGCTGCTGACCTTTGATCTCTGGTCACATGATAGGGTCATCTGAAACTTGCATGACTTCTACCTGGCCAAGGGTAACAATATAAAGGTCAAATCGGCTGGACGATTATATGAATCAAGTCTGAGGCAGCTTGGTTGGGAGTTTTAAGAGAGGCCGGGTTGGGTTCCCCAGCACACAAAGCTATGGAACCACTGCAGAAAGGTGCTCAACAAAAGATATACAATTTCAAAGCAGTCTAGAGTAACTTTCCTTGCAAGGGAATAGAATGAACTCATTATTTTTAAAGGGCAACAATGAAAACAAACACTTTGGAAGAAAATATATTCTGCCAGTGCCTCTGCCATTGGGAGGGAAGCCTACAGGCATATGACTTAATGAGTAATATTAATGCTATACCTGCAACATGGCAGAAGGTCCAATTTGATGCAATTATTGGAACAAAATCCCCACTGGGTAGTATCAAGCCCTCCTTTCAGCCATAGAATACGGTCTCTCCTCCATCCTCTGTCAGCACAGTACCCCACAAAGGACCATGATTGACAAAAGATAACCCTTTCCAAATTTCGTGACTTCCCTGTTGCTTGAAACTTAAGCAAAGTTTGCACGGGACAGTCTCAAACTTCAGAAAGATTCCAGAATAACTTACAATCAGAAATTCAAGGCAGCTGTGATTTTCAGATGCACTATAACATTTTAAAAAATGTTTCTTCTTGTAAATCTGAAGATTTTTGCTTTTTGATTACTTGGTTAAATTCCATTTACTCAGAATCAGATAACAGTAGTCACAGAGGTAATGAATACAGTTATGGAAATGAAGGCTAAGTGGCCAACGCCATTGATTTCTAGAATCCAGAAACTTCATAACCCATGAAAGAAGCAGACACTACAGAGAAATCTGATTTACATCAAGAGCTAGTTTTCTACAAAGGATTTTCCCCTGCAAAGTCAAAGACCGATGGACAGACTTCCATTGGAGCATAATCCATTCCTACTCTTGAGATGAGCAAAGCAAAGGACAGTGGCTTACAGAATAAAAGGCCAGCTGTTCTGACTTTGGAATGCTCATTTGAGTTGTAAGCTGTGAAATAAATTTGAGTTGATGGTCCTCCCATCTGCTCACCTGTCAAGTCTATTTCCACTGTGCTGCTGTTTTCAGAAATACTTCCCAAGTAACCTGCTTAATTGGTTTTTGGATGCCGAGAAGCATCTCCCAAGTTTATTTTAACCTTATACAGAACATGAAGCTACTGGGCCTTGGTTTCTTTTCTCTCGTTTAAGAACATTCACTAACAGGTCAAGAGCACTTACACAGAAAACTCGGTGGAGCCGCAAACCAACGGGGTGGGGGGCAGTCCCAATGAGGAATTAGAGAGAAAATGGTGGGTCAAAACAGAAGGTCAATTGATCAAGGGCATCCCAGTCTTCTGAAGAATTTCTGCTTTGCACCCGTTTAAAAGCCAAGTCCAAGTCAAAATTCTTACAATGGTCCGCAAGTCGCTTCATGACCTACGCCTTCCCCCACCTGGCCACCCCCCATCCTCTGGCCTCTCCCTCCACTTGTCCCATTACTCACTTTGCTCCAGTCGTATTGGCTGATTTGCTCTTCCTTGAACAGGCAAAGAATACTCTCAGGTATTCCAGAGCGCTCCAATACCTGCTGTTTCTTCAGCCTTGAACACTCTTCCCCTAAGATATCCATGTGGCTCGCTCCCCTATTCCTTCAGGTCAGCACTTAAACGTAATCCAATCAGTAAGGCCTTCCTTGACTATCCTACGTAAGACACCAGCATCTCCCCTTCCTACCTACCTAACCCAGCACTCCCCACTCCCCATCTTCTTTTCCTGCCCCATTTTTCTCTACAACACTTGATACCATCTAGGGTGTGTGTGTGTGTGTGTGTGTGTGTGTGTGTGTGTAAGATAAGCCCCCTGAAGGCAGGGATTTCTGATGTACTCACTGCTATATCCTCCAAGCCTAGAGTCTGGCCCACTGTAGCCACAGTAAATACGGTGCGATGCACAGATGACTGAAAGCAACTTGCGTCTGAACTTCCAACTGTACCTCCTTAAGGTAGGACTAATCTCTCTGCAATATCACCAGTTTTACGATAATGACAGTAAATGTACAAGGCACAACCAAAGGAGAAATAATAACAATATCTCATCCATGGACAAAGAGGATGAGATGAGAGGAAGAAAACTGGTCTGGGAATTCAAGACCCAGCTCCACCACTACCCTATCCTGTGACCTTGGGCAAAACCTTGACTTTCTGGCCATTAGTACTCAGATCTGTAAAATGAAAGGTTGGGTTAGACAATCTCTAAGGTTCTTCCCATCTTTAAAAAGCTGAGATTTTATATATAAATATTATGGTTTACCTTCACATACCTTATCTCATGTGACCCTCACTACTAGGGTAGGAAATAAAGGTGCTGTCCCACTTGGGGAGATTAGGATGTGGAGGCCTTGCTCCAGGTCACATGGCTGCTGAGACACGTAGCTGGGACTGAAACTTAGGTCATTTGCTAGTTCAGCATTTTTTCTACAAAACTGCACTTCCTCTATTGGTAGAATTGGAAGTACTACCAGCCCTTGTTACTCTGACTCAAAAAGTATTTTTGCAGGCAAGTTCTTATCCCCTCAAGATAACGTACGTGTATCATGGACCCCTCTGGGCACTGTTCCACCCTAGCCCAAGAATCCTTGGATTCTCTAAGCTGCCATTTCAAGATTAGAGATAATAAACGGCTCCATCTGCCTATGGATGTTTTATGATAGGAATAAAACTATATTTTACTGTAGCTCTTCGGTAGAAGGGCAAGAAGTCAAAGCAACTGTAGCATCAGGATTGCTATGCTAACAAGGCCGCTGAACTCCAAAGATGTCAGAAACTTCCTCGTCTTAAAGCCAGAGCAAATCTGCATTTTATACCCCTAGGAACTGAATGATGCTGTTTCTGCAGCTAACATTTAGAAATTAAAATTGCTTTTACCCACATAAATATCTATGCTGCTGGGTTCAGTGATCAAGAAGGAGGAAAACTCAATAAACTATAATGGAAAAGAATTTACAAAATATATAGGGACTTCCCTGGTGGTGCAGTGGTTAAGAATCCGCCTGCCAGTGCAGGGGACACAGGTTCTAGCCCTGGTCCGGGAAGATCCCACATGCTGCGGAGCAACTGAGCCCGTGCACCACGACTACTGAGCCTGCGCTCTAGAGCCCGCGAGCCACAACTACTGAGCCCACGCACTGCAACTACTGAAGCCCACGCACCTAGAGCCCATGCTCCGCAACAAGAGAAGCCACTGCAGTGAGAAGCCTGTGCAACGCAAGGAAGAGTAGCCTCCGCTCACTGCAACTAGAGAAAGCCGGTGCGCAGCAATGAAGACCCAACACAGCCAAAAAAAAAAAAAAAAAAAGATATATACATAAATATGTGTATAACCAAATCACTTTGCTGTACACCTGAAACATCCAGGACCCAGGCTGCTGCAACTATTTTTTTGTTTTGCCATTCTTAGCTCATGGCTGCCATCCTTGAGGTCACCTTATGGTCCAGGTGTTCTAGCCACCATATCTGGTTTCCCAGGCAGGAGCAGGAGAAAGGAGAGAGGGGTAAAATACGCCCTTACCTCCTCTTTCTAAGGAAGACAGCCAACCAACCTCCACCTCTATGTCACTGACTAGAACTCAGTCCCTGGGCTGCAAAAGAGGCTGAGAAGTGTAGGGTTTTTTATTTGTGTGTTTGTTTTTTGGTTTTTTTTACAGTTTTGTTTGTTTATTTCTGGCTGCACAGCATGTGGGATCTTAGTTCTCTGACCAGGGGTTGAACCCATGCCCCCTGCAGTGGAAGTGCAAAGTCTTAACCACTGGACTGCCAGGGAAGTCCCTGAAGGTTTTTAACTGGATGTGCTACCCTCTTCTTTCCTCCATCAAAACTGGGATTCTATACAGGAAGAAGGAAAGGATGAGGGCAGGATGAGAAACTAGTATTCTCTGCCACACAATGTAAGCAAATAGATATTAAGGTAATGTCTTCCAGAGATCAATGTTCTGGAGCGAATCAAACAGGAAATGAATAAGTGAGCGAATGGAGGGGGTGGGGGAAGGGCTGTGGCTGGAGTGGAAGCAGTAGGCATCTATCGGGGGAAGAGGATTTTAGGTGACAATGAGTCAGGCTTGATCAAGGGACAGCAAGGAGGCCACTGTAGCTGAAGGAGGGTGACCAAGGGAGGAAGGAGGTGGGGTCAGAGAGGACCAGGGTCTTGGAAGCCACGGTACAGACTGATTTTATTCTAAGCGAGATGGGAAAGCACTGGAGGCTTTAAACGGGGAAGTGACAGGATCTAGTCCCATAGTTTGCAGAAAACCTCTTACTCCTTTAGGAACTGGGTCATTTCATGAGAGTAAACGTCTATGCTCACCCTACTCGTGGTGCTCTGTGGATGAAGCAAAATACCCTCCTTAAGACTCTTCCCTGGTCTGATGCCCACCCCCCCGACCCAAAGCCGGCTGAGAGGGAGGGGGCAGCGCTGAACCTGACCATCCCCACAGCTTTGATGCTTTGTTCCCCTTTGTGCTGCAAGAGAAAAGAAGAAGTACCGCCCGAGCCTCCCTGTATTCCTAAGTTCACCTGATGCGTATCTTCAGAACGCAACTCACATCCAATTTAGGCTGTTCATTTACTTCTGGGGGCCGTGGATTCAGGCGGAGGAAGAAGGGGTGACCCTAGATGCCGAGAGCCACGGAAGACCGAGCAGACCTCTGAGTCAGCGCAGGGGTTGCTTCTAAAATGACTGGATTGGAAAGGACTTTTTAAAAAATTGCACTTCAATAGAAAGCGGACCAAATTCTGAAATCCTCCAACTGAAGATTCTGCTGGGCTGCCGGCATCGCCAGCAGCAGACCAAAGCCCGCTGGCGCCTTGGAGAGGAAGGATGAGTTGCCCAGAGACTGTCTTAGGGCTGCACGTGGCTTCCAAACTGCAGGTTAACTGGGTGGGTTGATTCATTAATCATCACAGCCACCACGTTCCCACCCGGGCATCTCCGAGGCGCAAGCAAGGCAGAGAGACCGGCCATCATCTATTTATTACTTTACAGTCTTGTACGCTCTCGTCTTCCACGGGCTGGTGCAGTCTCCCACTCCAGGGCTCTGACAGCTTGGGCCTGTAGTCCCCTCGCTGTCTGGGGTGAGCGCATTCTCCCAGCACCAGTGATTGCTTGTGGGGTGACCTTGGCAAGGGCACTTAGGCAGCATTTTCTCATCTGTCAAGGCGAGGCAGCCACAGACCCCCGGAGTCACCTCTGGTGAATACTCATGTGTGGACCAGTGCCGGCCATCTCATCCCAAAGCCCCCTGGCTCCGGGAAGAAGGCTTTTCCCAACAGGGAAAATGAGTGAGGCCACGTCCTTGCCTCGTGCCAGTGAGAGATGGGGGAGGGGGCGGGGGTGGAGGAGGAAAGTGTCTCTTTGCAAGAAAGACACCCTTAGGCCCTCACCGCGGATCCCAGGCGCCTTCTCATTTGCCAAAATCCAGAAGGTCACAGGGAATCAAAGAATGACTCTGCTTGTGCAGAATGTCCTTATAGAGGAGGCTGGGAACAGGAGGCCTGCTACGAGTCACCTTTCCGGCTCCTGCGAACAGGCCGATTAATGGAGAAGTTGAGCTTCTTGCTGAGCATGACAGGAGTGGGGTCAGCTAGGAACAGGCCAGGGCTCGGCGGTGAGTCAGGACGGCACAGCAAGGACCTGATTAGCGGCTGTCACCTCCTGTCCCCATGCCTGGCCTGCCAGGGAGCCAGGCTTTGCAGCCGACTGCTAAGTTAGAATTTACACTTTCTGCAAGAACGGTCTTGCAGTCAAGACCACCTGGGAGTTGGCACAGACTGAGGGGCCATTATGCTTTCTCTGCAGCCCTAGCTGATAGGGGAGCTCGAGTGAGATGGGAAGGAACTTGCTGTTCCTAATTTAAATTGCTCTTTCTAGCTGGAGATGGACTTGCCCAGGTCCTAGTGCCCAAAGGCACCCACCTGTAAGTTACAGGGCCAGGGTCGTCTGTGGAAGTGCCATCATCGGCAGGTGGCCTGCCCACGTGGCGCGAGGGACAGGTTCCAGGATAGCCTTCCCTCGGAAAACAATTCTTGCTCTGGCCTCCAGCCCATGCCAGAAAGTGTACCATTCATTCATTTTTTTTTTTCCCCCCAAGTGTATGGGGAAAAGAAGGAAAGGCATTTTAAAATGCAACTGCTTCTAAGGAGGAGACTGTTTTAAGTCACCTCTCGGAGAGATCATGCTGCTTCCTGATAGGGCAGAGAAGCACATGAGCTCTGACTTCCCTGGGGTGAGAGGAACGGGGGGTGGTGTTCCTCGGGAGCCCAATTTTACCTTCTTTACAGTCTCACCCAGGGCTGACCACAGGACCAGCCTTCTGGGAGAGATTCGTTCAGGAGGACAGCAAATACAGACTAGCAGCGATTTAATTAGTTCCAAGTTAGTGTCCTTTTCCACTTGGTCTCATGTAAGCACCTGGGAGTTATGGCCACTAACTTAAAATGATTTATAAAGTTCTTTCCCAGGAGAAAGGTCCTTGGACAGGCAGCGAGTAAGGCTGTGAATTATGCCTCCATAGTGGGTAGAGTCTGAGGATAAAGGAACAGGTTCAGCTGTGAAGAATCTGAAGCTCTCTCCTAAAAGGGAGGGGAGTCTCATTTTTCAGCGAGGTAATTTTTGACAGTCATGGCTAGCTCTTCTAGACTTCAGCTTTGACAGAACTTCTGTTCTTAGGAGCTCATCTTAGCTTATACCCTCTCAGTTTTAAGGTGAGGTTAACAGACTTGTTCAACTCATTTGTGGCAGAGTTAGGAGACTAGAATCTTGGGATGCCTACTTCAACTGTGGGTTTGCTTGCTTTTTCTTTTTTAATGTTATAATTGTTAACAGCTAACATTATTTGAGGATCTACATTTTGCTAGATGGCATTCTAAGTGCTTTAGCCTCATAACCCTATGAGGTTATGATTTTTATCCCCATCTCACAGATGGGAACACTGAGGAACTGAGTGGTAATACAATTTGCCCAAGGTCACAGAGATTGTGAGTGATGTGGCCAAGACATGAGCCCAGGAGGTCTGGTCCCAGAGCCATACTCTCAACCACTACCCTACCATGCTATTGAGACAGTGCACACTCACAGTCTTAAACCTAATGATACAGAAGGGTTTATACAGTGAAAAAGCAAGAGTCCCCCACTCTAGTTCATCCCACCCCTGGATTTGTTTCCAATGGTGGTTACCTTCTGTTATCTCTCACTAATAGGCACACACTCTTATTCCTTGATTTTCCAATTTCAGATATCATCCGTTGGCTTCCTGCAGTGTGACATGAAGATTGGACTCTCCTTATTCTGTGCACGTGTGAATGGTGTTTGTCGTAACTAGCCTCCAAACACGGCCCCAGCGGACCACGCCTCCAGGATTCACCCATATACTGAGGCTCAGCTGGCCCTCCTTGTCCTCTGACTTAAACAACAGACTGCAGCATGGGTGACATTAGAACAGTTCCTTTAAAAAGCCTGGCAGCTTCTGCTTTTGTGCTCTCGGGAATCTTGAGCCTCACTGCAAGAAGTCTGGGCATCCTGCAGGAGAGACCACACGGAAAGGCCACGTCGAGAGATGGAGGCCCAGCGGTCCCAGAGTCCCCAGCTGAGCCCAGCCTTTCTGCTCCAGCTGCTGTCTGACTACAGTCCCAGGTAAGACCCTCAGTGACGCCAGCAGAAGAACCTTCTATCCAGATGAGTCAACCCACAGAAGAACAGAGACTTATATGAGAAATAGTAACTGTGGTTGATTGAAGCCGCTATGTTTTGGGGTGATCTGTTATGTAGCAAATAGTGTTTTTCTGTATTTTTAGTTCCTTAATTGGATACCTTTGGAACATTAGATGATATGCTTAAATTCTATATCTGGTTCCATTAACTTTTTTTATGGTGGTAAAAACTATATAACGTAAAATTTGCCTTTTTACCCATTTTTAAGTGTACAATTCAGTGGTATTCATTGCATTCACAATGTTGTACAAGCATCACCGGTATATATTTCTAAAATTTTCTCATGACCTCAAACAGAAATTCATTATGCAATTTCCCATCCCCCCCTTTCCACAGCACCAGTAACCTCCAATCTACGTTCTGCCTATTTTAGATAGTTCATATTAGTGGAATCATACAATATTTGTCCTTTTGTGTCTGGCTTATTTCACTTGGCATGATGTTTTCGAGGTTCATCTAGATTATAGCATGTATTAGAATTTCATTCCTTTTTATGGCTGAATAATATTCCATTGCATGTATATTACACGTTTAGTTTATCCATTCATCTGTTGATGGACGCTTGGGTTGTTTCCACCTTTTGGCTATTGTGAATAATGCTGTGATGAATATTGGTACACAAACATCTGTTTGAGTCCCTGCTTTCAATTCTTTTGGGTTTATACCTAGGAGCGGACTTGCTGGGTCATACGGTAATCTTACATTTAACTTTTTGAGGAACCACCAAATTGTTTTTCAAAGGCACTGCATGATTTTACATTTCTACCAGCAACATACAAAGGTTCTAATTTCTCCACATCCTTGCCAACACTTGTTATTTTGTTATTTTTAAAAATTATTATAGCCACTCTAGTAGGTATGAAGTACTCTCTCATTGTGGTTTTGATTTACATTTCCCTAATGACTAATGGTGCTAAGCATCTTTTCATGAACTTATTTACCATTTGTATATCTTCTCTGGAGAAGTGTCTAATCAAGTCCTTTGCCCATTTTTTTAAGTTGGGTTGTTTGTCTTTTAGTTCTTGAGTTTTAGGAGTTCTTTACATATTCTGGATATTAAACCTTTATCAGATACATGATTTGCAAGATTTTCTCATATCCTGTAGGGTTTTTTTCACTTTCTTGACAATGTTCTTTGATGCACAAAAGTTTTTAATTTTTGATGAATTTATCTCTTTTTTTCTTAGGTTCTACTAACCTTTGACAGAATCTCTCAACTCCCCCTTTTATAAGATAAGGATAAGAGTGCCCAGTATAGAATGACAGACTGAGCCAGTTAACACCCTGAAAATGGAGTTGCAGGAATAAGAGGTACCCAATGTTTTATGAACTCTTGAAGGATCTTTTCCATCTATGTGCCATTGTTAAGTCAGTTGTTGGTTTTCACCAAAGTAAAACCTCTACCTGACAACACTGTTAACCCAACTTTGAGTTATTCCCTAAACCTAACAGTAATTAATGTGAACTATTTAAAAAATAATTTAAAAAAACTATTTAAAAAATCTTTACACTCACTCAGATTGGAAGTTTCCATTCTGCACTTCTACAAATGTGTACTATCTGACTGTGTACATGCCTTATTTCTTCCGTTAACCCAGAGGGAACTGGTGGGCATCTCAGCATCTATCCAATTCCAGTCCAGAAGAATGACAGTATCTGAGATTCCTAGGAAAAATTTTCATGGGACGTACCCCTCAAACCTTCTGGCAAAAGATTTTGGTCCTTTAAAAAGAACTTCCTGCCATCTTCTATTGGATTTGTAAGAGACTTAGGAATGGCTATTAAGACCATGCATGTATGCATATCCTAATTGGCAAGCCATCCTTATCATACTCATGGACACCTCTTTATAGCATGAGTATTGGCGAACAAGGCAAAGGGAGAACCCAGTACCATGGAGGAGAATTTCCCAGGATGCAGCTGCAGCTCAGGGGACATCGTCTGACCTTCAGTATAACTCAATCTGTATAACAGGAAACTCACCTCGATGATAGTCTCCTTGTATAACAAGCTTTCCTTGGGCATTTCTGACAGCTGATTATCACTTTTTCCCCTGTTGAAAACATTTAATTCACTGCTGTCTGGAATGTCTATTTATTTGTGGGGTACTCATGATACCAAATGTCTCATAATTGTTTTGGTCTTTCCCATCAGAAAGGAAACTTGGCTTGGTAGAAAACATTAAAAAAGTATTTTGAGCTATCGGGTCACTGTAAACATTCTCAACACTGTATTTGCAAAAGCCAGCATGCTGTTAAAACAATTACATGCTCTATCTCAGTTCCAAACAGCTAATGGTGTTTTGCAGAATTGCTTATAATTTCAGAAACTGGAAACAATCTAAATGTCCGTTATCGTGGGAACGATACTAAACTATGGTATATCCAACCTATGGACGTCTCTGCAACAATTAAATAGAACAGATTTATATTACATGTTCTAACATAGGAAGATTTCCAGATCTAGATATATTATTGAGGAACAAAAGCAAATTGGGTAGTATTGATTTATAGAGGCAATGGTTATTTGTAATGACCATTTATATAAAACAAAGAAAACATACTTGTCTACAGTACATCTATATGTCTATAAATGCACAGAAAAATATGTGAAAGGGCAAGACGTCTGAGACTGGGGGTAGTGGTCAAAGAGTACTTTATAAAGTTTTAATTTTTTAATAAAGTATATGTATTTGTGTATTCCTTGTGTAATTTAAAATACAGATGCTAACTGATGGTGAAGAAAACCAGATACCTTAGAGCTAGGGATGTGAATCAGCTGTTAAAGAATATAACTGCCTTCAGGTCTAACTTCCTTTCTACCAATCAGAATTCTGGGAACTCAGCAAGAAGCAAATTCTTGGCTTAGTCAATATAGGAAGTTGAAGTCAACCAGGTAAAACAATTAATTTGCATCTTAAGGGAGAATTTACCTACAACATTCTTAGCTGTTTTGGTAAAGGTGGGGTCCTCTGAGGATTGGAGTAGAAAAGTGATTTCTCTAGACTATCTCATCTTCCCCAAACTTCTGCCATCTCACTGAAACTGAAGCCTTTCAAGGGGGAGAGGAAAAATAAAGGACCGGTGGCTATACTTACTTTAAACACCTAAGCTTTATAAAACTTCTTTCATCTACATGTCTCTTAAGAAAACTGTCAAAGCAACAAAGAAGCAAAGTGGAAACAGATGTTTTTCTACCAGAAATGCTCTCAGGAAGGGTTTCAGATATTCATGTGTGTTTTCTAAGTAACTGTACCAACCAACTTTTCTTGTCCACCATTACAGCCCCTGACATGTTTCTCGGGCCCCTCTGGGCACACATGCTCAGACAGAGCCTGGTCCTGGCAGCCTAGGTTCCCAGCAAGCCCTGTGCACAGACGAAGGCATGGGGCTCCTGGTCAATTCAGCCTCAGAACATCCCGAACTACAGGCCCAAGAGTGCATGCTCAGCAGGCCAAGTGAGGGCAATGGCATTTTATTCTCCGGCTGATTTCGTTTTCCCTTTGGGGGAAGGGCAGCCCACTGGAACTCCTCTGGGATGTGTAAGGGTCTCAGGAACACAAGCTCTCCCCCTCCAGTTCATGACCCCTCCCCCAAATCTCTAATTTTAGGCGCCTTAGTTGTTAAAGGCATTTAACTTTAATTCCATTTGACTTCAATTGTGTCCAAATTACTGTAGAAAGTAAGAAGACAACAAGCTGTAAATATGAAGAGAGACAGAAAATCATTGAGAATCCTGCCTTTATGAATATTTGATGAAGAAAGGTTAGATCCATAGCTGGTAAATTATGAGAAATTATGTCCATCATGTGACTCTGTCAGCAAAGGTTAATACAAATGGGTTGGGACTTAGTTGGGATGACAACGCAGATTAAAAAAGATTTGTCCTGTCCTCGCTGCAATTAGTTTTTCTCCTATTATTAGTGTAATAGAGTTGATCATTAGGATTATGGCAACAGAACAACTGCTCGGTTGAAATCATTTTGTTTTGCAGACCAGTGTTGCATTTTCACAATAAATTTTTCATCTCTGTTAATCTTGCCCTTAATTGTGTGTGTGGTAGCTGTGGGCAGGATTCAATTATTAACTCTTTTGATCCTACAACGTCCTTGCCATCAAGTACGCTGATTACATGCAGACTGAACGGGCGATCCTACATTTTTCTGCAGCTGGATACGTGGCTCTCGTGGCTCATTTAGTGCGAGGAGAAAAATGGTTATTTTTGCTCAAATAACAGTCCCAGTCAAGTGTGAAATTGTATATAATTGTGCTATAGGATTTTGCCCAGGTTAAAGGGCTTCTTGGGGCTTCCATTATGAACCTCATTTCTCAGGTATTTATGATTCGTTTTCCACTTTTACAAAATCTGAATGAGGCTTAACGTTCTCTGCTCAGAGGTCTTATTGTTGTTGTTGTTGTTTTTATTATTTTGCAAAGGGGATGAAAGTAGTCATCCTGCATTCTTTGTACCAAGGCGGAGAATGCAATTGATGTTAAGCACAGTAAGCTGGAAGGCAGAACAAATAGCACCGTGGACCCCGACAGCTGAAGGCGTAATTTATCCAAGTGGTGGCCTGGATCTCCAAGGGTACCGTGATGCCCTTTCAACAAGGTTGAAGAGCTTGGAGACAGAAGCCAAAGAGAGGGTCGGGTGAATAACAAGTAAAGAAAGACAAATCAGAGGGTAGTAAAGTTTCTAGCTATTCCAGACCAGGATCTAAACAAACAACTTACAAACAAATTGCAACGATGTGGTGCTAGCTTATTTACCATCACTCTGCTCCTTATAGAAAACTCCACTGCCTTTACCAAAGACTTTCTTTCTATACCTACACACCACGCATCCCTTTCATCAAGTTGCTATGCGTTTTTTAAGCGAGGGATATGGCTGATGGAATGTTTAAAGATCAGTACAGGATGAGGAGAAAGGCAAAGATGATTTTTGCCACAGAGGGTGTGTCAAGGAGGGGAAGATGAAGAGAATAGAGTGCACTCACAACAGAAAAGAAAACTGAAAAATAAAAACCTAAACACATAGATGTAATAAACACTAAAAAAAATCAAGAGACCCTAGAGGCCCAATGAGAAGGCAAACTGTTGTTCCAAATCTAAAGTAAAGCTGGAAAATGTGGGTAACTAGGGAAAAATGGTCTCGGGAAGGGTTAAGTGTGACAGCCAAAAGAATAATCGGAACTGTCATGCCTGTAGCAATCTCACTGTAGAAGCGGTGTCTAAGCAAGGTCCACTGAGAGTTCCCCCCAACTGAAGCATAAGCTCTGCCCACACTTACCGTCATCCAAAAGTAGGAAATTTAACACATCAGGGAGCTTGCCGGATTATCAGATCAACTAATCAATAGCATTGACAATATTTCTGCCTAAAAGCATGGGGGAGCAGTAAGTAATGCACCAAAGCAGACAGGATCTTTGCCAATACATTACCTTGGGCCTTTGACTTCTGCCAAGGGCCCCAGAGGCACAGGACTTTTCTTCCCAAGACCTGGGATTTTCTGCCTAAGTGACTTTGACCTGCTTGACTTGAGTCAATTGCACCCTTCATCAGGAACAGGTACGGGGGACATATGCAAGTGGCGCAGACCCAGTCTCCCAGGCCTCGGAAGCAGCATGTCGGGTCATGCCATTACCCGCTCTCGGCAGCCCTCCCTCTCAGCCTCTGTAAATCCCAGTTGCGTGTGTGTAACATTGCTGGACTCAGTGGAATACAAATGGCTTCTCTGTGTACCTGTATGGCTCCTGAGACTTGAGCCACCTGAAGAGTTCTCTTCCCTCTGTGTGACCTACACCTGGCGGCTCTGAAAAGACATTCTGGCCCCTCTCAACTCACTGAATTTAATGCTCCAGAAAGTAACCAGATTTCTTCACTGAGGATGAAGGCTAACTCAGAGAGACAAAGAAAACACGTGCTCTTCACGTGCCCACATCTACAAAAGAGCATTCGGGGCAAGGCAGAACCCAACTCATTGAATCCACACCAAACACGCTCTGTGGCGTTTGACCATCTCCCCCAAACTGCTGCTTCTGTTGTAGCAATGTGGATGCCAGCTCCCAAATAACAGGATGAACCCCAAATCGAGAAACACATTTGTAGCTGGTAAAGACTAGAACAGGACCGTTCTGAACATTTAAGTCTCTGCTATGGATAAGTTACTTGATTTAACTTTCTTAACTCTGCATAATCATTTAAAGTTTATTGATGAGGAAATTGAGACTTAGAGAAAGAGGCTAAATAACTTATCCAAGGACATGGAGCTCCTCCAAGGAAAGACTGGGATTCAAATCCAGGCTTGCCAGGCTCCAAACCACTACCCCAAACTCTGTGTACCACCCGACGTTGCCTCATTTCTACCAGCGGAACAAAAGACAGCATTACCAAATGCAGTAAAGGCAAACAGACGAAATGTCAACCCCCCGAACTCCCAGAGAATAAGATGGCACACTTTGGAAGGAACACTGCTGTTGGTGTTTGTTCTGTTCTGCAACAGGACATAGATCGGGGGTGTAGAAATGGGACTTAAAGAGGTAAAATGCGGAACTTATGTGAACACGGAGCCCTCCTAGTCCACATCTGTACCGGTCACTGGGCTCTCTTAACCATGACAAAGCCAAGGTTTTCTAAAAGGGGCGTATTATTGTAGTCGGCCTGGCTGTGCTGTAACTATTTCAAGGACTATTAAATTAAACCCTGGAGACAGTTTCCCTTAAGATAAAGAGCATGCTTTTTATTGTGCCATCAAAGGAGACCAGAAAACCTGAAGCTTTCAGCTTTAAAGACAACATAATGAGATCAGAGATTTTGCTTGCAAAGAAATTAACTTTCGGTTAATTAATGAAAGTAACCTTAAACAGCGGGCGAGTTGCCAACAACCAGGACACTATAATAAAAAGGAGGCGGGAAGATAATGGGCTGCTTTCAAGGGGCCAGGGCTCAGCAGCCCAGAAAAGAAATTTGATGAGGCTGCTGCGTGTAAATTTGATCTCAAATTCTTAAGATGAACAAATAATAGTCTTATCTGTAATAAAGTCTGCTACAAATGCTTTCTTTTCGCCCCTAATTTTCTGTTCAATTTAGATAGAAGATTTAATTAGATGTTGGTGAAACACCAGTTATTTAATAAAACCCTTAATAAAAATCTAATCTATGTTACACAGAAACCACTGGAACGTAATCACAATTTGAAAAAATACGTTTTAGAGTATTTACTTTTTACAATTAAGAAAATAGGTGGACGTGACGTGTTCTGTATTCTGCTCAAGGTAAGAGCTAAGAAGGCAAACCCAATTTAAAAAAAGAAAAAAAAGCCCCCAAGCTGCAACTCTTTCTCCCTTCTCATAAAGTTTGTTTTTAAAGGTTTTCTTTTGTCTTTTGCAACCAAAAGGGGTCCTTGAACCTGAATGAAGAATGATCCCTCCCACCTCATAAACTTTTTAAACTAAAATTTGCTGATCATGAGAAAGTGACTTTTAAGGATTCCTAAAATTGTCTGAGAAACAACATGGGCCCCTAAATCTGTTAAATCCAATTGTAATTTTACCATTATAGACTATGGGAATCCTGAAATTCAAAAAAAAAAAAAAAAGAGTATGATAAATTAATGGATCAAGAGTGACGTAGCACATACGAAGGTGATGTTAAGGACATTTTGCGTATATGCCTAAGCTTCTAAGTACTTTAACCAGACGCAGAATCCTGAACTGGACGTCCCAAGCCCCCCAGATTTCACTCAATATGGGGATCCTTTGAGGTCACGTCTCCTACATAAAACTTTTATATTGGTGGGAATGTTGGTTTCCACGTGAAGTTGCTCGTGTTAAGTTCCCAGCCTCTGGAGCAAGAATTAAGTGGCACTGGAGCCACACTTTTTGAAACATCGGTGATCTACTTTCTACAGGTTCAGTGAAAGCAGCTGGATACCTTAGAGGCAGTGACACCACCCGGGACTCAACAGTTCAATTTCCTATATGCCATGTCTCTTTCCTTGACATTGCATAGCTCTGATTGAAATAATTTCTCAGATACACAGAGCGGGGGTGGAATTTAACTGAAGTAGAAGCATTAACTCCCCCGCTCTGAAGGGGGCACGCAGATGCAGGTGGAAATCAGTCTATTTTCTGCTGTGTCTCTAACTGGCCCAGCACCAAAACTCACATGCCTAGGAAATGAACCCTGTGTCCTTGGCCATGGCCATGTGGCATCTCTGCTCAAGTCTGATTTGAGAAGGTCGCTGTTTAATGCATCTGGATGTTGCGATCATCCAGATTTAATCATCAGGATGGGGTTCCGCTGTATATAAATTTAAATAATGGCCCCATCTCTCTCGAAGGAAGGAAAGTCCATAGAATTTGCCCATCTGTTCCGCAGGGCTGTTCATTTTGAGTTTCTGATTAGATGCCTCCTACTATCCTGGGCATGCCATAAGCTCCAAACAATGCCTCAGTGTTTGGGGGCATCTGATGATTTATAGTGCTTGTTATTTTTGGTTCCAATCTGATTCCTCTTGGCTACTGACACCAGGGCAGGGCGTGGCATGGACTGAACACGGTCAGCGCTTATTTCAATACATTGTGCACAAGAGGCAAGCAGTGGAGGGGGGTGGTTGCTATCGGGCACTTCGGGGCCACACAGCCACTCAAGAATGCATCCTGGTTGGGTGGCAGGTTGGATTTCACTTCTGTGTCTGCCACGCTGATACCTGCACGGCTGGCCCAGCCACTCACACAAGCCCAACCCCAGACTGGGCTGGAGGACAAGAGAAATTACGGACCTGCCACAGGGTTCCTGGAAAATGGAATGAGGACACCGTAAGAAAACCATCTGAAATAAGATCTCATTGCCTCCTTTGGGAAGGGGGGCATGAGACAGCCCCGCGAGCCCCTGTGCCTGTATCTCTTTCCAAGGGGCACTAACTTCCATCAGTCACCTCCCCTCCCTCCCCTCTACAAGCTGGCTTCTCCTTCTCTGCAGCCTTGCCATGCCCAGGGACAAGAGACACATTCTTTTGTTGAAAAAAAAAAAACATTGATGTGCTTCCAGGTCTGAAAAGCCAAAGGGGGGAAAAAAAATCCCAACCCATTTTTTGGTAGAAAGCACAGAGGCCATCTCTGAAGCTTTCTTAAATATTAACATTATAATGAGGAGACATGGGGTTCTGCTCCACTTGTGGGTTTTACACAACAACGTGCCTCAACAGGATCTTTTGGAGCCTGTGAAGTCTCTGAGCACGAGCTGTTCTTCCAGAGGGATGTTGACTTTTGTGGTCTATTAAGCAAGCAATGCGTAAGTGAAAGCATATTCTTGCAGGAGAACATTGACGCAAGCGCTCCGGGCCCAACTGCGCCTAAGTCGGTCCCGTCTCTCGTTGGTTTTGTTAAAGAGAAGTTTCCATAACGGGACAAGGGTAATGGCCAGCTCTGGTGTTCAAACAATTATTGACCAGGTGACAAAAACCACAGAACGAGTCTGTTATCTTTGTGTTGCCAGGGAAGCTCCTGGGTGATGGGCGCTTCAAACTGATATTCAAGGCAACCCGGCTCCGACGTCCTGGCGTAGCTACGAGTCCCCTCACTGTTGACAGATTCGCCTCAGTGGCTGAGATCCTGAGCTTTGAAGTCCAAGAGAGGCATGGGGTGGAGTCCTGACTGCGTGACTGAACTTGGGAAAAGGACAAAACCTTGCTAAGTGTCCTTATCAGTAAGTAGGGATACAAATACCTATTTCATGGAGCTGCTGTGAGGACTCAGTGAGGTCCCGGGTGTGAAGGGTGTAATAGCACAGTGCCTGGCACAGAGGCACTAGCTCAATCAATGACAGCTATTATTCTTAGTGTATTATCTTCCCTGGCGCTTGGTGGCTGCACGCTGTGACAGTTTTTGCAACAGTCGTTCCATCATTAGTCAAAAGTGCCTCTACTTTTCTCCTAAACGTGATTCTTAGCCCTCTCTAGTATTGCAAAGCGTGAAGGTCAGCCTATGGTTGGTAGTGAGAGCCACCTGCAACAATTTAAGGCTCCAGTGCAGAGGGGAGAAAATGGTGGCTCAAGGGTGACATTTTGCTCCCAGACATTTATGTTGGTCCCGACAGTCTTGGCTTTTGTACTTTAAAAAAAAAAAAAGTGAATTAGTTATTTAAAAAGAAAAGAAAAGAAAAAAGAAACCTAGAGATTTCGCTCAACAATCCTGATGTTTGGCTTTGCTTGAAAAACTGAAAGATCTGCTTAGCTGGGTCAATATTCCCCCAGGATGGCAATAGGCGGGAGCTGAGTAGCGGCTGTCCCCTTTAGGCTGGACACATGTGCTCCAGTGTGAATCAAATCCCACCTCTCCATGCCTGGCCTGCTTCATTCATCTCTATTACCAGGTCCTACTCCAGTCACTGGGCTGTAAAAGAGCCAGCCTGTTTCTGTGGCCATTTGCCATCCATTGGTTGTCTGGCATCTTCCACGATGCTGCCATTGTGCTTTCTGAATTTTCAGTTCAGAAGGGCCTTGGTTCAGAAGGGCTTCAGTATTGTCTCATGAGTGGCCCCACTCCACAGGAGTTCCTTGGTAGATTCTACATGCTTCTCCCAGGGTGACCATCAACAACAATCAGCCTGTCTGTCCATCATTTGTTTATGTTCTCTAACTCCAGGCAAACTGATGGATGTATTTCCTTCCATGGTATCAGCGCTGGCTCCACTTGGAGGTCAGTTCAGACCCAGAGAATATCAGAAGATATCAGATCACAAAGCCCAGAATCAAGTTCATTCTTGGTTTGGTCATCCTATGCCTATGTTTCCTTATTATCATTGATTATGTCAGCAGGCACTGAATTCACTAGGTACTCATAAACACTATCCCATCTCCAGGGACACGCTTAGCATATCTGACAGCTGAAGCAGACCATTTTTCACACCCCTTGCCTCTATATCATAAAATTTTCTCAATAACTATCATATAATAATCAGTAATAATAACTTCCTTGATTTAGTCTTCAATTTAAAATAATCAATGAACAATTAAAGAATACATTGTAACTTAAAAATATGATTCAAATCCAGTCAAATATTTTACATAGGGAACTGAAATTTTCATTTACCAAATAAAAACTATTACAAAGAGTGGTTTGCAAACGGTTTCACTGTTTTAAATTTTAAACAAAAATAAAAACTTCAAGTGGTCACATGGTATGGCAGAGTTTAAGTACCCCAACTGTTGTTTCTTTCTCTTGTCTATTACTGTTTATTTCCCATCTACTGTTTAGATACAGAAATACGTGGCACCATAGTGGCTGGAGACATACACCACACCTGAAGCAAGGTTCAGTCAATTCTAAATGGTAATCAACTCACTCTTTTTAAAAAATATTTATTTATTATTTATTTTGGTTGCGCCGGGTCTTAGTTGCAGCACGCGGGATCTAGTTCCCCGACCAGGGATCAAACGCAGGCCCCCTGCACTGGGAGCACGGAGTCTTACCCACTGGACCACCAGGGAAGTCCCCAGTAATGAACTTAGTCTTGAGGTGAACAGGTGCAGTTGAGTCCATGTGTGTCAGCTGCTGACTGCATAAGTGAGAATTCTCTGAATGAATGTCTGTATGGAATACAATATTCATTAAACGATATGTCCCTAAAATGTGCTAATTTAAAGCTTATATATACATGAGTAAACGTCAGGAGTCATTCAGAAATTGTATGGACGTTAGACCAACACAAGCTTTTTTTAGAGAGGAGTGAGTATTCTAACGTGCCTGTCGTTTAGAAGTGGCAGAGAATGGTGCTCTCGAAGAGCAGACAGACTCTTGTCCATTTTCTTATTGTTTTTCCATCTTTTACGGACAACACAGGCCCTTATTGCCGGCACGGAAGGGGGTGGAGGGAGAGCTGGGGTGGACTCCTCCCGCTCCCCCACCCTTGGTACGTCACTGCCCAGCTCTTAACTATTTCGGCTTTTCGTGGTTAAGACGTTCTGGTCCAGTTTCCAGACCCCTTTTGGCCTAGAACTTTAGTTGGAGTCTTTCATCTTCTCTTCCCAAATCCACTAAATCTGGATTCTTGATCCAACTGCCTGCCATTCTGGCCTCCAGCCCTTTTGCTCGCCTCTTCCTTCGGACTCAGCTCACCATACCAAACCCTTCACCTACCTGTGCCCTTGCTGTCTGCCTTTTTCATCTCACCATCCTTTGCCTTTCACGAGTTCTCTGGACATGAACACTTGCCTGACTGAGGGGACTTGATAAGCTTTCTTTCCTGTTTAGCTGAACTCTTGGCACAAACTCCTTAACATCCCGCTGCTGCCTAAATCTCCAAGCGGCAACCACAGGATACGCATCATTTTGATACGAGTAGCTGTGGGGTGAGGTGGAGAGGGGGCAGCTAGGGATGCATACTTGGCCTTGAGTATGACTCCCCGGGGACGCTAGCGACCAACTGCTTGCGGGAGTGGACGGGTTACAAATGGCGGCCAAGCTTACCAACATCAAGGTTAAAAGAGGTGACAACGCTGCAGGTGTTGGGCTGGCTCTGGGATTTAATGCTTTATCTGACTCCACACTGTGTCTGCTGGGCTCCCAGAGGCGACTTTGGCATTCATGATGTCTATTTCTTAGGACAGTATATTCCCCGATAGCAGAATTTATGTTCTTTAGTTCTGAGATGTCAATAAAATCACCTAGCCATGTGAGGGCTTTCTCCAGGACAGTCTAATATAGAATGCTTATCTTATTCAGGCACAACATCAGCTTTTAATATCCCACTAAATCTGCAAATCAATCCACGATTTTTAAGATTTTTTTCAGAGGAGTCTTAGGCAGCCTGCAGTTTCCTTTATATATGCTGACCATGATGCTCATTAATTTTATCAGAGAATCGCACATGTCAATAATCACACAGGCCAGTTACCTGAAATTGTTTTCCTCTGCTTTTGCTTAAAATTTTGACCTATAAATATTATCAGAAACAAGAGCTTTCAAAAAGGGTAGTGGTTGTGCCTCATCTTTCTGGAAAACCAAGACAGAGGTTCAATACTTAATTCTAAATCCTCAGCATCCATTATTAACACATGTGCCTTTACTCATCTGCAACAAGGGATAATAACCGCAGCCTTTCATCCCATTTCAAATGAAATACTACAAAGGGAACATTTTAAGATGCAGCTATGTTAGGCTAAATGATGACTGTATCCTATTTAGTTAGCCCCTAAAATCTAACAAAATATCCGTATCCAATCAAACATGCTGCCTGACTCCACAAGATAATTTGTATGTATATAACATATACGTAGCACACATATATACATACATGTGTTGTATATATTCATAAATGTAAACATATATGTGTATATGAAATGCATAGGACATAGTTTCAATGGGGGGTTTATATCAGTGTGTTTGAAGAACAGTATTCAAATGACTTTTTTATATTCTTTACCATACATACTTGCTTTGTGCAACTCAAATGTTGCCCAGTTTTGTATGGCTTGTTATATGTTTCTAGGATGCTGCTTTGAAAAATCTGGGCCATCTTCAAAGATTTTATAAAGTGACTCCTTTATTCTCATAAAGAGGAGAAAGGCAGGTTAATCATCTATTGACTCCTCAGTCTTATTACTGGCATAGAGCTCGGGCGTTAGTAAATTTCCGCTTTTTAGTTACCCAACAAACATACATCAGCAGGAGGTGCAGATAAAGATCGAAAGATTAAGCTTTGTCACTCAAATGATAATTAAAAAGAGCATTTTAAACACACTGTAAATATACACAAGCCATCATAAAATCATCAAAACCCTGACAGAGCTCACCACCTCCAGAGCATATAGACTATCTGGGAGAGGGATATTGATGTTAAGTCCTGCTTGTCTTGGAAGATTGTCATTAACTGTCCCAAGCCTGCACTCAGCCAGCCACCTGAGCTAGGGCAAGACGGGGAATCTGGCTTCACACGTTCTAGTGGCAGATTAGTGGGATTTGGGACAAGCAGTTTAATATGCATTTAATTGTGATCCTTTTCTATTCCATTCCAAGATGCCTTAAAATATATTATTCCAAGTACTTAAATAAAAACGACAGAACTCAAGATTCTGTTGTCCTGCTTTGAAAAAATAATTTCATATACAGGAAAGATTTGGGGAAAGCAGATTAATTTCTACTAAACATTTCATTTATAACATGTCATAAAAAGACACACGAGCCCATGTATATTAGGAGCATGCAGTAACATCACCTTTCATAAAAAGAAAAGCTTGTCATCACAATCTTATTAGGGTGTCATGCATTGTTAAACTGGTAAAATATTTCTGTATATTCCAATTAGTGCGACCATTTATTGGCACAGACATTACAGGGAAAACTAACTTCTTTCAAAAAAAGTCCTTCCCACTGGGAACGAATCCTTTGTTTGACAATTCAGAGAATGTTATTTAGAGATTTTAATTGCTCAGTTGATGTGTGGCTGGATCTCAATAATCAAAACACTAAATTGTTGGAAAATAATTCTTCAAATCAGTTAGAAAAAGCCAAACACGTCAATAAAAATGGGCAAAAGACCTGGACAAATATTTCACAAAAGAAGAAATGTAAGTAGCCGTTTAAATAAAAGAAAACACTGCTACTTCATTAGTAATCAAAAGAACATAAATGAAATCAAGGAGACTCTGTTTTCCTAATCTATCAAATTGAAACAGTTTACACACAACACACACAGACACTTACACAATTACCAGTGCTGTTGTAAAGGCACAGGAAAACAGGCTTGCTCATAGACTACTGGTGGACGCTATATAATTGGTTCAACCTTTTGGGAGAATATTTTAGCAATATGTGTCAGAAGCCTTTAAAATGTGCATATTGTTTGACTCAGGAATTCAATTCTTAGGAATTCATCCTAAGGTGATAAAAATTCACACAAAATTTTTATACAAGGATACTCATCCCAGTGTTTTATATGATAAGGAAAAAATAGGAAACAACCTAAGTGTTCAACAATAGGAGAAGAATTAAATAAATATGGCATGTCTATACAAGGGAATCCTAGTTTCTATGAACAATCATGTTCCCAGGGAATATTTAAAGATATGAAAAATGTTTATGATACAGTAAGTGAAAGAAATCCTAATTTTGCTTTAAAAAGTATATATGTAACAACAAGGACCTACTGTATAGCACAGGGAACTATATTCAATATCTTGTAATAACCTATGATGGAGAAGAATCTGAAAAAGAATATATATACGTGTATATATATATAACTGAATTACTTTGCTGTGCACCTGAAACACAACATTGTAAAGCAACTATACTTCAATTTTTTAAAAAGTATATACATATGTATGTATGAATGCATTGAAAAAAGATTGGCAGACGATACACTAAAAAAACATGCATAGTTGTTACCTCAAGGTGGTGGGATTATAGGAGGCGTCTCTTTTCTGTTTTATACATCTTTAAATTAAAAAAAAAATGATTTCGATGAGTGCAGATTACATGTTATAATTTAAAACATGCTCACTGAAAAAGCAAACTCAGAAATACTGTTTATTTTAACATGTTTCCTACCCTACTTTTGAAATAACTTCCCTTATGGAACATACATTTAGATCTAAATATGTTTCTTCTTTGAAGAAGAAGAAGAGTCTGGGGTATCTACACAAGGGTAAATTTTACAGATACGTGGAAATAAGGCATTTTTCAAAGTTGACAAGGGTGGAACTGGCCGTTAGGATGGTCAGGCCCCAGGCCTGAGAAAACAGTTTGTTCATTTTACAATGTTAACGCACTGGACGGAATGCAGGACACCTGAAACATGACCTTTGGTGCCAAGGGAAACTGAGCATTTGGTCTGGCACAAACAACTGGCTGTCCTAACAGTCGACAGGAGAAACACAAATCAGCAAGGGATTTGGGCTTAATTTTGATTTAAAAATTCTATCAATGGGGAAATTCTTATTTTAAATACTCATATTCAGAAGAAGAGTTCCTCCCGGCCAGCGTCAGCTTTCCCACACCCACCTTCTCAACCCCAAAACACACACACAGGGACTTTCTGACTTCTTTTTTTCAGGGCCTACAAAGCCCTGGTATGAACTTGGGGACCACACACATTAACTGAAATCCCAGGCCAAGCTTGACCGTGAAGATGAAGACCGTTACGACCCTGCTTAGGTGAGATGTTTCGAAGTCTTAGGATTTTTCACTCTGAGAGTGAAAATTCATGAAGTTGCTGACTACAAAGTCAGAGCACAGAGACATCCTATTATCTTCTCTAACTCAGTCTGCCTCCTGTCCAGCAACTGTGCTTCTACATTTTTTCTTTTCTGCTGGATTCCATTCGGGAAGAAAGGCATCCTGACTCCTGAGAAGGCCATCTATTCTGGTCTATTTGAAGATGAGGAATGGAATAGGACATGTACGAGAGGAAGAAAAATGAGTTTTGGGCAGGTCAACAGTTACTGGTTTATTGACTGAGCACCTACTATGTGCTGAATGCTTTATCACGTTGTGTATTATCTCATTTATCTCACGTATCACAGAATACCAAACCCCAGCCTTGTAAACTCCTCTCTCCTCCAACTCTAGCCAGGATAATTCGTTATGACCATCAATATTAAGGCAGCTTTCAAAACGCAAAGTTTAAGAACTAGCTCGGCTGCAGGTTTCTTCATTTTTAATACTGGGGGATGGTTCAGACTCACGTCTAGGCAGAAGGGAAAAGTGGCCAGCTCTTCTTTCTGAACTAAGGAGATGGGGAGCTCTTCTAAAACAGGAAACCCATTGTGGCACCTGTAGCCAGTCTGGCGAGGAGGCTGATTAACATGGGGGAGGGGGCACACGGGTGTAGCCTGGGCAAAGGAAGATGAACAGTCCGTCTCTGAGCCATGCCTCACTCACACCAAGATTTCTGAGTTTGCTTTTGTTTCAAAGCTCAAATTTCCAAATTCAGATGCAGAGCAGAATCTGTCTTTCCCTTCCCCACTCAAGCCTGTTACCCCCCCCCCCCTCCCCACAGCTCGCTAAGCGGCTGCATTTATAACTGATTAGAAGGCATACTTTATGCCTGGCCAGCCCTCCAGCAGGAGACAACTGGCTTTCTCCGTGGTGTCCAGCGAGCCCCACCGAGCCACTGACGATGCCTCATTAGAACGCAAGGCACTCCCGCCAGCCCTGGGCACTGTGTGCTAGCCGCCTGTGGTCTGCATCTATAGTCATGACAGCCGGCCCAGACTGTTGCCTTCCACTGAAGACCAAGTACATGATCCACTGCAGTTAATCAATAGGATAATGGAATGAATCAATAGGAAAGATTTTTAGAAGGTCTTAATTAAAGAAACGCTTGCAGATACAAATGATGTCTTCAATCTATTGATGGTGCCAAGGTGAAGGGTTAAACACAAACAAAACCATCAACTTTATTTTGCCGGCATGCCTTCCACAAGAGAACAACCCAGCAGCCTCCTGGCCCCAGGGTCGGCCCATTAATCAGTCCCTTGTCAACTCCATGGCCACACTGTATGGGAAAATTAGGCTATGATCAAAAATTTTAATTACTAAACAGCGGCTCAAAACAACAATGAAAAATAGATACGCACACCCTGTCTGGCCTTCCTTGGCCCCTAAAGTAGGAGCAGCATTCCCCATGAAAACCAGATCTGCAAACAAACTCAGGGGATGCACCAAATTAGAATAATTAAAGAAAGCCTAAATTGATGAATCCCATTTGGGCAGGGGAATTCTCCAGTGGGCCTTCCGCTCAAACACGTTACATCAATATTTTTGATTCCCTAGACGGTCCTGCAGTAGGTACTGGTTTAAAGAGACATCAATCTGTGATGTCAGCATTTATCTAATGAACCTTCAAAAATCAATGTCCAGGATGGTCTGTTACATGCCGGCACCCAATTTGTCCACTCCCCTAGCCTTACCGGCTAAAACCTAAAGCCATAATAACAGTAAACATGGACTCAAGTGGTCAGGTGGGATGGTTATACCAGAAGAGGCTGGGATCATACAATCAGTTTCAACTCCGAGAACTCAAAGGACACAGCAACAAAACAAGGAAGCCCAGAGACCCTTCTAAGCTTTCCAAGGGCCTCCTGACTCCAGACAGGCAGATGGTAAAACGATCTGCTTCTTCAGATCGTTCCCTCCTCCAAATGCACCTTCCCCTCATGTAGTTTCCGTTCCCTTGACTGTAGCCTGACAGGATTTTGGGCCCATTCCTGACAGCTATGGTAATTTTCTGCTTTTTGGGTAACTCGACTGGGATTCCATTTAGCTCCACTCAACAGGAGGCCCGTGCTTAGTTCTTCTCTTGTTAGTGTTTATGCCCAACTCATTCTCACCCTTCTGTTAAGAGGACTCCTTGACACTGATATCTTGACACCCTAACAGGCAGAAGAGAGGGCCTAAGTTTGTTTCACTTCTTTTTGCCTCTTTAAAATAAATTGGCCTGTATGGGCTGCCACGAGGCTGAGCTATTTCAAGTGCGTAACTCAGGGTGACAGGTATGCCATTCACCAGGCCAGGATTTGGCCCGCCTTATCATCTCTGCTTTTATTCGCCGCAGTTCTCTCTCTCTTGACCACAAGAGTCAGTCCTGAGAGCCGTGTGGAGCTCAGACGGTTGTAAGATGCGTGGTGTGGGCTCAGTTCGTTGGTGCACGATTCCTGTCTGTCTCCTGGAACACAGCTTTCAGCAGCCCCTCGTGCCAAGTTTGAGTCCAATTAAACTACAATGAGAGGTACCATGATTTCATTTGCTTGGACTGTCACATTTCAGAAGTTCAGTAGCCTGCAAAATGTTCGCTGTCTCTCATTAAGCTGGTTCCAGCAACTGTGTAAAGTCTCTAATTTAGCTGCTTTTTATATTCTGCTTTCAGCCCTGAAGATGGCTGCCTGCAGGGAAGAATCCTATGCCATCCGTGGTATTAGAGAGTGTTTCTGACTGTACAAATAGAATAGCAAAACTGACCCTATGACAAGAATGAGATGACAGTCTAAGGGTTCCAGTTACGTTTGTCTAGCGTTTCTCTGGAAGAATCCTCGCTTCAGAGAGGAGGCGTGTACATTTGTTTGGGGGAGGGGTACATTCTATGCTAAAGAACTCTCAGTATGGTGATTATATTTTCAGAACTACAAATAAAGACCTTTAAGTTTTTATTTCCTGATACGAATGTTTATTTTAAAATCTTAACGAAAACATAAAAACAAAATTTCTTTTAGATATACAATGAAAAATGAATTGCCTTTAATCAAAGAGTGGAAATCAGAGTTGTCCTGGAAATCTGATACGTATTAGACACTGGGTAGATCTCATCTGAGTCTTGCTGGTTGGGCTTAAGGGGGAAAAAAAAATCACCATTCTGTAGACTGTGAGTATGCTAATTTCCGTTACGGGCTCTGGTCTGATAAGGAAATTGCTATACAGATGCCATTCATGACGATTACGGTTTATTGACTGAGTACTAGATGCCAGGCATTATGTTAAGAGCTTACACACAGGGCTTCCCTGGTGGCGCAGTGGTTAAGAATCCGCCTGCCAATGCAGGGGACGCGGGTTCGAGCCCTGGTCCGGGAAGATTCCACATGCCGCGGAGCGGCTAGGCCCGTGAGCCACAACTACTGAGCCTGCGCGTCTGGAGCCTGTGCTCCGCAACGGGAGAGGCCGCGACGGTGAGAGGCCCGCGCACCGCGATGAAGAGTGGCCCCCGCTCGCCGCAACTAGAGAAAGCCCTCTCACAGAAACGAAGACCCAACACAGCCAAAAATAAATAAATAAATAAGTAAGTAAGTAAATAAATTTAAAAAACAACAAAAAAACTTATTAAAAAAAAAAAAGAGCTTACACACAGAATCTCATTTCATCCTCTCAATAACCCATTTTCCAGATGAGGAGAGTGAGGTACAGAGTAAGTTAACTTGCTCAAAGTCATAGCTGGCAAGAGAAAGAACCAGGAATCAAACCCAGGTCTGTCTGACTCCAAAGCCCTTCTTCCTAACCATTTTGCCCTTACACTTCAGTGGCAAAGGCTGGCTCAATCCCTATCGGATTCACAAAATACAAACTGGCAGGTGCACGGTGATAGGAGTCATGTCTGTTGTGCTTCCCTCGGAGCAGAGATTAGCATGGCCACTGAGTCGATATCAACCTTGGCTAATGTATTCACTTTGGTAGACAGGAATCTTCTGGAGTTCCAATCCTTCTAGTAACCTTTCCATTTTGAAAAATAATACTTCTGAGTAGGGTTCCTTTTCTAACTCCAAAAGAAAATGTAGAAAATGTAGAAATGCCCAATGCCTGAAGAAGAAAACTTAAATAATGTATAATTCCACCACCCAGATATAATCACTCTTGGTGCAAATTCTCTATTGCCTTATTATTATTATTTATTTTTGTCTATAAAATTTATGATTTCCAGTATTATTTGCTTGGTGTTTGGTGTTCTTCTCAATGAATATACAAACCCACCCAGACTACACGTCATGTCCTTCCTATGGATGTTTATAATCACCATATTAAGTTGGCCACTCCCTGAATGTGAAACCCTGGTTCTTTTAAATGTGCTGCCACCTCAATTGACTCCACAGAGGTGAAACCTGGAACTTTTTTTTTTCAGGCCCAGGTGCTGAGAACAGCCCCAGCTGGCTGAAAACTGAAGGTCAAAGAGGCCCTGGGTCTGGCTGAATGTGTCAAACTCTGAATCCCAGAAGCTTAAAATATAATCAGAGTTCCTTCTACCAGCTCAGGGATCCTTGGATCTTTTAGTATTCCTTAAAAAAAAAAAAAAAAAGACAGAAAGAGCTCAGCATAAAACTGAAGAGATCAGTTTAATTATGTATGTGCAAAAAAATAATCAAGATCAAAAAACGCTTTCATTTTCTTGGGTAATTTTTTTTTGAAACATATATGGTTGATATTCTTGCTTAGAAGATGGAAATGATACTTCAGCCTACAGCAGTCAAGGGTTTACAGAACGGAGGCTGAGGCTCTTTGCCTGGCCCTGGGAAGGGTGTGATGAACACAGTCTGAAATCAATATCAGGCAACAGTTACTGCATTCAATATTATTTGCCGAGATGGGCTGCTGGAAGAGGATGGGGGGAAGAGAGAGGTAGGTCGATAGCTTTAACGAAGCACTCCACAGCCATGCACAAAGGGAGGTCAAATAACTATCAGCAGACCAGTCCCCACTGTAAGTAGTAAAAATGATAAAATCAATATTATTAAATAAAAAGTTAGCACTGCTATTGAACCCTCTCACTATCTTGGCAGCGCCTGGCTGAAAATGAAGGAGGCTATTTTCCAACCTCTTCAGGGGCAAATGTTTAGGATCAGAAACATCTGCAGAATGTGGGGGACAGAGAGGTATTTTTCACATAAAAACTGAGCCACGGGAACATCTGAACAATAGGGCCAGGTAACTGTCACCATGGAAGACAACGATCCTTCCCACCCAGGTGGGCATATGCTCTGAGGGCCACTAAAGGCTACATCATTTAGATGTGGACTTTGCCCTTCTGTCCTTCAGGGTGACAGAGGTGGGTCTGGCTTGGAGCTTTCCAGGAAAAGAGAAAGGTCCTACTTGCTGTCCTTTCAAATCTTGGGATTTGGAAATGTACCAGAAAAAATCATTGAGGAGAAAAAGGGGGGAAAAAAAAAAGAAAAAAGAAAAAAAAAAGAAAGAAAGCAAAAGGAAAAAGAGGAAGAAAACAAGGGCATTCAGTAGCCGAGAATTGACCTGTTCTTGTCAGCCCAGAGGACTGTGGGGAAGCTTCTCGAAGCCAAGGAGGCATTCGTTGCTGCTGGCTTTGGGTGGTTACTTCTGTAAACTGAAGGCAGCCTATAGCAGGTATTGAAAAAGACACATTTAGACTAAAGATAGTCCAGCCAAAAATTCCTATGAAAGTAGCAAGCTCCAGTCATATCTGAAGGAGGAAGGAAAAAGAAGAAGAAGAAGAAGAAGGAGAAGGAGAAGGAGAAGGAGAAGAAGAAGAAGAAGAATGGGTAAAACTGAGTGACAGCCCGTCGGCAAGACTGCATTTGCTGCTCTGACCTGCATTTAAACACAGAGATGCTTAGCCTTTTGAAAACCTAAAGTTGTCTCCCTTGTTTGCATTTCATAGAAACTACTAAAGAAAGTAAACAAGAACCTTTGGTGAATTATTTAGCATACAAATAAACCAGCAACGAAGGCTAAGTAGGCCTATATGAACTAACTGGATTGAAATATTCATCTGTAAATAACCCTCCAATCTGGTGCTTTCACGTACAAATACTACATGGAACATTAGACACAACTAGCTTCTAGGGATATTTAGGCTCACTAGAGAGCAATTTTTATGTCTACTGGCATCTGTGCGTAGTGATATGGACTGACTGTTAATATAACCTACATAAAATTTATGTGAACACTCACGGAAATAGGAACACACTGTCAGACAGCTGGTGTCTGATGTGAAGCACATGCGGATTTTATACGCACTGCGTAAACTAACCTTTGCAATAAAGATTTAGCAGGTTTATTAGTTTAGGAAATCGCTATAATTAAGGATAATTCATAATGGCCGCTTATCCACTCTCCAGCAATAGCTAGCTTAATTTAGGCTCCATTTCTTTGAGCCATAAATAAGTGAGCTGCTATCTTCTGCACAGATGTGGCATTCAACCTGTTCATGTTGGCTGGTTTTTGCTTGTGTTTTAATCAAAGGCATTAGTAGATAAGACTATAAAAAGCACAGCCTTTGAAATAAATTAGCAAGAAATGCATAGGTGAAGTTTCTTTTTTTAACTGCTCAAAAAAAGAAAAAAAAAAAAAAAAGGTAACCTCTCCCTCCAGAGGTAAAACAATTAAAAATAAATAATCCTTTTAAATGTACTTAAAGGAACTTTCATTTACAAACCCGAGGAAAGAGAAAGTGACAGAGCAAGAACATTAATGAAGGCCGAAGAAATATGAGTGTGACCTCTCTGCAGCACTTCCATTTAACTGTGCATGTAATTAAAGCCTGACCTTTGCGAATGCAGCACACTCTGCCTTGCTGCAGCTTCCCCTGCGATATAAGACCCCAGCAAGGGCTTTAGGGATGGGAGGTTTCCCCAGCTCGCTCTCTCTCGTGCCTTCAGTATCCGCTCTGAGAGATGGCTGTGCTCGCGGCATGTCCGCACTGACGCAGACATCTTTCCTGCCAGTCGTTAGCAACACCTGACACTCTTCTTTCATGCATCCACGCCATCTTCGCATTACAGCCCATGCACTCTGCAAATGCTCAGGGCATGAGTCAGCGAAAGGCAAGTAGTGCCAGCACGTGGGTCCAGATCCTCAGCATCTCCAATGCCAACAAGTTGGTGAGTGTCCCCTAGGTGTGGGGCACGCTGCTAAGCCCTCCCCGGTCTGGTCTGAACAGCCAGCCCAAGGAGACCTTCTTCTCGCGAGATCTCCCCCAGGGAACTGCAGCTTGATTGACATGGGAATTTGGAATCATATGAAGGGTGAAGCTCTACAAAGACTTAAGAGTAGTTTTGTTCTTGAGATTTTCTTTTTTTTTTTTTTTAAAGGAATTCCTTTATTTTTATTTTTTATTTATTTATTTTTGGCTGTGTTGGGTTTTCGTTTCTGTGCGAGGGCTTTCTCTAGTTGCGGCAAGCGGGGGCCACTCTTCATCGCGGTGCGCGGGCCTCTCACTATCCCGGCCTCTCTTGTTGCGGAGCACAGGCTCCAGACGCGCAGGCTCAGTAATTGTGGTTCACGGGCCCAGTTGCTCCGCGGCATGTGGGATCTTCCCAGACCAGGGCTCGAACCCGTGTCCCCTGCATTGGCAGGCAGATTCTCAACCACTGCGCCACGAGGGAAGTCCGAGATTTTCTTGTTTGTGGAGTTAATCACGGTGTAACAGAAAGGGTGTTGGTCTAAGAGCTGGAAGGTCTGGGATATGTTTCCCAGCTGTGTCACTTGTCATCTGCTGTGTTCCCAAGAGAGCGAGTCAGCCTCCCCACTTGCAAAGTGGGTCATCATCACCTGTCCCGCCTACTGCACGGACGGCTATAAAGACTCTGGGAAACACTGCCCACAGATCTCCTGGGACAGTAGAAATGGTGAATTCCAGCCCAGCCACTTAGGAGTGGGACCTCTCCACCTCCGAATTTTCCCGTGGTATAGCAGGGCCAATGAAAGCTGCCTAGTCACCTCACCATGTTCAAGAGGATCGAGAGAAACAATGTGTGCAAAAGTGGTTAGTCAACCCTGAAGAGCACTGCTGTGCAAGTTATTGGAACCAGGTCTCCTCCTGAGAGTCTCCAAAGATGCCGCTGGTCCATGGGTTCCAAACACACCAAGGTCCCTGACGATCACTCAGACCAGAGGGGGACGGTGAAGAGGATTTGAGGAGGCTGAGGTAATGCAAAGTGTTGATGGGCACGATACAAAAATGGGCGGGGCACATCAGTTTAAAAAAATAATATCTTCATACCAAACGAACTTTTCAATTCCTGGGAAGGTAGTAAAGGTGGCTGAATTATCTCTGTTAGTAGTCTGACCAGGTGAAGAGTCAGTGATAGGGTAAGTTAAACTCTCCGGAAGAAACTCCTCTCCCAAAGCACTCTCATTAAGAAGTTGGGTATGGAACTAAAACTGAGGAAACTAGCATCATTTGATACATTTTTATTGACACATTCTGGTGGTCAGCGTCCTGACCATCAAGTTGGCATGCAGACAGAAAAGCAGCAGATAGAAGGAGAACAGAAAGGGTCACTGTGACCAGCATTAGCACAACTCAGCTCTCCCTGGCCTCAGGGTCCCACTGGCAGTGGCCACTGTGGTCATCCAATGAGAATAGGGGGGTAGGAGCTGGACAACTTCCAGGAGAATCTGTGCAAATCCAGAGCGAGAAGATCTGTAGCCAGGGAAAGGCCCCCGGCTCGCATTTCATCGCCAAGGCCCTGAGAAGCAGTGTGACCTTGGCTCCCAAGCGAACAAAAAGAGCTAAGAGTTTCCTTCAGTCTCCTGAGCTCTGGGTATCTGGCAGGCTCACCTGTAGCCCTGTGATGGTAAGTGGCCTACCCTCTTTATAATTCACGGACAGGCCTATTTAATCAGGTGTGCACTGAGAGATTTATATCCCTTTACAAAAGTGATCTTGGCAAAATAAAAATCGAATGCCGGGGGTTGTAAAATAGCACTGAATCACAAAATGAGGGAGCAAGTGGGGTCAGGGAATGGGCTGGCCCTTCCCCATTCCAGCATTCAGACTGAAAGTATTAGCCTAAAATGAGGAACATATTTATCAGGAAAATCTTTTATTCTTTTAAAATAGAGTTTCCTTTAGGAGTCAAAGTTCACAGGAACATTTACCATTGTGGGGCACAAATTGACATCTTTAATAAGGCTCCTGGAAATTCAGAATTTAAATCACGGTTAGAATGATAGGGTCAGAACATGTCAAACTGAGAACTTGGGGTCAAAAAAATAAAACCGTTTTCATTATAGCTGAATGGCTTAAAAACATCCTTAGCCTCCCAAAATTATAAACTAAAATAAAGAATCTTAAAACCAACAAATAGGCCCCAGGGTTTTCTAAGGAAAAATCTGGTTGCAAGAGTCTGCCTGGCCAGGGGAATAAATGTTTAAATATATACAATACAGCTCAGATAGAAGTAGTAGCAATCAGAGTAGTAGAAGCAGCATTAGTAGTAGTAATAGTTTAAGCTACATGTAACCATTTTTGAGGAAACGAGAGTTCCAGAAATAGAAGGAGCTCTATATTAAGCTCCTAGAAGTAAAATTAACAGGGTAGGTAGGTATAGGTGAGATGAATCAAGCACACTTCCACCTGTAACAAAGGTAGGTGGCAAAAATGACAGCAAAGGAACAGGGCAAGAGGACTCATTTGGGGGGGGGGAAGAGCATATTATGGTAATTCCTTTCTTTCAAAAATAATTACATTAAAACAGTCAGAACAAGGATTTGCTAGATGAGTCTCTATACCCTGTAGCCAAGTATCTTATCAACACCAGCAATCCTGATCACCGTTACAGAAAAACAGACGCTTGACCACCGGTCTGCTTTCCTTCCCCTCTCCTGCCCACCTGCACGTAAGACACAGAACCCACCCTGTCTGAAACCCTTGGTATGGTTACGCTCAACCCTGGGATCAAAATCGTCCTTCTAGGTAAATGGAAGACAAGAGCTCTAAATGGCTTTTGTTCCAACCCCTGATGGTGACCCAAGGCGGTCTTTACTCTTATCATGTATGCTTATTTGTCACTTCACGTCTCTTTCATAACTATCCAGGAGGATGATAGGGCACAGCCCGGCATTCATGACCTCAAGAATAATTAAAACAAGGATGGCACAGCCTGCACGGTAACGACACCGGATTTCAGCACTGGAGCACACAGTGCTGTTTGCGTCTCCAGCCCAACTGGGAAATAGCAGTCCCAGCATACAGCCTGGTGTTTTTTTTTTTTTTTTGGCCAGCGATTCCCTCCGAATTTCTTTCAGTGAGGACAAGCAGATTCTCAGCCAGAACTAACAAACCTCTCCAGCATAAAAGATAAATCTGAGCCCCCCCGCCCCCCCACTTCCTCCTGCCCTTTGCCTGGCGCCCCTCACACCGACAGCTTAGCAGTCATATTTTGCTAACTATCAAAACTTGGATTCATTCGATTTGCAGATGGGGACCCCTACTGGTATGAAAAAAAAAATCCCAGGGAAAATGGAAACTAGACACAGCCTTCTTCACCAAATATGCCTGAACTCACCAATAAAAAGACACAACACGCACAATTCCATTTCACCAAGAAAAATACGGATGGAGCATTGAAATCCTCTCCCCCTGCAACCGCACCAACAGACAACCCCCTGGGAAAAGCCTCCCCCCTTTCCCAGCAAGGCTCTGAAGGCAACCTCCTGGCACCCCCTGCAGGGACACGTACGTGCACACGCACGCGTCACTCCAGCCGCCGGTGTCAGCGGGGCTGCCGTCCATCTCTCTGCTGACAGATCTCTGTGTCGGGCAGGATTTCCAATCCTTCATGACTATCTATTTGTCACTGCAGGTGAGTGGTGGCACTCAGCCTGATCCCCAGACACTTTCACAGTTACTTATCTGTCTTTATGGATTCATCCTGTGTGTCAAGCCGGCGCATAACAGCATTACTGTCAGGGTGACAAAACTGTCCCCAGAGTGCCACAAATGATTCTCTCACCTTATGGCTGCTAGCAGGGGAAGCGCGGTGACACTACCTCGCCTTGCCCATCCTTCTCCGGCCCGAGCCTGGTTCCACCACCTCCTCCTGCAGGGACAGCTAGCTAATGATGGGTTCAGGGGAGATGCGTGATCTCTCAAAATTATAGAGAAGAAAAGGGGGCAGGGCCAGCGTTCACCCCTTCCCACCAGGCACCCACACGCTCTTGTCACCTGCGCGGAGGTGGGGCACCCAAGTGTTGAACATCTATCACGGCGGAGGCCCGACAGGGGATCCCTGCCCCCTCCTCCCAAGGCCTGTCACTTGGCCACCCTCCCCGGCACACAGACAACACACAGTGAGGGAACCACGAGGCTGTTCCCTGCCAAGCCTGTCAATCTGCGCGGCCATGGCAAGCTGAGATCTGAATGCTGTCATTTTTAGAGCAGAAATATTAACTGGAACTAATAATAAATAAGAACTTCGAGGGCAGGCTGGATTTGCCAAATGATTTGTGATCATTTTCGGGAGCTGACTGCTTCAAAAATAACATCTCATTTCTTTTCTGTCTTGAGATGGAGCCCCGGTTCCATTTTCCTCCACACGCTTCCTTCGGAATGTAATTTTGACAGCAACATGGTGCCTGTGGCCATGTAAGTCGGAAGGAAGGTTTCTGCTTTTCCTTTATTTTAATCCCACAACAGCACGGCGAAATTAACACAGGAAGGGGAACACGGAGTTTTTATTGCCACTGGGAACTTGCTCGAGGATTCCACATTAAGCCATGATGGTCCTAAACCAGGCCCACAATCCTTTCACTGGCCTGCCCAGTGACCTTCTAATGCCACCCAACAGTTTCACAGATCCCTCCAAAATCAAGGTCAGTGGAGCCTAGCTCGGTTCACCAGGGAGGTCACACTATTATTTGGGGGCTTCGATAGTTGCTAAAAAAATAAAAAAATAGATAGTCAACAAGACACGCTACTCACCAGGTGGGGTCGGGGATGAAGTCTAGTTGGAAGGCTTTGCTTTCCCACCGAAAGGTCAACTGGAATACCAGTGCACGGCGGGGGCACGCGCACACACACAAACACGCGCCAGTTCAGACGTGCCTTGCGCTCCGCTTTGTTCTTACCCTGATGAGCGCTCACTGTCTTGAGTTTTTTTTAAATAAGTTCAATCTGATTTCTGACACTGGAAAAACAAACCTAAAAGCAATTTAGAAAACACCTGCCCGTGAAGTCAGATGGCAAAATATCTAAAGCTTCTCTCGAAATCTGTGACCTCAGAGGCTGACATGGTTTGATGGGAAATTTAATGTAATAGGCTGCGAAAGCCAAGAGGCCTGTTGTCAGCAATGAAGTCTGAAAGTTAGCAGAATTAATAACACTGTACAATGGAAGAGCCCTCAAGGGACAGGGCTGCAGAACCAGGGCAGTGGGGAAAAATGACTTTTGAAGTCATTTCACTATGACATTCTGTCATCACTGCTAAACGGAAATAAAAAATCATCCAAATCGCCACATGTTTCTTTGTGTGTCCTTCCCTTATCTAATATAAAGTAATAACACCCCACCCAGGCTGGGAACGGACCCTCGAGGGATCCCGAGCGCTCCATTTTGAATCGCTAAATGCAATAAGAATAAATGCAAGTGGGAGTCTGTTTAGCAGAGAGTGATGCCTGGTCTGCTGCCCATCGAAAGCCAATAAATCTCAATGCTTCAACAAGAGATGAAAATAGTTATCTCATCATTGCAGTGCCAGGGCGAAATTTCCTCTGAGCCAGAGTATTTTTATAGATGATTTATGTCCGGGAAGGATAGTTATTTAGCAAAATGGCAGATAATGATGAATAGAAAGTAAATATGAATAGCAGCAAGGGAGTGGTGCTTTGCCGCCGCAGCAGACCAAACAAAATACCTCCATAAAGTACATGCCACAGATAATTGCCATTACACTGAAACTAGCATCCCTGGATGACTGGGAGTGAAATACAAATGAGCCCATCTGATTTAGTAAGTGATGGCTTTTTGTTGTTCTAGAATACATGCCCCCAGGAGTGTGCTAATTTTTCGTGAAAGCATACTTGATGTCTTTAGAGGAGTAGTTATGAGCACAGGCTCCGAGCTACGTTGATTGGATTCACATCTCAGCGCAACTTCCTACTTGTGAGACCTTGGGTAAGTTGCTTAATTTTTGTCAACCTTAGCTTCCCCATCTCTAAGATGGAGATAACAGTAGTGATCTCACAGCTTTGTTGCAAGGATGAATCTAGGGGAGCTGTACCATGATTCTTGGCCATGGAATGAATACTACATAAACACTGGCTATTAGGTAGGATCCAGCCACCCAGAGAACTATCTATTGCTCTTTCAATTTTATCCAGTCTTCGCCAGTCACTGAATCCTTCAGTTGAATCCAGAGTGAGATTCGAAAAGAGGAGAGTTATGAGGCGAAAATTTGCAGCCTACTTACTGATTGGGTGGAGGTCAACATTTTCCCAGTATGTTTTTTGATCATTCCACCATCACTAGCCTTAATTCTCAAGGCATATGAAATGGTCATATGAAAGAGAAGTAAGGAATGAGAGAAATTATTCATGGAGTTACAATGGAAAGGAAGTCTATTTGAAAAATAAACAGAACTGAATTTTTTGGAGCCTTTGAATAAAAGATAAGTTGACTGCACACAGAATGTCAAAATGGAACGGAAGGTATTTTTTTAAACAGTTTTTTTTCTGCACTGAAGCACTACACAAGGAAAAAAAAAACCCAACTAATTATAGTTTTAAATGTCCAAAACGCCATGTCCACCAAGAGCTCGGTGCTCATTAGTACTAGTAATTAACTTTACAACTGTCACCACAAACAGCACACAGGCTGACAGATAGAGAGGAGCTCTGAGGGTGCTAATAAATCCGGAAATAACAACTTGACACACAGATGCACAAAAGGATGCAGGTGATAAAGAAATGTTGACATCAAATCTAATTATCTTCGAAACGGCCAACTACAGCACGAGCCACAGTAATGCACTGTTATTGCTGGTGATGAGCCCCACTGGAACAGGGCTTAACCACTGCCTACAACCCAGCGTTTACAGCCCTTGTCAGAGCCGGTGAGGACAATATCAAACAGGAAATTATGAGTGTCATGACCCCTCCAAGTCAAAAATCCAGTGATGAATATGGACTCAGCAAGGCACAGCAGATTACCCCCTCACGAGTTCTAAAGCTGGGATGATATATGACATTTTTATCAGGCACTTTCTCAGGAATGTCACCAAGAGGGAAAATAAAGGCCCTGCAAAGAGGCAACTAGGTGAATTATGCAACTGTAATTGCCGATCATAACCTGATATGAGTTGAAATTGCTCTGTTTTCATATTGAGATAGCATAAAATTGTCGGGAAATGCAATGGCTCCTTAATGTGGGCTAGATGAGTCTAATATTCTGATCATTTTTCACTCGGCTGCAAGGTAAATCGAGCTTCCTTAACACAGTCGCCGTGGCCCAGGGCAATCGAGGGGCCCAATTTTACACTTGAATTGAGCCAATATGTGTAAACCACGATTTTTCATATTTTCTGCATGCATAAGAAGATGAAACATCTTTATCATCTGTATTGTTTGGCTGAGCTTATACAAAATATTAGTTTATCTCTCCTACTTTGGTTCATTCCATAAGCGAGACACATAGATCTGAAGGACAGGCAATATCCCATATATAAAACAAGTCCATCTTTCATGCAGTCTCATTTCACAAGTTCTCCTATTTAAAACAACAAACCACCACAACAAAAACAGACACTGCCGCAGCATACAAAGGAAGCTTTTTTTTTTTTTTTTTAAGGGGAGGAAAAAATCCAAATAAAGGCCCTGAATACTAGCAATTGTTCCTTCATCCTCCTGTTTGTGCAGAGGAGGTGGGAAAAGCCCAAATAATCTTTGCTGTCTCTCCTAGACTGCCTCCCTTTTCCCCCTCAGATCAGTTATACCTGCAAGAGGATGGTATCAGCATCTTATTGCTTTCCCGCTGTGGCCTGCGGCAAATGGATAAAGAATATGTCGGCTTCCTTCCTCCTTGGAGTCATCTCTAAACCTGGGAGCATCTTGATAGTATTACTGGGGTTCTCTGGTAGCCGGTCCTATTACTTCTCGTTCCTGAGCCCCAGCCCCTAGAGGGTAGAGGACCCAGGCCCGGCAGAGCTGCTGCTTTATTGCAAAGTGAATTCTCCCCTCTACCTGTGTCACTCATCCTCAGGCCCTAGGTCAGCCATACAGCACCATCCATGCACAGGGCAAGCTCTGCTTAGCCTAGAGCATGAGGTCCTGGAAATGGGTCTACTAATGAGTCAGCCGTTCTAAGGGCCATTAGAGCAGGGTCCCTATGGACATGTGCTCCTTCCACTGTGATTTAGTACTGACCATCAATATATCAGGGCTATACTGGCTGATGTCTTTATCTTCTCATCATTTTCTACAAGTATTCCATTGGTGAGCCCAGGCATGACTCTTCCACCTGCCATGTTCAGCCACCAGTCACAGTGAAACCTGCACTTATACATCCAGCAAACACACAAAGCATTCAAATAATCTCATGGTTTTTTGTCCTTTTAAAAATAATCAAACCATTTGTTTCTAATCAAAAGACCCCTGGATAATAGAGTGTTAGTGACAGAGAAATCAAGGAGGGATAAATAAAACTGACAGACTGGGAAGAACCATTCAAAATGAGTCAAATTCAGCATGGGACAGTCACACCCCAGAGGTGAAATCTTCCGATGCTTCTTCTGTAGTGGCCGACCCGCTCTGTAATGACTCAGTGCTATATAGATCAATGCTGAACAAAGTTTGCTAAAACTGTCTAAAGCTGGGCTAAGCTAAGGTACAGTTGGGAAAAAGTGTTTCCTGTGGTGTACTTGTGTGTGTCTGAGAGACCACTGTGTCAGTCTTAGGTACCCCCCAACCCTACCCTGCTCGAGCTTTCTCCTTTGTATGCCCATTGCATCTAAATGGACAGCACTTCAGTGCTCTCAAAGGCAGGGACCTTGCCTTATTTGTCTTGTTATTCCCAGCATCCAGCACGGTCCCTGGCAGAGTTGGCATTCAACAAGTAATCCCTGAATGAACAAGTGAATGAAGTGATGCCTGTGGCAACTGGCTAGTATATTCAGTATCTAATGCTGTGTAACAAATTACCCCCCAAATTAGGGGTTTAAAACAATAAGCATGATTATCTCAGCATTTCTATGGATCAGGAATTTGGTTCAGGGTCTCTCACAAGGATGCAGTCAACGTATCAGAGGGTGCTGCAGTCATCTGAGGCTTGATGTGGGCTAGAAGATACACTTCTAAGCTCATTGTCATGGCTGTTGGCTGGAGGCCTCAGTTCCTTACCATGAGGGCTTCTCCATAACGCTGCTCACAGCATGGCAGCTGGCTTCCCCCAGAGTGAGTGGTCCAGACAGAAAGAGATTGAGATTAACCACAGTGTCTTTTATGACCTAGTTTTCTCCCTTATTATGTTTGTCAGAAGCAAGTCACCAAGTCCAGCCCACACTGAAAGGGAGAGGATAAGGCTGTGAATTCCAGGAGCTGAGGATCACCGGGGGCCATCTTGGAGGTTGGCTACCACTGCTAGATTCTAAGATAACAATGAACTCAACCAACACTTATTGAGTTCCCTCTATGTAACAGACCCTGTGCTGGGTGCTGGGGATACAATGGTCAGTGGAAAGCAAGGTACATGGCTCCTGCCCTCATGGAGTTTACAATCCAGTAGGAAAGCTGGGTGTTAAAAAACTAGAATATGAGTATTACGTAGAGTGGTGGGAATGTAGGAGCACAGGGCACCCTTAGCTTAAGATATATAAACTGGAACCATAGGCCGTTAGACAGATTGTCTTTTTATACGTGCTATTATTATGCCCTAGCCATCATTCTGGATTTTTCCCAAATAATTATACATTGTCCTGAAAATAGAGTGCTGGATTTTAAGTGAGGGTGAGCCCTTAATAGGTAGCAGGCAAGAATCAGAGATGTTTATCAGCTTCCTCTCTCCAGCGAGGAACTTCAGGCCAGGAGGGCAAAGACTTGCTCAATTGCAAAATAATAACTTTATATCAAAACACCTTCATTTTTCAGAGGGAAAACAAGTCATAGGTGGAGATAGAAAATCTGCTTTCTGAGCCCTAAAGATGCCCTTCTAATCACTAGATAATGGGGGATTGCATTGTACCCCTAAATGATCTGAACCCAACTAAGCCAAAACAAAACCTTCCTGTGTCATTTATTTACTATTTAAAATTTTCTTCATTTTTATTTTTCAAATAATAGAAAGACAGTGAGTGTTAAGTTTTGGGGGGATTCTGTTTTTCTTGTTTTGTTTTGTTTTTTTAATCCAAGGATCGACTTTCTTTCTTCCTAGGGAATCTTTATTGAATTGCAACTCACTCAATATTATTAAGAATTCTGATCAGAGGTAAACATGCAAAACACTCAGTTGAGGGGATTAAGACTCTTTGTTAGTGTTTACATTATCTGTTTTTAATTCCTATATATCCTTTCTTTATCTCAGTGTTTCAACACTAGTTGCAAAACAGCCCTCACTAGCAGTAATGAGTCGTGGACCTTTGCAGACCTCCAGACATAGCTCCTTGTATAGATAAGGCAGCCCCTTAACAAGGCTCCGTATCTGGATCAAGGTCTTTTACTGCTTTTCCACTTTCTTTGGCTCATCTGGCCTTCCAGAGGCTAAACCAGCTCACTAAATCAGGGAGTTCAGGGTGATGGCTTAGTCGGCTGAATCTCTGAACTCAGCGGAGTCTAATGAAATGGATATGCTGTTCTTGGCTTCCTGAGTAGCAATCCCCCCGCTACCGCAGCAGGGCTGAATCAAAACTGGGCCCTGTCCCCCAGTTAATCCCAGTTCACTGGTATGAACTAACGCTAAATTAAGCTTGTCCTAAAGATTTCAAGAATCAGGCACAACTCAAGTCTCCATCTCTCCCTTCCATGAATTTTCATGCTGCATTTGGGGTAAAGAATGCTCCCTGAGTTCTGCTTGTGTTGGAATCACAGTAAAGTGTCAAAGAAAGAGGAGGAGCTTTTAAATTAATGGGGTTGGTTCGACTGCCACTTACTCTTATTTTATTTAGCAAGAGAGGAACTAAGTTCCGTCTTTTCTCTCCTGGAGCCCCAATTTTCCTCTCAGCCGTTTCTATGATTACAAATACCTTTTACTCTTTTTTCATTACCGACTCACCTACACATCGAAATGGTACCTATTTCATCTTCCTGTCTTGTCTCTTCCTGTATGCCCCTTCCAGAGACTTAATTCAGACACCGTTGCTAAGCAACTATACATCATAGCAGCCAGTCACCAATTACTAATTGTCCTCAGCACTTTAGCCTTACAAATCTGGACCGCCTGCGACAATGGCAAGTAGTTTCGATGGCCAAAAACACACCAAAAGGTTTCTTAGCTCAGTGAAGGCAGAAGCACTAAAAATAAGGTACCACCATCACGGCAGTAACGAAGACTTCCGGTCTCTCATACCCACCAAAGTGCGCGGTTATAAAGCCACCAGCTTGGCACTGTTCTCTGGTCCTGCTCAGGGGGTAAATTGGAGGTATGGTTGGAAATATCTGAACACACGCACTGACGGAAAAGTGGACACCGGCGTTTCACACTCACTCACCTCTCTCCCCAGTGGCACCACCCATTTTTACAGTTGCTAGTTGAATTGAGGGTCTATCGGTAATCAAATTTCAGCCTCAATTTTATGGTGAGCGTAATGGAGTTAATTTCTCTAATGCTAGCAGTTCATGGAAGGGGTCTCTTGTGGCCGCACAGACCTGGGATCCGCAGCAGCTGTCAGAGATGCCGCTAAGGAATTCCTTATTAGCTAAGATTCAACCAGGCAGAAAACTCATTACACAGTGCTAAATATACTGAATCACATCTATTAGGGAAAAATGAACTTGATAATTACAACAAATAACTGCAGAAAGTGTTCAAGGAAAACAACAACAACCACACCAGGGTCTAAGTACACGGGGAGCGTGAGCCGCACAAGACCAAAGGGAAACTAGGAAGGTGCAGCCTCGTGCCGAAGGAGAAACCAGTCTCAAGGTAGGTGGAGCTGATTTAAGTCGCCTACGAAAATGACAAATTTACATTTCAAACGTGCCCTTGTGTACTGGGTATATGGAAAATTTTAATTAGAAAGAAATGCTCAGAGGGTAAACGCTTTGTTTGTCGACAGGTTCCTCCTGGTGCAGCGGGGCTGGGAGGGCTGTAAGGGAGCCCACAGTAAACACTCCGTTTGACAAATAGAGATCTCTAATAGCTCAGCGGCACACACGATTTTCCCCGGAGCCTCCCCAATGTTGAGAGTCAAGCTTGTCTTTTTCTCTAACACAAAATCGAAGTCTCTGAGTTGGAGGACCTTTGCCATCCCCGGCTGAGGAGTCTACAGGAGACCCACTGCAAATATCGCCTACCCATTTTCTGAGTGCCTGACCTCACTCAGGGAAAGAGTCGCTACTATCACAGGTGGTTCAGGGCGCTTCTGCTTCTCGTGGCAAGGCCACGGAACCAAGTTAAGTTTGAGCTGAGACCCAGCAGGAGATGATCTTTGAAAACCCGGAGGAGGAGAAGAGGCTTGGGTAGAGAGAGGAACGAGGAGAATAAAGACAAAAGAGGTGCCTTGCTATCCTAGAGATCAAGGAGAGCTCCAAGAAAGTGTGACGAGCAAGGGTCAAAGCTGGCCAAAGCCTAGAGAAGTCCCTGACTCTGGCAACTTCCTGTCTGCAGAGGGGCCAGATGGACACGTTTTTTAAGCACAGACATGGCAGGATGGTTTCATCTCCCTCACATCTGCTGAACAAAAATACACCTTTGGCCACTGCTGGCAGCAGCAGAAGAGACCTACCCACTCCGAGCCCTGGGAAAATTAAGAGTCAAGCCTGTACAGCCACACGAATAACTGAGCAGCCCTTTCCCCTTATTATTCATATTTTAAAGGGAATGGAAACAGAAGCAGTGAATGCGATTTCTCTATGACACTCAAGTTTCCTGATCCAAGAGGTCTACTTCCCTGTCTTACTGTTTTGGTGGAATGGCCTTTGGCACAAGTGAGGGATACTCTTGTTTTTGTCACCAACTCAGTCTGTGACCTTTTTTCCTAGTTGCCCTCCAGGAAAGCTTTCCTGGGGCTCTCAGCCCCAGGGCTTCTAGTGCAGTCACCCCCAGTCCTGGCATCACCCTGCTCCCCTAGCTTCCATCAAGGCACATGTGCTGGGAACTCCATGGGGTATGAACTCGGAAGGACAGAGCCTCGAGAGCTGCTGGCCGCCACGGTGGGACCAACACCAAAGAGGTAGCAGCAGCTACACGGAGCAGAACACAGACCACGGCCACTCATTTGAACCCAAGGTCATACCGCCCTAAAGTCAGATATTCTTGACCTTTCCAAACACATGAGCCAATAAATCATCTTTGCCGCTACCTCCCCACACTTCCCAGCCAGGCTTTTTCCCCCCAGTTTCAAGTGAAAGAATCCTGACAGAACATCACCTGTCCGCTGTCAACCACAACGCTTCCCATGGACTCAGCCTGCCCTTGAAGGAAAGGACAGGGGAGAACCGTATGACTTACGAGGAAAGACCTAACCAGGTGACCGCTGACTCGGTTTAGTGGCTGCATTCTGTGGTCCAGACGCCCTGGGAATGGGCATTTCAGAACCCCAGGCACAGCATGGCGGGTCACTGGGCACCGGCCCTTATTGCTGGTAGAAAGATCAGAAGACATGGGAGTTTCTGTCCCAACCAGTCAGCCAGCTGTACTGTGTTTCATCACGTATCAGTTTTTACTGAAAAGAAAACCATACAAATTTAATCAGCTCTTCATATGGAAATATTTAACTTTTTTTCCCCTGGAGTTGTTTGATATTATTGTTTTAAGAGTCAGGATTACAAAAAATATCAAGATGTGTGATAGTGGTGGACACAGAAAAGCATCCATTTCTGGCAAGAATGCAAGTCTCATTTCCAGTAGACTCAAGTCTTAAATGCACTGGCGTCTCTGTCAATTGCCTGGCTCAATGAAGAACACATTACATGCCCATAACCATGAAGTACAAGACAAGAATGGTCCATCTTGCACAGCCCTCACCCATTGTCAAGGCAGAACGCTGTTATCGGTGAGAATAATATGATCTCAGAAAAGCTCCTGTTGCCCACAAGTTTAGGGAGTGTTCTGTTTTGGCATCCAAACCTCTGAGGTTTCTGTTTGCTCCTTTGCCCTTCAAAGATGTTGTCAAACGGCCTTGTTCCAGAACTTTTAATCTCTGAAAACCTGTAATGTGGAACTCTCTTACATATATGCCTATTAAAGAACTGTGCTCTCTCTCCATAGTCATAAAATGTAAAACACCTCTTAAGAGACTTCCTTTGTTTCCCAGCCAAGGGAACATGAGATGAAAGAGGCTGCCTCTTAAATATAATTTTAAAACATTCTGTGAAATCAAATGAAGTATTGATATATAGAGTGATTTAAAAATGAGGACTGCTTTTGAGATCACGGGGCAGTTTGAAGTGCAAAAGTGATGTAAGTTAGAGGCCAACGCCAAGAACTTTCCATCTCAGAAATGGGTCATCAGAAACTTAGGGGCGAGGAAAAATATAGCGCATTGGGAAGACATGTGCACTTGAAGACCACACATCACTTGTGCCAGTTCGTGAGGAGGGCGGGTCAGCTAACTGCAAAGCCTAGCCCAAGCCCAGCTGGGACAAACGTTGACACCGTCCTGAACTGTCCCCAACCACAGTCTCAAATCCTTCGAAACTCCTAATCCTGAGACACGTGCAAAGCGATAATGTGTGCGAGAGATGCAGCTATTATTAGATCACCGATCCAGGTTCATTTTCTCAGTGCTATTTCGCTTGATGGTGGAGGAATCTATTTACTAAATGCCATGATATCTGCCAGGTGGGCAGAGTTAATCTCCCAGGCTCCTGTGAAGATTTCTTCTGGCCTTTATCATGTTAGCGACACTGACCTCTGCCCTTGAAGGAGAAGTGGTGAAAACTGTTAGCAATGGAGAAGAGAGAAGCCTGCTCCTGAGAGGAGGAGCTTGGGGAACCCAAAGCACAGAAAACTTTTATGTCAACCTTATGGATCATGCTTTTTTTAGAGGAAGAAGAAATCCCATTGCTATTGTGCAATCAGGAAATTGAAGATGTCTATCTCCAGATAAACCACTGCTTGTGGTGTGACTTCAGTTGGAATCTTGCACGTAGAATGTTTTCCTACTGCCTGTTCTGGTGTTTCTGTCACTTCACATTGAGTTTGTTTTTTTTTTTTTTTGCTCTCTAGCAAATAAATCAGAAAGTTAATAGTTCTGTTGATTTGTTGAAGCTTTTTTTCCCCCCCCTTTTAAAAAATAAAGAAAAGAAGAGAATAGCTTTAAAGGGGGGAAAAACAGATCCCAGCATGCTGACCACCCCGACGCGGTTTCAGGCTGTGGTCATGCCAACTGTCTAGTAAAGAGAGAAATTCCACTGTAGCAGAAGTAATAAAATCTTCTTTTAAAGCACAAATACCATGAAGGGAGGTAACGTAAACCCTTGCATTGGGACGAGGAAGGTGGGGTCGCACGGAGTAAAATATGGACGGGAGCGCTGGGGATTTGTGGTCACCACACTGCTTTGGAGAATCTTTCACCAAAAGCAGCTGTTTCCATGACCCAGAACCTTCTCTTCCTCTTAATCCATCACCCAGGAGGATTTTAGAAAGATGTCAGCTATTATCTGAAGCTATCTTCATTGTTATTCATATGACGAAATATTTATCACCCGCTCTGCTTTTTCAAAGAGGCTGATCTCAGAGACAGATAGTTGGGAGATTCTCATCAGCAATAGCAGCAGGCTTAGGGCAAAGCCTAATGTGACTGCCCTGGGAGACAGACAGGTGGATACAGGGAGGAAACTCCTGCTTCAGAGTCAACAGACCACTGTTATCTTATCCGCCCCCACACCACAGAGCCGAGCATTTCATAAGAGTCTCCTATCTGGATTTCTAGATCTCATAATTGACAAATAATTGACTTGCCTTAAAACAGGGGTCAGAGCTCCCCCAGTTACCACCCTTGGTGATGAACACACTGGGCCAACTGTTCCCCAGGCAGCCGGGAAGCATCCTGTCCCCGCCACAGGTCCCCCCTCCTCCCGCCCCGCTCCGTTACTCCAACAAAAGGCAACAGTTGAATGTAGAGGAAAAGTCAAGTGAAAAGAGCTCTCGGATCCCGTGACACGAGGTATTCAGCGGCCAGACTGCTTTCACACAATCACTCAATATCTCTGACGATGGCCAGACTTAGACGGGGGATCCACTTGCCAGGTACCGCTTGGACACTGAGAGCCGGCAAGCTGGGGACAGACCGCAAGGCCAAATTCCTGTTTCCGAATTCAGGCTCTTCACGCAAACATCCGCGTCCTTGATGCGCTGCAGAATCCTGGGAAAAGAGCCGGCAGAGCAAGAGGGCAGGGCCCCAAGGAGGGACCTCTTACAGTCTCTACCCCCTGACGGGCCTTCCCCGCTTCCCTTTCCCGAAAACTCTGCTTGAGGGGAAGGAGGGGGCGGCGCTCCTGGGGAAGTGAGACGCAGTGGCAGCGGCGGCAACCCCAGCCATCCCCCTAACGCCTGAATGAATTAAACGCCCAGATACAAAGACCTGTATTTCACGTCACCTGGTATTCCCTCCCGCCCTCCCACCACCCGGGCGGTATGTAAACATTACAATTTCCCCCCCCTCACCACTTTGGATTTAATTGTATTCCTAATTGAAAATGAAAATTAATTTGCTTTTGATCCATTCCAGGTGGCAGATCAGCCTGCAGTGGTAGCCGAGCGTTTCTTTTCCCCTCACTCTCCGAGTGACCACACACACACACACACGTGCCCATAAACACCAGCCGGCGTCACGGGCGTGAACAGGCAGCAGCCTCTTTCTGCACAAGATCTTCTAGTGTCTCTCATCCCTTGGCTGATTGGCACCGTTCAATTTTCTCATAGAAGATTTAGCAAAGTGACGATACGTGTGGAAATCAACTGCTGACAGACTTGCTGAGTTAAGTACATAATTAAGGCTGTGGAAATACAGATGTTGAACAATGGCGGCTTACATCAAGATGTGTGCGGGGATCACAAATAACCGGGCATCTGGTTTCTTTATCTAAGTACCTTTCTTACGGTTTGGATCTTAATTTTTTACAGTTGACAGCAGTGTTATTTGAGCCAGTCGGTGGCATCTGGCTGCTGGGGGAAAGAAAAAAAAAAGGAAAAAGAAAGAAAGCAAGAAAGAGGGGGGGAAAAAAATCTCCATGCACTTTAATTAATTGTGGAGAAATTACATGGTCCTTCAACCGTGTAGTTTGTCATCAGTACACATTACAGATTTATATTAGATGTTTCTCCACAGTGTCAGGAATAATTAAAAGGGGGTAGGAAATGATGCCAACCAGCAATGCTTTACATCGGTGGTGAAAGTTTTATATTTATTACAGCCAAACAATTTTAGAAGAAGATGTCAACTCAGAGGCTTGACTGTGCGTGGAATACATATCAAGCTGGAGGGGAAGCCAAGGCTGCTGGAATAATGAGAGAGTGCTCGTGTTTAATCTAACAGGCCGACCAGAATTGGTGTGGCGTGCCAGAGTTATTAAGGACGCGGCATCCCCTTTTTTCTCCTAAAAGCATTCACCCCAAACAATAAGTAACATACGCTTTTTTTTCCCCTGAAATGATCTTCATCCAATTGCCCTTTCTGATCCTAATAAGAACAGAAAAAACAACTGTATGCAAATCACTTCTTTTGCTCAATTAATTTGTGCCACACTTTTGGCTTGGGCAACACTGGTGGAATTATTTAGTAAAAAGATAGCAAAACGACTCTTGCCTTCATTTAGTACATGATTACAGCATCCCTGCCAGGGCCTTCCACAGACGGGGCCAGGCCCAGACAAGAGCCAGCATGAATGGTAATCACCATCCTGTAATGCAAATCTTTTGTTTGTTTGTTTGTTTGTTTGTTTAGGCCGCGCTGTGCAGCATGTGGGATCTTAGTTCCCCAACCAGAGGGATCGAACCCGTGCCCCGTGCATTGGGAGCTTGGAGTCTTAACCACTGGACTGCCAGGGAAGTCCCCTGTAACGCAAATCTTAGTTTCCTTATTCCTGGTACCACTGAACAAACCTGGAACATATTCCTTTATCTTTTCTAGAGATCACAGGCAAGGACTACATTTAGAAACCAAAGGTCACAAAAAGGCTCTTAGAAACATCCCACGTCAAAGGGCACGGTACATCAATCTTCTCGTTAGTTCTTTCGATAGAGCAGATTTCCTTTTGTATCAGGAGTTCATCAGGCAGCACATTACCGGGGATGATTAGACGCCCTCAACCTTCATCGCGGGTCTTGCAGGAGAGTCAAATAATCCCCTAGTATGCGATGCCTGTCACTTCTTATTTATTAGCTTCTTGCCCTGGATATTTTCATAATTTCCATTTAGCTCGTGTGGCCCCAGAAGTGGAGACAACCTGGGAATCACAGCCTCAGGACGGCTTCACCTTTGCTCCCACAGACTCAGACGAGAGCAGTGCGCCAGACCAGGATTCTCTCCTCAGCGTCTGTGGGTCTAAATGGTGGGACTCCTCCTCCCTGAAACCCTCACGAGGTATGGAAAACAGCCCTGGAGTCCTCAGAGCAAGGTAGGCCTCAGGGAATTGCCAGGTGGGTCTAACAGGGACAATTTGCTTCTACCGTAAAGTAATAATACCCTCAATTATGTTAAACAATTTAATAACAACATCCTTAAATTTATAGTGCTCTAAAAATTTCAAAGCACTTTTGTAAATATGATTTGATTTTACTAATATTTGTGTAACTCAATGTGGAGGTACAAAAAGGGGAGAAACCACAGCGCTTTCTTCTTCAGTCCTAAATAAAGCACACACCTCACTCATTTTCCCTTTGCTGATGGCTTAGAAAAGTCTGTGTTTCGCTTTCAAAAGTACTCTCTGGACTTCCAATACAATCGAAACTTCTTCCTGTGGCCCTGCATCCTTTCTGACTGTTCCCATCTCCTATCACTCCGCCATGAACATTGCTTCCACACTCCTCCTCTTTCTTGAAGACATCAAGGCCAGTCCTACCTCAGAAACTCCGATTTACTGTCCCTCTGACTGGAACACTAACTCCATGTCGTTAGGTCTTTCAGATCTCAGCTTAAATGTCACCTCTCAGAGAAGCTTTCTCTGACCTCTCTAACATTACCCACCCTTCTACCCCCATTTCCTCCACCCTTCTACCCCCATTTCCTCCACCCTTCTACCCCCATTTCCTAAGTCACTATCTGAAATGATCTTATTTATATATCTGTTTAATATGGCTCTCTCCCACTGACACGTAAGCACCAAGAGAGCTTGGAAGTACACAACTTCAGGGAAGATTTCTCTGCGTGCTTCAATAATTAGTCTCAAATCATCTATGTGTCAAATTTTTCTTTAATTCAGTAGAAAGTCTTTAATCTGGCTAGTATAACTGAAATTTTGACCACGTAAATGATTTTTCTTCATCCCACTTGGGTTTCAAAGCCATGGATGGAACCTTTCTTTTGGAGTAATCCTAATGGAATTAACCAAATGTAAAGAGATGTTGACCTGAAACCATTATTACTGGAAAGAAAAGAATCTGAATAGAAGGTCAAGCCACTGCATCTTGTGTCCCTAAAAGGATTATTTAAGTCCATTTTTTCACCGTAAGTAACAAAGCGGTTCACTCACCAGTCAGGAGGTTTGAGCTTTGATTTGAATTGAAGTTTGCCAAGGCTCAACCCAAAACCCCTGCTAAATGCAGTTTCGGGGAGGAGCCGCTAAGTGCAACTGTGGCCAAGGTGAGAACTGTTGGTTCGTGCCTTGAACAGCAGGTACCGATGGCAACCCTGCACACTGAGGGCTGGCCAGGACCAGAAGAAAGCAAGTTTAAATTAGAGCAGGCAGATTGGAACCCAACTAAGAAAACAAATTCCTACAGGAAGTGAGAGGCCTAATAAGTGACCAAGCGACTAAAAAACTCTGGAGAGATTACGATTAGGATCCTTCCCTGACACCTGTACTTCTCGAGGACTGTGTCTGGTTCTTGTCTGTAGCTCTGTATGGTTACCTAATATACTAAGCATTCAAGATATATGTAGTGGAGTGAGTGTGGAGGACAGGTCTTCCTGTAAGCTCCATGAGGCCAAGGTCCTGTCTCTCCAGTACTCGGCACAGTGGGAGACGTAAAAGGTTGTTGAAAGAAAAACATAAATCAATGAATAAATCAGTCAATGAATGAATGGGCCAGATCATTCCTGTAGGGCTAAGATGCTTGATAATCCTGTAGAGGTGTTAAGGTTTCTCTCTCGAACTCTACATAGTTTCTTTCCAGAAGGCAAAGTATCGTTCCTTCTCCTCCATCCCTCTGTATCAGCTCTGAAACAAAGATTCTCCTACTTTTGGAGAAGCAGAGGCGCCTCTGACAGCCTGTCCTCCTCATCAAATTCATTAACAACACCTTCATTAAGCCCCAACCATGCGGCGCCGTTACATGCTGTAGAAAAAGCTAGAAGGAGCAGGTTCCTGGAGTCTGGGAGCTAATGGCTTAAAGGCCCCTGACAGGTGTGACGCGTGTAGTGTCAGCTCGGCTCTTGATCCCTTCCCTTCACTTCTCATCCTCCCTGACAATCCAGTTTGCCCTTTTCAAGTAGAAGAAAAGGAGCGTGTAAGCAAAAGGCCCCCCTTTCCGAGGTGCGCCCTCCTGCCCTCCCAAGCCCTGCTGGCTGCTCGGGTTGTCCTGTCTTGCTTTTACACGTGGACAGCCATGAGGGCAGATGAAAAATCTCATGGTGTCTAAGGGACTGGATTTTCTCCCCCAGTTTTACAGTCAGAAGTAGACAGCGAGGCTTGCGGGGTGAGGGCAACCGAGAGAGTGGGGAAGGCCCTTCCCAAGTGGAACACAATCTTGTCGCATCTGGTGTCACGGCAGAAAGCGCTTCACCAAGGGGCCACTGCACTGAGAGCCCTCTACCTGGATTGTAACCAAACTTGTGCCTCTACAGACCTGAAGTGTTCCATGCTTCTATCACCGGCTCCGAAGCCCACAGGGGTCAAGTTACATGACGTGAGGTTCTTCCCGACTCCTAGATTCTGATTCTATTCGTGCTTGAAAATATCCTCTGATTGCCTCTGGTGGGTCATCTTTCTGGGGCCAAGTCTCCGCTTAGACCCTAATTTAATGCAGCTGTAGCCACCGCGACGAGGATTTCATTTTTGATGTGTTCACTACTGGAATAAAGGTTCCAGTGGTGCCAAAAAATATAGGCCTTATATTAGGGCAAGTTCACTTCCGTGAGCAAGAATATTAGGTATACAGGTTCAGGAAGCTCTAAGATGAGAAGTAGAGTAGGGTGTATTTTCATTAAATGTGCTTTCTAAAATTCTAAAAATAATGACAGCTTTGAGGATAATTTAAAGTTATACATAATACCACCATTCTAATAAACCTCGATGACATTCACATGCATATTTTTACATATTTTTGAACATAAAGACTAAATAATCATTAATTGGCTGTTTTCATTTCATAGCACATCATAAGCATTTCCCCATGCTTCCATGTTGTCTTCATAAACATTACCTATGTTTTTTCTAGAGTAGAAGAGTCTATAAAAACTTAAACCATCTATTAAATAAGGGACTATAAATATAAATCCCTTGTAATCCAAAAACTTCTAGGCAATAGGAAAAAATAACATCTGAAATATGTGCAGCTGTGATACAGCAGAAGAAGACTGAATAAAGGATATATTAGATGATTTTGCCTAAAAGCAGGAGCACTGGACCCTATTCCCCAGCTTTAGGACCTCTGGGAAATTAATCACTTTCCCTTTGCCTTAGTTTTTTTCCTCAGTGAGACACAGAGGGTAGGGTTGGGTGAACTTTAAAATCCTTTCCTGCTCTAAAATTTTATGTTCATGCCTTAAAGCAACTTTATTCTAAGGAATACAAGGAACTACAGGTACACTTTAACATACCCCTTACAGGAGTGGTACGGCGGAAACACACTGGGTTATGTCCCTCCTTCCCCCCTTATGGGAATTGACCTCTCCAACACACATGGCTTCACCAGCAGGATCCTGGCAGTCATGTTTGTTCAGAGTGGCCTCACCATCCCCCCCCTTCCTGAGCCAGAGTGGATTATTCCAGAAGTGGTGGCCATCTTTCAGCCATGTGGACAGAGATACAGCAAAAGTTGGTGTGCTGAAAGAAGGGAGCAAGCAGACATGCAGGGAAATGCAGAAATCAAAGACAGAAACCTCCACCCACGTCTGTTCCTAAGATCAGGTTTAATGAGATATTCTGTATCCCTGACCAAGTTCTACCAAAACAGTCACGCCCCTCATTTCACGTGTATATCTCACCTAGCAAAAAGCACTCATAGTTAACAGTCTCCGTGAAGTGTCCTCAGTATTACTGCACATCTACATACCTCTTGGTAACTTAAAAGGAAAGAAACAAAGCAGTATTATTTGCTCCATCTATAGGAGAGGAACACAGGCAATGAGCTTGTAAAAACCCAAATAACACGGAAACGTCCTGGCTGAGCTAGAGCTCAATCCACAGACTCTTGCTTAGCACAAAGACTACCTGTGAATTATTTCTGACCCTACGCCTTAACTTCTGTATGACAGAGTGGGAAACCATGAGAAGGAGCTAGAACGCTCAAAACGTCAGTGTTTTCAGAAACGAACCAGTTTCTGAATGAGCTTGGAGTTCTGGGCAAAATGAGGCTCCAGTTTTCGGTTTTGACCCCTTGGATCTATCTTTATGACCCAGGGATCCTCTCAGTTCATTCTGCCTTCAATGCTAGGGACTTGGATTCCTGGCCCCAAGAAATGGGGTCTGGTCTTCTGGTTGTTTTCCCTCAGTCCAGCCCTAGTGACTGCCCTCTTATGCATGCAGAGATGTTAACAGAGATAGGTAACACGGAAGCTGGGAACTGAGTCCAGCCAGAATGTTGAAAACATTAAAGAGCTAAATATTAGATTAGGACTGGGACCCTGGTGGCACAGTGGTTAAGAATCCACCTGCTAGTGCAGGGGACACGGGTTCGAGCCCTGGTCCGGGAAGATCCCACATGCCGCGGAGAAACTAAGCCCGTGCACCACAACTACTGAGCCTGTGCTCTAGAGCCCGTGAGCCACAACTACTGAGCCCGCGTGCCACAACTACTGAAGCCTGTGCACCTAAAGCCTGTGCTCCGCAACAAGAGAAGCCACCGCAATGAGAAGCCCGCACACCGCAACAAAGAGTAGCCCCCACTCGCCGCAACTAGAGAAAGCCCGTGCGCAGCAACGAAGACCCAATGCAGCCAAAATAAATAAACTTATTTAAAAAAAAATTAGATTAGGACTAATGTGCTAAATTCAGAATACTGAGGGGCGATTGGAACCTTAAAATAGGATAGACAGCTGAAAACATGAGCTTTTTTTGTGCTTTGCCTTCATCTACCCACCTATCTGCAGGTTTAATCTATCAGGTATTTAACCATATAGCAGAGATATTTCCTTCACTCCTCGGGGGAAGAAAGCCAGGAGGAATTGGTTCCATATGAAACAACGTGATCTCTATTACGTTTCTAAATTAAAACTTTGCAGCCCCTGGATGTGATAACTGTGTTTGTTCATTATACTATCTCTACCATCACCACCACCACCACAAATCCCAACCTCAAAAACAAAGAAACTGGAAAGGGAAAGAAATGTATTCGATATATATCCCACACCCGGGGACCAATGTACAACTGTGGTTTCGTTTAAAGAGGGAGGAAGTGAGGGCAAGATACAAAAACGTCTGACAATTCCAGTTATTTCAGCACAAACGTAAAGAATGTTCTTGGGTTTGTCTGCGTCAAAACGTTCCCAAGGTTTCCCATAAGTGGCAGAAAGCTGCTTTGTTAAAGACCCTTGTAACACACTGGGACAATGACCTACAATTAAGTGTTCTCCAGTGGGCCTCAGCATGACAAACCCTAACGGCTCCAAAGGAGCCCTTAAAACCTACCATGTCAATGAGCTCCCCCAAGCATGGGGGTTTAGAGTTATGGATTAGACCTCTTAACTGTTCTCCTCCCCTCAAAGTACCTTAAAGACCCTTGGCTCCCAGGGGAGGAGCTGTGAGAACCAGTGTCTGGTTAAGAGATCTTTGGGAAGTCACGTGTCGACATAGTTCCAGGACATCCAGTGACGACAATGCATTCAGCTGAACGCCCCGCCCCCCCTTCATGTTACCAAAAGCCCGACTGAAGGGCCAGAACCCCAGTGACTGCCCCCAACCAAAATGAAGAAGAGGCCTCATAGGGGGTCTCATTTCATTTCTGGATATGGTCTGGATAGCTATGTGGTCTTGGAAACAACACCTATTTTTTTGGTGCTTTAATTGTTATACCAATCCAGTACTGATGTGGCAAGTTATCTTGCAAGTTTACATTCAGGAATACCTTAAAATAAAAGTAGACGATTTGACTAAAGAGAACATGTTTTACAGCCAAAATAACAAAATGGACAAATCAGATCCCGTTCCGTCAATAAGGCCCTTCCTGCTGACTATCAGTCGCTTTGAGAGGTGTGTGAATTCTTTCCGAGCACAAGGAGAAACTCGGAACCAACTCTGCATTTTCTGACCTCGGTGGTTACAGTAACACACAAAAATGATAGCAAATGGATGATCCCAAACTCTCTCTGTTTAGAACGGTGACCACGTACTATTATTGTGAAAGGGATTTATTCCAATTATGTTTTGCTGGTGACTCAACGTGCTTCATTTCCTAAGCACACACTGCCAATGAGGGGTGAGTGCCTAATACACACGGCTACAGACACCAGCTTATCACTGGAAATTATTTCAAGCCAATTTCTGTGAAAACATAAACTATGATTGTAAAAAAGTATAGCTCCAGAAGAATTAGAGAAACTTTAGTGGCTTGAAAGCATTAATGACCTTTTTCAAGATCCGAAAACTACTAAAAGAGCTCTGTTACCAGGTCTTATGTTCACACCATCCTACTGGTCTCGAGAGCTCAGTTCGTTCCCCACCTGTGGCTAAACAGGTTCCAGGGTACAGTACTATACACAGCAGAGCATTTGGGAAACTTCTGGGATAATGACTGTAGCAGAACTGGAAATGATTATTTCCAAATAAATGCTTTGTCCTCCCAATGTGCTCATGCCAACAGGCTGTGCTGAGATGGCAAAGTGAGGCACATTTTTTTTTTTTTTGGCTCAAATCTTCAATCACTCTTTCTTTTTCTTATATAGCCAGGGAATTCTTTTCATTTTTGAATCATAAAGCTCTTAAACTCTGGTTTTAAGATGGAAAAGCAACGGGATCTTTTATTAGAAAAGTGCTGTTGAGAGCAGCTTTGTTTCCTTGTTACACAAACATCTACCTTCCCAGAGAGAGGAAAGCCAATGTTTAATGTAAAGTCTATTTAGAAAGGTGATTTCACATACACCATTCAGTAATAAGGGAAATAACCAGCTTTAATTTTTTATTTTCAGATTTTTAAATGGTTTCAGAATTTGGTCTGCACTGCTATGTCTCCTCAAAGTGCCAAGGGGCCCGTGCAAGACACCTTTGACCGTCGCCACTCAGAAGTGATGCTGAGATGGCTAAAATGTGGACAAGGCAACACAACACTGAATGCATCATAAGTTAGACACTTGGAAAGTTGTAAGGACTTTAAAGGCCATCACCTATTAAAAAGTCACACTGTTCGGGGCTCACAGGACTCATATGTTTCTGACCAATGTGGAACTTTTCCTATTGCCTGGAATGGGAGGAGTGCAAGTTTCATAAAGACAGTTTTAGAACTAGACAGCTGTCTGTACTCAACTCAACCTTTTGCCTGGATCCAGATTCCTAGACTGAGGCAACAGGCTTGGCAGGAAATACAGGGTTTTTCTGCCCCGTTTCTCCTCACTCTTCAAACTTGAGGACGTTGCCCCAGAGATTTACCAGCCCCACAGCCTGAACTTCGTTTCTCTGTTAGACAGAAAGCAGCCAATTCTTCAAGGATTACAGAGGCTTAGTCACATTACGAGAAAAGCACTAGTTCTTCAGAGACAACACTATCTCTGTGAGCAGGTGAAAGAAAGTCACTCGGGAACTGACAGGTCATTGGCCAATTTGTCAGTTTCTGAAAACCAAGGTGATATGAAAACCTCTTAACCTAAATAGAAGCAAAGAAGGAATCTGGCTGTCAACTGGTAGAAGCATCAACAAGCCCTTAAACACAAGCCCTGTAAGAAGATAGTTAAGGCGATTATTAACCCACAATAAAATATCAAAATCGCGAAAACATTTGGAAATCTGTTTTCTTTCAATTACTGGCTTTGTACTTTAAGTATTCTTATATCTCAGGTCGCTGAGTTGACATGAAGATTAAAGTAATCCTTTGTGGGATAATTTCATAATTTTATCAACCAGGAGAACGTCAAGGCAGTGCCACTTTCTTTGCATTTTAGGTCTTATCAATAGCTATTTACTTGGTTGTATCCTTAAACTTCTCCCTGTACTTAAACTAAGTGCTGGAGTACACAACCCCCTCCCTCTAAATGTCTGTTTATTTCTAAGTTTGAAATCGAGAATCACCCTTGACTCTGTCCCCTTCTTCATCTTTGTAACTAATTGGTATAAAATTCTCTCACATTAGAAGTCCGTTGAAATTCATATTTCTCTTCTGTATCACTGCTCTGCCTAGTACATGCCCACCTCATGTTATTTCAAGAATACTGCTTTACTCCAAATACACTCCTTTAAACAAGAACAACCCAATTCATTGTACACCTGCCACCAAACTAATCTTCCTAAAATATCACCAGCATCATGTCACTCTCAGCGTTGGAAACCTTTGAAGGCTTCCCAGAACTCAGCCATCTCTTAGTATCTCTCTCTTGGTCGAAGTTTCTGAAACTTTCTATTTTAGCCAGGTAGCCTAACTACTTTAGGCTATGTTTACTAAATTACTATCTTATCCTGATCCTCCTAATGAATTCTACCTAACTGCAATGACCTCTTCCCAACCGTCTACATTTTACCCAACTGGAAAGTCAACTATTCCCGAAAATCTGATCTACCTGGCTTGAGATGAACCCACCATCTGAACTTGGACCTTGCTAATGAAATGACTATCTATCGTCTGGGTCTGTGAGGTCCCCTGGCATTTTCTCAGAGGTCCATGAATTTTATCAGAATTTGTAAATTGTATGCCTTCATTTCAATGATAATCTAAAATAATTATTCTACCAGTTACATAGACCAGATTTCTCTTTAGCAGTGACATTTTGAAACTGAAAAGCGTTTTTATAGAGTAGTACTGCTTTTCTTAATATTTCAGGGATTCACAACTGGTATCTATGAGCCTCTACTATTAGAAGGGTCTAAGAATATCTTTCTTCTAAGAGAAATCTGTAAGTGCATCTGACAATCATGTATTGTCATGTGACATACCTTTCCTAGTGTTGTCTTGAACTGTTATTTAAGACCTTTATTAGAGTTTCTTTTTTCATGTTTCTGTGTCTTCTCTTCCCAAACAGATGGTAAACTCTCTGGGGACAGGGATTATGTCTTAGACTTCTTTGGATTCCTGATGCACCAAACCTAATCTTGAAAAGAGCAAGTGCTCGGTCAAAACTGACTGCTCTGTTTTTGACTATGAAGGGCTGATCTGGTCCACACTGGGTGCTAGAGGGGAATAAAACAATGCGGACACTAGATGTCCAACCGAAAATTATGGAAAGGGAGTACTCAAATTGTCCAACTGTAAGCGAGCCTCATCTGCACTAGGGCTGCATTGCTTGGAAACATTTCCCAACCAGTCAGAGGGCTCCCAGAGGATGCTTTTTATCCAACAAAGGTTTTCATCATTCCTTTCTTCCAATAAGACAGTAAAAATCAAGACCGTTTATTAGTACTAAGTAAAACTGAAGCATTTCTTTCTCGTAACTGGTAAGAGGTACCAGAATTTTAAAAAGGTGTTGAATCTGACCTATTAACATTTCGGGTAAGTCCTTAATCTGTGTTAATTTCATGCTATCGGACAGAGAATCCTAGAAGTACCATTCATCTCCTCTGTGAACAGGGTCGTCCTGTGTGTCATCCTATATAGACTTTATTAGTAGCAAAATGAAACCAGGAGATGTCAAGGAGACAGGATTAGAAGGAGCAGAGAACCTCAAAATGGGATTTTCCCACTTGAGGACCGCGAGAGGAGTGGAAAATTAATTGGCCCCTATCCATACACAGTGCTTCATTGATTACCTGAAATCTTTTCTCATGCAAGTATGTAGAGTTGATTTATATGGATTTACAGAGTGTAATACTTTATCGTGTTAGTTAAGAACTCGGGCAGCAATAGACAGCAGAGGCCAGCATAAATGAAACCACGGACTAATTTACTAGAAGAAAGAATATTCTTTAACCAGTGCCTTTCCCACTGTTGTTACCTGGAGACAGGAATGGGATCAACCAAGGAGGACTAGGACACAAGATTGCTGATGGGAAAGTAGGCAGTTACAGGGCCAAATGATAAACTTCTTGCAAAATAGCCTGCCCTATGCCTCATGTCTCAACTAACAAAAGGGGACAGGGAAGGTAGCTTTAGGAAGAAAATAACTAAAGCTAGGGCACGTGAGGAAGCTTTTCTTCCTCTGTGAACTGTTCTTTGTTCAAGTGCTACTGCACATTCAGCATGAAAGTTAATTAACACACAGCACACTGCTGCCTGGAACGCCTTACGTAATTATACCTGGAGTCTAATTAGGTAACTCTCCACTCTTCCTTGTCTCAATCACCCAAGCTACACTCTCTCAAAGTGTGACTAGCATTCATTTAGGAAGGCTTGTGACATGCCTGTGAAATTGAAAAGTTGTCACTTTCAACATGTTGGATACACTAACAGCCTAAATGAGCTTTCCCACATGCCTTTCATGCAGAAAATGAAACCCTGTGAGTTTCATCTTGCTGGATTCCTTTGGATTTTCTTCTGGTGTTCCACAGATTCCAGAACAGCATGCCAGGGAGAATTATACTTTATTGATGACAGAGTCAGGCCATCACTCATTGAGGTATTTGTGCTGTTATTTATTTAACTTTCATAGGATGATATACTGTTAATATTAACTCAGTGCTGATGGAATTCTGAGAAATTAAAATTCTTTTTCCTTAGACTTTTCTGGAATTTTCCAAACATTTTACAACGAGGAAGCATTATCTTTATGCTCATAAAAATGTAGGGAGGAAAAGAAAAATTGGTAAAAGACTCCTCCACAAAATCATCCCATCCTTAATTTTCCCACAGTAACGTATGAGTGACTACCATGTAATATACACAGTGTAACTTACTACTACAGGATCTTATTTCAGAATTTAAAACATTGTGTACAATAAAATACTAACCTACAACAAAAGCTTTCATTTAGACTATCAAATTGAACAAATGTGCAAGCTACGTTGTAAATCCTCCCCAAGTATGTACAACTCAGTCAAATAGGGTACAGATTTTAGTGACACATGATGTGACAAGGGTTGTAATCAGTAAAGGTTAACGATAGATTACACTTATGTTTTTCTCTGACCACCATTTGTAAGTGACATCATAAATCACCCTTGAGATGTGTCACTTGGGCTTGGCACACCTTTGTTATCAGGTAAAAATGACATAGGGAACACCATGTGCTTAAATCTGTTGATCCCATGAACAGGAAGTTCACAGGAGCTGAATGCCACCCCACCTATTCTGAAAATTGGTGGGAGGGGAGGGAGGAGTTGGGGGAATGAGAAGCAGAAGTTAATTAGCTTCAATGCCTGGGTCCACTGCTACCATCAGCCATGCTACCCAACTGGTGGGCCAAGCCAAAGGGATCAGAGACAAGTCTTAACTACTGCCAAGTTCACACTCTGCCTGAAGTGACTGTCAACTAATGATAGATTAGACATCTCTGATTGCTCTATCAAAACATGCATCTCAAATCTTGATTAGTAAGCCTATTGAATTATGATTAATTCACAAGGGTGCTGCTGACAGATAAGATACTTTATCTGACAATGTATACTAGTTGCTTTGCCTGAAGCAAAACAAAAAACAAAAAAAAAAACCCAACACAAAACAAAACACAAACTCCTGAGTTGCTAGTAAAATAAACAGTATCAAGTACAGCATATAGAGAAGGATAATGAGGCTACAGTGCACCTTTTAGTTTAATACAGAGCTTGTTTGTGAGAACCCAGCCTTGATACAAAAACAGGAGGGGTTAAGGGAGAGACATACACTAGGAACAATATATTGCAAACAAGAGAACCCCAGAGCGCCCTCCTGCCTTTCCAGCAAGGAATGTGTAAGAGCTGGGAACTTGGGGTTGCTGCAGGAAGCGTCACCCTCAGTTCGGTGACATCCCAGTTACTCAGGCCAGAGGCAGAGCAGAATTGGCCTGCCTTTGTCAACGTCACCATCCAATTACTCTCCTTGTCTCTGGGATGAAGACAGCTGTGCATAGAAATATTCAGCAGACCTAAACTCTTGGGATTTTCAGAAGGTGGATGTTATTTTTTGTTATTGTTAGGAATTGAAATGATGAGGAGGAGGGAAAGAACTAGTACTTTTGTGTTTTGTTTCCTTAAGAAAAGGGATTACAGTGAGTGTTTTAAAATATTTTTCTTTCTTTTTCTTTTAGCTTTGTCTGAAGCAAGGAAACCCTCCATATGATATACATTAAAGTGTGAGTTTAGTACTTAGTGACTAAATGACTCAGGAAAGACTATCACGGTATCTCTCATTCCGCTGGTATCTCTCAACCCAGCTCATCCCAAGCCCGAACCTAAACTATCCGTCAACTCCTGTCCATTCACAGCTTTGTCAGTCCCCCAAATTCAGCTGTGGTTGTTGGGGGGTGGGAGGTACACAGTAAGAGGATGTTAAGTACTCAAAATCTCGTGGACTTTTCAACGCTATCATTATCTTATCCCGACCTTATGATTTTTCCAGAAGCCTAACGTCCTATAATCATGTTTCTCTTTTGCTAGTATTAACCTTTCGGTGACTTCTTTCTTTTCTCGCTCTCTCTCTCTCATAACTACCCTCTGTTAATCAATTGTGCACTGCAGATGGGGTCAAGGAAACCTACTTCCTCCTCGGATAGCCTCCAATGTTTCTACTCTTGGGGATAAAAGTGCTTTAAATGGAGTTATAGTCTAGGAAAATCAATATATGATTACTGCAAAGATTTGTATTGATTGCCCTGTTGCATTGCAAAAAGGCTAAAGAAAAATGGCATGGCACATTTGCCTTCAATTTCTACTCCACAGAGTTTGTTGTGAATGTTTGGGGCAAGAAGAAAATGTTGGAACTTTATTTGATGACCTAAAGTTTTCATCATTCAATCCACTTACTTCTCTCCCTACCCAAGAAAACACTTCATTGTAACTCCCTTGGCTTCCAGTCTCTAATACTGGTGACATCAGGGACTCCCAGGAGAGAGCTGAAGGGTGTCTACTCCCCACAAGGGGGCTGCATCCGAAACTGCTGGTCCCCTTCCTATAGCGTCCATCCTCCTCTTCCCCCTCCCTTACCGCATCCTGCTTTTGTTGGGAGCAGTACTGTACTCAGCTGAAAAATATTTCTGTTTCCTGTATCAACAGGTGTGACTAAGTGATGAACTTCTGACTAATGGCATCTAGGTGGAGGTTGTTGGGTAAGGGCTTCTGGGGAAGTTCCTTCAAAGGGGGGGGAAGGGGATGATTCCATTGCCAGACACATTTGCATTTCTCCCCTTTCTTCCTTCTTCCAACCTGGAATGTAGCTGAGACATTAGGAGCTGGAGCAGTTCTCTTGTGACCATGAAGGAAACCTGAAAATAGAAGCCACTTCAAAAGCCTGGCAGAGCAGAAAGACTGAAGGAACCGCGAACATCGGTGGTGTCGTGGAGCACCCATAATGGCCCTAGTCTTTGTGGGTTTCTCTCAAATGAAGGAAATATAAATCCCTATAAGGTTGAAGACACTGTCTTTCAGGTCTGCGATATTTGCAGCCAAACGTGAGACACTTCTCCTACAAAATGCCTGATTATTATGAGTCCTCAATGTCACAACGACTAATAAAACTGAGCTATGTTTATCTTTAGGGTTAATGTCATACGCAATGGCCACTGGGTGGTCCAGATACTTTATGGTGTCTGTAATCATTTAGTTGCTTTTCTAATCATTAGAAAATATATAATTCCTATAGTTGAGGATGCACTATAGTAATACAGTCATTTATTTATTTATTTATCTATTTGTTTGTTTATTTAAGATTTCAGCTAAGCCAGCACTGGATTTTTTTAAAACATTTATTATATATAAAGCACAAACTTACAAGTACAGTTCTTTTGTTTTGTTTTGTTTGGCTGCACTGCTGGCTTGTGGGATCTTAGTTTCCCGGCCAGGGATTGAACCTGGGCCCCCGGCAGTGAGAGCACAGAGTCCTAACCACTGGACCGCCAGGGAATTTCCAATAATACAGTTTTTTAAAAGTTCAGTATATCTTTGTTATTTTTAGCTGTACAGCCTCCATTTCCCTTTCTTATTACTTCTAGTTATAGGACTCCAATTTTCTTTTGGGAAATTGCTCCCCCCCAGTAGTGGGCAGTCTTAGTGGGACTGCCATCAAGATACTCTGGCCTCCCCCAGCTGAGCTTCAAGGCCCATTTAGAGAGTTCTGGAATAAGAGGTATTTTATTATTATAAATTAAGAGAGGGAGCTTCCAAAAGCCTCTGCTTTATAGGCAGCTTTATACTCATTACTACAGAGTTCTTCCTAATGGCTAAAGTGCCTAAGCAATTTAAATTTTTCATTGAATACGGACAGAAGTTGCTGATTACGGAGTTTACTGACAACTTCAGCGCCAATGGACTACTACAATGTTTCCTTTAAAAACTGCAGCTTAAATAGAAGGTGATATTAAATTAGGAGAAAAGTGTAATTTTAGTAATACAATAGTAATACTGATAAAAGGCAACCTTTAGTTGCTTCCTGTTCCAAAAACTTTAAATATATAAAGAAATATAATACTCATAATAATCCATGACGTAAGTACTACTATGATCTCCTCTATTCAGATGGGGAATAATGAGGCAGAGAGGTTAAGGAACTTGCCCAATGTCATTTAGTTTGTACATAGAAGAACCAGGATAAATCTCAACACTGCTGAGATAAAACTGTATATTCCTCCTACACTGCGGGTGGTGACATAAAATACTGTATCTAGTCCAGGAAGCAATTTGGTCATGTAAGGCAAAAAGCCAAACACATGTTTATACCTTTTACTCAGTAAGTACACTTCTAATAATATATTCCAGGGAAACAATCTAAATGAAGAAAACACCTAAAGAGATTTTTATTGCAGCATTATTCATAAGAGTGAAACTAAGCAGAAGTAACCCAACTTTTCAATAATGGGAACTGCTTAAATAAAATACACTATTGAAACTTAATGGATTATTATCATCATTAAAATGCATAACTATTAAATTATAAAACAACATGGGAAACACTGGTGTTAAACAAAAAAGCAGAATACAAAATTATACCTATTCAACAATGACACCTATATTCAACATTGTATTCATATGGCCCATGGCTGGAAATTAACTTCAAAATGAAAATGGTTGTATTAGGACAGTGGGACTGTGGCTAAATGCCCCCCGCCCCGCCTCCAGTTTTTCTCTATCATTTTTAAAATCTCAAGAAGGGTGAAAAATGATGCAGGAAAAATGCTTCCAAGAAAGGAAGAGAAATGGCACCAAGCTTCCACTGCCCCCGGATGCTTCTGGATCTTGATTGGGAAAGTCTATCGTCACCCCTTCACTGTAGATTAACTAGAAAGCTCCGAAGGAAGGGAAGCTTAGCCACGCAAGGCTCTTTATCCAGTCAAGGTAAATGAAGTTCGGCTGGTCAGGAGAATAAATAAGATTAGTTATGGGCTCCAGGTCATCCACTCATGGAGGTCAGCGAGTGTGAGGTTATTATCCTTGGTAGAAAAGCAGCAAAATAGCATTAAGGAATAAATTAATGAAAAAGGTAGAAGTTTATTTGAACTAAAGCCCTAATCAGTTTAGAGATTTCACTCAACTGCTCTACTGGCTATCAGTCAAGCTCACAAAACAAATATGCTTGTTCTCTTAAGTAATTCCGGGAGATCTCCCTTTCTTGCTTCAAAGACATCCAATCTAAGGAAAGTCATGAATAAAGTTACGCCAGTTTGCTGTTACACCTCATACAAAACCCACCGAAGCATTAAGGTGCATTCTACTAAAATAGTAAAGCAGACTATTTATACTAGACACATAATTGCTAGTCCTATTTGGCCTCTGATTCCAAATAGAACATCGTTCTATACCCATTCAGAAACACTGAATTCACCAATGTGCAAACTGCATATTTTATTAAATAAACACAAACTGGGAGATAATGACATACATTTGTTTTCATTACAAGGAGTAATGCAATATTTCTCCAAGGCTTACTGCATTAGCATTTCTTGCCACGTTTCAAATGCCTTTGAACTTTCTGAAAAGCTACATCTGTTAGCTCCCGCGTATACAGCCAAAAGTTACCAAGTGAATTAAGTTTTAATATAAATTGCTTTGTTCACTATTAAGATTGATGTTGGACACACTGTACTGTAAGTTGCAAAGTGCAATTACAATTCGTTGCAATTATCTGTGGTTGTTAATAGCACAAGATAGCATGTCACTTTCTACGGAGTGTATAATTTATCACTTGTGTGTTTTTTTTCTTCATGAACTCTTGTGGTATTCCAAATGTATAATCTTGTTGTATTTATTTCCCAGTGGTCCAACAAAATGCACAGCAAGTGCTGACTAGAACAAACTAAAAAGCACTGCTATTGACAAGCCGTCACTTGAGCGGTAATGAACATTCTGCCTCTACTTTCACCTCAACCAACCGGCAGCTTTAATTTACGATAAAGCAAAGGAGAGGCAACCTCCAGGTTTATTATACCCTCAGTGCTGTTTCAAATAAAGTAATTAGAAGGTCAAGAGACAGGTCTGGAAAGCCAAATATAAATGCAACCCTTCTGTACCGACACTGGAAAAAAAAAAAAGAAAAAAGCCTAGCGTGTTCAAAGAGCGTTTTATCCATCTTTCTTCTCCAGAGAGGGGCAAGTCAATTTTTTTTTTTTCCAATACTACCGTAACCAATCAGAAACAGTGGCAACTCCTTTCTTTCACTCTCTAATTTGCTCCATATGGACTAAGGGCAGCACACCTAGGAGATACTGTCCTTAGGAGAACGTGATGAACTAGTCCCCCAAAACTGTTCTGAACTACAAACTTAGGACAGGTGATTTGTTTTTATTTTATTTTTTAATAAAGAAAAATTCAGTAGGTGAATGATGACGGTTCTGGAGAAACCCTAATAATGTAACAAGAGCCCCCCCCTTCCCCCAAGAAAACTTTAAAAATCTATTTAAAAAACCTTTTGCTTAAAATTTTTTCTTGAAAAAAGCATCTGAGGGAAAGGAGTTGACTTGGGAAAAAAATTACCCTTTCATTATATTTTGTTATCAGCGATGGAAAAAACAATTATAATAAACTAGCATGCTGTTTCTAATGAATTGTCTGTTATTCTTCATTTCCAAGGCTCCTAATTTTACATACGTTGTAATCTGTTTGCTAACCTCTCTCGACCTTTTTGTCTCCTATATAACTCCTATATAACAATGACACCACGCTAAAAAAAAAAAAAAAAAAAAGGCTGTGAAACCCAATGGACCTTGACTTTATATCCAGTCTACCTTCTGGGGAGTAAGTTAGAAAAATTTTAAGGACCACATTCTCCCTTCTAAGCCAGCTGCCTTCAAACATTTTCATCCATGGATCACTTTAGTGAGAGATGAAGTCCTAGGAATCTATGCCATCTCTCTCCATTAGCCTACAGTTTCAAACCCTTTTCCTGGTCCCTAAATGAAGGGAAGGGGTAGGGAGGAGGACAGAAGAGTAGAAAGGGAAGAGGGGAAGGAAGTGCCAAGGGCAGGAGGGAGAGAAGGCGAGGCCAAGAAGGAGACTAAACCAGAACTCGACCAGCTTCTGCACAAGTAGCTCTAGGATAGTTACCAAATGATACAAATCATTCTCGGTGTCATAACCTATAAAAACGCTAATAGCTACGTGAAGGCTATCACATTCATCTTGATCCACCTCTTTTAGGGGACTGTGGAGCACACGCTCCCAAAGCCTTTTTGAAATAGCATTTCGTTGTGTCATTTTTGCTTCAAGTGCTTTATCACTGTCTGTCCAAGCAGTTGGTATAATTACACCTGATTATGTAAGTGGTGGAAATGTATGTAATCTCATAGTTAGAACATGTAATTATGTTGTAAAAATCCTTATGAAACTGTAAAACAAAAAGCACACAAGAATAGTAGGTGGGGTTTCTTTTCCTTTTCTTTTTTTTTTTTTTTTTTGATCCCCACCCAGAAAAACAACTGAAGCAATGACTCCATCATGGTGTGGTAGGAAATGGGTACCTCTGGGGCCCTCATCTACCTGGGTGAAGGAATGGGCAGCTTTGATCCAAGATCACCTTAATATCCCTGAGGCCAAACACTATTTGCAAGTCAGGCACTAATATAGGGACAACAACTGTATCCTATGACCAACTGTATATATGAAATGCAAAATAGTACATTTTCTGAGGCATACAGCATCTAGGCTGGTTTCTTCAACCCAGGAACATGGGTTTTTTTTTTTTTTTCTGTTGTTGCTTAAAAATTTTTTTTTTCTTATTTATTTTACACTAAAATACAATGTTCCTAAATAATCTGTACCATGAGTGGGGAAATAGGTGTAGAAATAAACTAGATTCTTTTCAAAATACTCTTTGAGGCAGGAATTTCAGCCATTTTCTGCAAGGAGATAAAACAAGAAGTATGTGACTGACCTGAATTCCTCAATCCCCCTCTTCTACCCTGGTCTTCCCCTGGAGGTGCTAATGAGGAATGAAACGTTCACCATGCTGGGCTGTGCAGTGGAATCAGATGCACAGAGCCTGAGACATTCACACTGGACAGCAAGGCTTGTTTCATCAGGTTGTAAACCTTCAGTCTCAGCAGAAACCCTGACTATGGCATTACTAGATGTCAAATCTCTACCGAACAGGAAATTCTCCAATTTCTACCTCTTCCCCATAGGAGACCTCGGCCCCAAAGGTATATAAAAATAGAGGAGTTCCCGGTTTCTGTCTTCGGGGCTCAGCACTGAGGTCGGTTTTTAGGAAAATGTAAAGGAAACACACCACCGTACACGAGGACTTTACAAGTACTGCCCAGTACGGGGCAAAGCCCAGTACTTGCATACATTTTGCATATATCCATTAAATACGTGAACTGTTACTAAAGAATTCCCAGTGGTTCTGAGAGTGTGCCAGAGACTGAAGAAAGAAAAGCATGGTGTCTGTGGGAGGTACTGTTGGTTGCCTCCCCAGCAACCATTTCCTTCTTGCTCCTTGCTAACAGAACTTCTATTTTATTCAACATTCAGAGCAAATGGACTCCAATGCCAGCTCAGGAGGAAGTCTTGGTTAATAAGCCAATCATGGTGTTTCCACTTCCCTTGCCAGTCTTTGGTTTAGGAGGAGACATGTGACCCAGATCTGGACTATGAGACTAGAGGGAAGGTCAACTGGGAGTTCCTTCGAAGCATTTTCGCACTCTGGAGAAGGAGACACTAGAAGGGTTGATGTCTTTCCATTGCCGTTGTTTCTACATCTGGATGTGATGCCTGGAGCGGCTGCAGCCATTTGAAACACAAAGGAAGCCAGCATAAGGGTAAAGGTTCCAGTGGCAGAACTTAGAAGAATCCAGGTATTCAGTGACATCATTGGGCCTATGAGCATATCAACCTACAGCTGTCCTACTTCTGAACTTCCTGTAATGTGAGATAATAATCACCCTTGTTTCAGCCAACTTGAGTCAGAGCACAATTTGATACTGTACCCATTTGACCATTATGGAAGGCTAGCATTTATATTCTTAGTTTAGCTACAAGCATAACAACACATCTGAATTTAAATCTCATTCATGAAAACTAAATTGGTATCTGCATACATTACTGGTGGGGTTTTTTAAATTGGTATAATCCTCTTGGAGAGCAGTTTGTCAATATGTATCAAGAGTTATAAAGAAGCTTATAAATTTTGATCCAGTATTTCACTTTGGGCAATTTATCTCAGGGAAATAATCCAAAACATGGAGACATATATACTCTATATTTGACAGAGTATTATGCCTCCATTAAAAATGATGATTAAAACTGTTAGTAAAGTGAAAAATAATTATGACAAGTGAAAAAAAAGACTATAATAATAATAACACTAAAACAACAATGCTCAACATGCGTGTAGGTTTAAGAGCTCAACATGTGTGTAACAAAAAAATGGTTACAGAGTTGGTGTCATGGTGGGAGATTATGGGTGAGTTATTTTTGCCTGTTCTTTTGTTTCCAAATTTCCTAAATAGAAAAAATATATATATTTGAAATTTCTACCCTGCATTATTCAGCTGCTTAGTACAATTTGTGGGCTACGCTGATTGAAAATGTCTGGAGAGGGAGATTGGGTTAGCCTGGGGAAAAGACTTGAGGCAGATGCAGAAAGCTCATTAGCACCAGGATTTCTTCACAACTAGTTGGAATTTTTTCCTCTAAATTCTGACTTTTCTTTCTCTTTCTTTCCTTTTTTTTTTAAAGAGATGATTATTCCATGATTTGGGTAAGGTGAATAATAATAGTTAACAAGTATGGGATGGTGAGCTAACACACCATCACTGAAAGAAGCCCATTGGGGAAAATTCCTACTTCTAAATAAGAGAAAGGAAATGCCAACTGCTTTGATTCGAGTGTTCTGCTTCAGAATAAATTTGCCCAGAAGCACAGAGGGGTACAAGGTGGGGACCGCAAGGTATTAGGGCATTTAAAAAAATAAAAAAATAAAAGCAGGGACATAGATGCTTCTTCTAGTTCTAAGCTAACAACAGCACTACTGACAGAATCCCAAAGAAGCTCACGATATTCCACATAATTAAGAGGGATTGTTGGCATCAGAGGGGCCAGAAATGTCCTGTAGATTAACTGCTGACTTCATTGCTAATGACTGCCCAATTTCTTTAGACTAATTGGTGCAATCTACATTTCTGCAGCAAAGATGAAGTATCAACTTGATTTGGTGTCGATAAAAAATTGATGGATGCTTCTGACTGCTACTTCTCAACAATACACGGATTATTACTACCATAATTATCATAAATGACAAAACATGGGCAAGTGGTGATTACAAGTCTAATTCTATCTTGAGGTTTTAATGGCATAAACCACTCAGGCTTTACACTCATGATTTACTGCATCATCAAAATCCCTGAAAGGATTACTCTTGGGTGAATGCCACTCATTATCTTACCAATAATGCATTGGTTGGGCCCAACATGAAACAAATAATCAAGACTGAGTTCTTGGAGAAGCCCTTTTAAAATATTTAAATCTCTAGTTTTAGAAGGAGGCATGTACCTGCCAAAATCTCTCTCTTCATTTCTGGAAGTCAGAGTTGTATTTTGCTCTGACATGTACAGAGGCTGGGTATCTCTGTGTCATACAACAGCCTACGAAGCTTCGTGCCAAAGCCTGGAGATGCTGTTATCACCTCGGTCATTGCCAACCAAGCACCACCAGAGTGCCGTGGACCAGGCAGAGAGAAAACGTTATAAACCTCACGTGCTCCCCGCCTGACTGAGCACAAACACTAGACCTGCAGGAATTGGGGGAAGAGGACAGGGAGGAAGGCAGAGAGGAGGAATTTGTTGTTATTTGGGAGAAATGCACAGAATACCCTGTGCTACAGTAAAAGACATTTAGGTTGCTGCAGAGGCACCTCCAGTACTAGGGAGACCATAGATCGGGAATGCAAAATAAAATGCCCCCAAAGCCCAGGTGGGCAACCAAAGAGTAAACACAGCAAAAGTGAGGGGTAGCAGCAATCAGGCAAGAGATATCCCCTGTAAAACGGGCAGCTACCCACTGCTGCCAAGTGACTGTTGCCAGGTGGAAGGGTACCAGTATTGTCCAATCTTCTGTTGTTTTTTTTTCCAAGAGCAGTCAGACTTGTATGAAATATCCAGGTTTTAAAATGTTGGCAGACAATCACCAAGTAGTCTACAATAATAAATGCTGGAGAGGGTGTGAAGAAAAAGGAACCCTCCTACACTGTTGGTGGGAAAGTAAAATGGTGCAGACACTATGGAAAACAGTGTGAAGGTTCCTTAAAAAACTAAAAACAGCGTTACCATATGATCCAGCAATCCCACTCCTGGGCATATATCTAAAGAAAACTCTAATTCGAAAAGATACATGCACGCCAATGTTCATAGCAGCACTATTTACAATAGACAAGACACGGAAACAACCTAAATGTCCATCGACAGATGAACGGATAAAGAAGATGTGGTATACTTATACAATGGAATATTACTCAGCCATTAAAAAAAGAATGAAATAATGCCATTTGCAGCAACATGGATAGACTTAGAGATTATCATACTAAGTAAGTCAGAAAGAAAAAGACAAATATCATGATACTCCTTATATTTGGAATGTAAAAAAAATGATACAAATGAACTTATAAACAAAACAGAAATAGACCCACAGACACAGAAAACAAACTTATGGTTACCAAAGGGGAAGGGGAGGAGGGATAAATTAGGAGTTTGGGATTAACATATACACACTACTATATGTAAAATAGATAACCAACAAGGACCTACTGTATAGCATAGGGAACTATATTCAATATTCTGTAATAACCTATAAGGGAAAAGAATCTGAAGAAAAAAATATATATATGTATAACTGAATCACTTTGCTGTATACCTGAAACTACCACAACATTGTATATCAACTATACTTCAATTAAAAAAATTTTTTTATTAAAAAAAAAGTTAGCAAACAACTGCATTTTTTTAACATAATGGTTAAGAGAATGGATTCTGGGACCAGACTGTCTGGAGTTGGAGGTTAGCTGTGCTAACATGTGGGACACATTACTTAATCTGAATGTCACTTTTCCTTACATTTAAATGGGGATAGTAATTGCCACCACTTCATGGAGTTGTTTTGAGGATGAAATGAAGGAATAAAGGAAGGTGCATAAAGTAATCCTGATACAGAGTAATTGCTCCATGGCTACTATTGTTACCTGAGGCTAGACTTGGCCTCCTGGCTCTTAGTTTGTGACCTCTGCGGTAGGAAGAAATGATATATGAGGTAAGATAGAAAAATAGCCCAGAGCAACCACTCTGAGGCTGACCGCGTGAGCTGGAAGTCTGTTTTCCCCACTTGCTGGAGGCTGTCTGACCCTAAGTTAATCGGTGAAGCCTCAGCTTTCTCATCTGGCAAATAGGGATAACAAAGTACCTGCTTCATAGAGTGCTGTGAAGATGAAATTTAAAAATTTACATAAGCATGTGGCATAGGATTTGGCATATGACAATCAAGAAACATGATTGCTATCATTATTCACATTATCTTTTAAGTTGAATTTTTCCAAAGTCTTAAAATTTTTAAATCTTTTGTTAAAAGCTGGTCTAAACTTTCTGCTCTGGTCCCAGTCCCTTCTGCTCTGGACACTGCTTTATTATTTTATTGTTAGTTCTTAGCCACAGGAAATTCCCTCTTGAAAATGAATCTCTGTTGCTTTATAAGGTGCTACTTCAAAAATTACAATTGCCACCAAGTGCAAAGACCTGCTGTAACACACAATTCTGTGTGTAAACAGAACAGGGGATGTACCTTCTTAGGAGAGAACGTTGCTACAATACTCTACATGAAACATCATTGTTTCTGTAATATGGAAATATCTGACAACATCCAGTTCAAGGGCCTCTGCAGCTGAAATATCCAGGACATCTCTCTCCATTTAAAAATGCCTGAAAACCCATCCCATGCACATCTTACAGCACACAATTCAGGCAAGCTAGACTCGTGCCAATGACATGAGAATGGCATTCTCCAGCTGAGCCGTGGGAGTGATGACTCAGTTCGGTGGGCCAAAATTCTCACACACACCGGACTGAAGGAGGTTCCCCAGTTTGCCTCCTCGTGCAGCTCACACTGGGGGGCCCCTGTAAATTTCCTCTCTAAAACAGATAGACCTTCCACCGAAGCACTGCAGGCTCTTGAAAACCAAAGCCCATCTATCACTAGCAAAGAAAACTGTATTTCCTTTCGAATTTTTGTAAGATACGATACAGATTATACTACAAGTGTCCACAGGTGCACACTGCCAAAGTGGACATGCTTCAAGTCACCACTGGTCCTCTATCACTTACCCGTGATCTTCAAATAGCCTTGCTAGTGCATGGAGAATCTTGTATGTCACAGCTATTTGGGAAAAATAAATTATGGATATGATCTAGTATTCTGAGAACCACCAGACTGTCAGGTACAGACTTCTGCTTCCTAATGTCAAGAGTTGCTCTGTGACTCACCAAGTAAATCTCTGGGCCTCTCCAGATCTCAAATCACTGAAAGTGAGTCAGTTGACACACTTAAGAGAATGAACTTATGGTTGCCGGGCGGATGGGTGGGGGGAGGGATAGATTGGGAGTTTGGGATTGCCATGTACATGCTGTTATATTTAAAACAGATAACCAACAAGGACCTACTGTACAACACAGGGGACGCTGCTCAGTGTTCTGTAATAACCTAAATGGGAAAAGAATCTGAAAAAAGAATAGATACATGTATGTGTATAACTGAATCCCTTTGCTGTACACCTGAAACTAACACAACATTGTTAATCAACTAAGCTCCAGTATAAAATAAAAATTAAAAAAGAAAGTCAGATACAAAAAAAAAAAAGAAAAAGAAGCTGTGCTTTGCAACTGAAAGTTCTCAGAAAATTTCCAAAAGAAACTTCTTTCGATAACAATCTCCATAGCTTTCTTATTGTTTTATACTCCTAGTCATGGGTATTACAACAACTGGATGTAAGTTAACTTTGTTTTTTCTGAGATCACTGAAATATTCATGTGCATAATGTTATCCTCAATGACTTCAGTGTCACCCCCTTATGAGTGTGGAGATCATCTGATGCACAAGAGTCAGAGGTGAGTGAGATTAAAGGGAGGTTCCCTCTGGAAATGTTCTATTGTAACCATCCACCCTCCTTCCTTCCCCACTTCCCCCTCCAAAAGACGCACGTCTTAAAAATGCCCAAATTCAATAAGAGATATCATGCCCAAATTCAATAAGAGATATCGCTTACTGTCAGGGATGCACATACCAGAGGAAGTGCTGGGGATAAAGGAAATCTGTGAATCAGGGAAAGATGTTGGTATGCAAGATTGAAGATATACCAGCTGGCCCACTCCTTCAGCTGGTTTCCAGAGGCCAGGAAGAAATTAGTCTCACAGTTCAGTTAAAAGAACACCTGGCCATTCACCCAGAGGCACAGATTCACTCTTGAACAGGGTTATCTTTGTTTCCATACCAAACACACCTAGGAGTTAAGTTATTTAAAATCCTGTGACTTTCATTGTCCTAAATCACTCACGTTCATAAAACACAGGAGGTGAGGAAGTGGGACTGGATGTAAAAATATGAGTGTCAACAAGACTGATGTTAAAGGCTTGGATGGTCTTCCTTTGACCATTGCAACTGGGTTGGGGCATGTCATATTGATTTCCCACGTATGTGTTACTGAAGATTTACAAACGTGAAGAGCTAGGAGGGAAGGAATTGTATTAAAGCCGAAGAATGAGCGGCACGCTGCCCACAACCAAAAAGACATATTAGAGCCACTGAGGCTCAGAAAAATGGGGACAATAGCTCAGTGTTGCCGTTAGGGTCTGCGCAAAGCTCACAGGGATGGTCCAAAATAAACTCTGGTTCCTCAATGGCTGATGAGGGTGGGAAATGCCATTTTACAGCTGAGCCCTCAACTCTGACGCTAACTCCTCTTTCTCCAAAGAAGGGTCAGGTTGAGGCTTGACATGAAGCACTGAGCACTGTGCCTGGGTGGGGCGAGTCACGGAAGAAGCTGCATGATGGTGGAGGAGATGACTGGACTGGCCTCACAGCAGAAAGGCCAGATGTGTATGTGGGGGGGGGGGGGGGGGGGGAGGGGCGCTGGGGACAGGGCGATAGTGGAGGACTCAACAGCTTGCGAAGACAGAATGTACTGGCAGATACCACCAGCGCAAGGCTTGTTGGGAGGCCCGGGCTGACCCGAGGTGGAATGCAGCCTGGGAACTGGGCTCTTGGGAGATACTATCTTGAAACCAGTATCAGGCACAGATCTTTGGAAAAATCCCAACCTGCTGATTTGATTGCTCACTTGTTCTTCTCCCCAGTAAATTTCCATCCTCTTTTCTTGACCTGTTTATGGGCATCCTTCATTTTCCTTTCTTGCTCCTATCTCTCAGCTTTGCCAAACCTTGCAATCTGTTTGTTTGCTTTTTTTTAATCAGGGTATGATTTACACCGTTTAAGAACACAGTTTGAATTGAAAGGAATTTTAAATTTTGGAGATCATTTTAAACGTGCAGAAAAGTTAAAGAATGGGACCCCCAAACGCCCACCTACTCTTTACTGGAATTCATTTATTGTTAACATCTCTTGCGATATATATTGCTTTTTTTTTTTTTTTTTTTTTTTGCTGGGGCCATTCACTGGTTGGTTAAAACACCATAGTGACAAAAGGAGTCTCACAGCATTCAATGTGCGTTTACTAAACACCCACTGTGGAAGGACCCTGTGCTTGGTGCTGGGGAGAGGACGAGGATGACAGGCTCTGTCCTCAAGGAATTTACAGTTCAATTGCTAGGCAGCAACAAGATGGCCACTGGCACACTCGGATTGAAAATAAAGTCTGAGCCTTTGGAGATACCTTTATCTGTGGATGCTGGTGTGGGGAAGAAATTGGAGGAAACTACAGTTCTAACAGGAACTACAATTGGCAATCCAGCTTTTCCCCCAATGGGTCAAACAGTATCAGTAACCAGGCATATTCAGATGCATTAACTGGGGGGAAAAAGGAGGAGGGGTTCCTTGGTCAAATACATTTGGGAAACAGTAATTGAGACAATGCTTATCAAGTAGTCTCCTAAATTGCACTTTTTCCTCAGAGCCTTAAGTGGGCTCTGCTAATGGGCTTTGTGAATCTCCAAGAAAGAGGAGGGGATATATAATATTCCCTATTTCTCAAATGACACTGGATTAGCTCACAGGATTAGTGTCCCACGGGACACCCTTTGGAAGCGTGAAGGAAGCTCGTACTCTCGAAGAAAATAGAAAAATTTGTGGAGCAACGTGCAAATAACTGTAAAATATCATAGCCCAAGTTCCTAAGTACTGATGCGCTGTCAAGTAAAAGAGTTAGGATGATGAACCAAAGAAAAAGCAGGAAACTTAAGAGGAACAGCGCTTTAGTAGAGTGTTTCTGCGATAGTGTTGGCAGGTTCATTTGCTTTTAACTGCATCACACGATTATTACCCAGAAACCTAGGTTAGCTCCCAAACACTCAGTGGATCAGGTCTAGACTTATCAGAGGTAATGGAAGGAGCTGGGAACCTACATTTATCGAGTATCTATTAAGTGCCAGGTGTTGCTTTCTCTTCATTTAAAAACCTTGTAAAGTGTGTGCCTTCCTTGGATTATCTGTCTTCGCCTCTACTGTAGCCTGAGCACCGGCACAAGGTCGGACACTTAATAGGAGCCCGATGGATAGTTCCGGACTTCAGAATGAACCTGTTTCATGGTGTGACAATAAATTCATCAGATGGATTTCCATAAGCTACATTAAAATGTTTCATTATTAGACCAAAGAGGTCATTAGCTGGTGGCCCACAGCCTGCAGACAGTGTTTTATTTGGCTCGTGGAGGGTTTTAAAATAAATCAACCACACTGAAAAGAGTTGGGAGATTTTCAGTAAAATCCCGATTTCCAGCTTCCTCTGACATACCAGAAGATACAGCAACACGGGACCAGCATTCCCGTACGGCCACATCCAGCGCAGAGCAGAGTGGTGACTGTAGCTGAAGAACAGTTCGCCACTGTCCCCACCACTCTCCATTGCTCCACGTCACTAGGCCATGTCTCTGTTGCCAGTGGGGACTGTGCCGGTGCTCCTGGGCATTGCAAGCATTCGAGCTTGTGGCTTCTGATCTATAATAATACCAACCAATTTATGTTGCGCTTATTACATGCCTGATACCATTCTCAACGCCTTTGTATCTATTAATTGACAACAACCTTACAAGGCGGGTACTCTTATCATCTCCATTTTATAGAGGACGATGCAAGTAAACAACTTGCTCCAGGTCTCATACCTAGTAAGTGGCAGAGTGGGCTTTGAACTCAGACCATCTGACTTCAGAGTCGTGCCCTTTACCACCATGGTCCACTTGCCTCTGTCACACACACATATTTTATTACTCTGAATTGTTTTTACGTTTTTCAGGGATGTCCATCTTTTATTTCCCAAAACTATATTGGCCTCAACAGCATAAAATGCATCAAATTTCTTTCGTGTTTTACTTTGGTAGACTTTTGTTTTTTCAAATGCCCTTTGATTCCACTTGATCAGGATGATCTGTATAAGTAAGTATATTTCATACTTCCACTCACCTCCAACAGGAAGCTAGCCAAAGCTGGCTCCCCAAGAGCAAGCGTGGTATTGGCCAAAACTGCCAAAGGCTGTCAGCCCCACACGGCTGAAGATGGAAGTTAGTCTTCACGCTTCTCACAGTGACAAACCCTGCGAGCCTGTGTTACATAGCCGCTAGGCTGACGGCTGGAATACACACGTTTTAGGTTTCATTAGTTCCCCCATTTGGTTCAGTGTGGGTTTACCCACACAGCTGGGCTTGGAGCCTATCCTTTCGCTTAAATTAGTTCTAGTTCTCTGCAGTTTTGATTTACTGACAAAACACTCTCTTTATCTAGCAGTGGCATAAGAGTTTCATCTGGGTGGCAAAGACAAACTGTGTTTGTCTGGGTGTACAGAAACCGTGGTTGGTACAATTGGGCCAGTTGGGTCATTTAGCATTTCCATGTGGGGCACTCACCAGAGGAAGGTATTTTAATTCCCAATTAGTCCATATTAGCAAAGGAAATGTATTTTCCATTATTTCTTTACTGGGGATTCTGATTCATAAAATATCTTAAGGAAAACACATTTTACGTTACCGAGTCTTTGATTTCCCAGGGAAGCTAATAAATAATCAACAAAAACATGATTAAAGACTGCTTGAACTACCATCCAAAAAAGGAACTCTAGCCGGCAAAGAATCTTTCTGATCAGAATCTTTTTATTCCTAGAAACAGAATTCTTACTTAGCCTTTCAAAAGCCTCATGAAGGCTTCGGCTAAGTTTTGACACAAGATTTCCATATTCAAAATATCTGTTGAAATAAGGGGAGAAGGGATATGAATCTTGAAACTGCATTAGTCTGAAAGAGAGCTTAGTAAGCTAGAAAGGGAAATTACTTCTCTGTAATTGGAATTCTCTCCGAAAAAATCCCTTTGAAATCATGTTCAGCCACTTTCCCATTATGTGTCCCAGAGAAGCTAACTTTAACCCTTTCTGGAACTACTCATCATGAAACCATTTGATGTTTATAAACTTCTCTGGGAAGAGATTCTTGAGCAATGGTCTGTGTCATCAAAGAACTTAATAATGAACAAGTAGTTCCCAAGAGTCCTAGACACATTTAATAAAATTTTCTCCATGACACTTCCTCCCATTTGTACACTGATGCTTACATTTATGTTATCAATTTATCTTGGCCATACAGTCCTAAGACAGATGCCCAAAAACTCCCCAATTTGAGTTGCTTTACCTCTGAAATGACATAACTAAATTCTTCTCCAGCACAGTTCTTTAAGTTCTTTGAAGGCAGGGATTGTGTTTGATCCTTCTTTGTATCTTTAAGGCCCGTACGTAGTAGTTGCTTGGTAAATGCCTCATGAATCATGAGTGAGTGTTAGCTGGGTAAGCATGGCAAGTTACTTAACTTCTATTCTCTTCAGGTTTTCTCATCTTCAAAATGATAATAATGTCGTCCTCAAAAAACTCTCATGAGGATTAAATGAGTACATATACAAGTAATATGTACTACATGTACTATATTAGCATAGTGCTTGGGAAACAGTTATGTTATATAGTTATCAATATAGTAATATAACTAATAATATAATATTTTATATACACACACACACACATAAAAATATAGGTTCTCCTCCCTTTTACATCTACCTTGATGTGAAGACAAGAAATCTGGTTCTGCCTGGAGATAACCCATAATGCTAAGGCATTCCATTGAATTTCCATGTCATCAGGCTACATGGCTTCGTCATATTAGAGCTGGTGCCTGGTATCAAAACCAAAAGAGTGTTCATCTGGCCTATGGGAAAATTCTCATGTACATGTATGACATCCCATTTTGTTCTCTCTCCTCTTTGGTTAAGGGTGCAAATTCATTAAATAGTATGTGGTGCCTAACATGGGTGTTTTGTAATTACTTGACAGCTATATCTTACTTTCATGCAGTAGCTCAGCTCATAGTAATGATGAGGAAATATCAATTTCAATTTGATTTGGAAGATAGTTATAGCCAAAGAATAACCCAACATGGGAAATTCTGTTGCTTTTACTTGCAAAATTTTAATAGGGTCATTTCCCTGAAGATGTAACATGCTAAGTAAAGATAATTAAACATTTTCTAAGCCTATTTCTTAATTATATTTATTGAAATATAATTCACATTCCATATGATTTACCCACTTAAAGAGTATATTTCAGTGACTTTTAGTATATTTGTTTCTGCCCACTCCAGCCCGACAACCACTACTTTCTGTCTCTTACAGATTAGCCTATTCTGGACATTTCATATAAATGGAATCATACTGTATGGTATTTTGTAACTGGCTTCTTTCACTTAGCAATTCACAATTCATCCATATCGTAGCATGTGTTGTTATTTCATTTTTTTATTGCCGAATAATATTCCATTGTATGGATATACCACATTTTGATTAACCATTCATTATTCAAGAGACACCTGAGTTGTTTCCATTTTTGGCCTTCATGAATAATGCTCCTCTGAACATTTGTGTGCAAAGTTTGTATAGATATATGTATTTATTTCTCTTGGGTAACTAGGAGTGAAATTGCTGGATCACATGGTAATTCTATGTTTAACAATTTTAAGAATTTCTAGACTGTTTTCCAAAGTGGCTACCCCATTTTATATCCCCACTAGCAATACAAAGGGCTGTAATTTTTCCCTCTCGTCATCAACACTTGTTATAATTTGTCTTTATGATGACATACGATTTTAAGTGATCACAACAAATTTTTTAAAGTATCACTGCTTTAAAAATAATTGTGAAAGTCACAGTTTATTAAGAGCTTTGAAGGTCTGAAGTGCTTCTGGAATTGTAATGTAAATATCAAGAGCAGTAGAAATCTCCTTCCATGAAATGGCCACCAGGGAAATATAAGGATGAAGAGGTTAAAGTAGAATATATAATTTTGCTTAGAATCGGTTAAAAATGCATGCAGCTTCATAACCAGATAAAAAAAGACTATAGTACTCCTGATGGTGTCTTCTCCTCGTCTTCTTCCATTCGTTTGCTTTTGGGTGGTAAAAAGGATATATTCAAGTAGAAATTTGTGGTCTTTTTCCTGAAGTGTTTGGAACACAATATTACCAATCATCTGGCCTCAAGGAAGCCCCTTCTGAGGCCAAATTCTACCAGGGTTGGAAGGCTGAGCACGAAGCTGGTGGCTTACATGTTGTCTGAGAGCACAACCTGGTGACCACATGCTGAAAGGCAAGTTCCCAAGGGACACTGAGAAAGATTAAGTCTTGGGAGGCTAGTTCAGTAGCCTTAAAAGCCATAAAGTACAGTGGGTGGGATTAACACGCTTTCCCATTCCTTACTCCACTCTTATCATTTCTCAGACCAATTGGAAGCAGAGAAAAAGCATGAAATCTAATGGTCTTTATCAATGAGTCCTATCTTATGCTTTGGGAGCAGGGCAAAGGGGAGGGCTATCAGATTCTAAAGTCATCTGAGAAAGCAAAAATTAGGAAGACTCAAAATTACACTCAAAAATCCCTCCAAGTTGAACTCAAATATTTACCTGTCACTTGTAGGTCAATATCATTTTTCAGTTAAGTCCAACACAGCTAGGTTTCCCTCCACCACTGGAACAGATATGGCTCTTCAGTTAAGCACCAAATGTTCAATTAGGCAACAAACAGTTGCTTTATGTTTTGGGGCTATATTGCACCAAAAGAATACGTCTTTAAGGTGTTAGAATCACACTCAAAATAGGAAAATATTCACCTTCTGAGAAGCAGGCACAGATTTCTGACTTCTATCTCACATTTACTCCAGGGCAAATGCTTATGGAATGGAATGTCAGGGAAAAAACTATATTGTTATTGCTATTTTTTTCTCTCTCTCTTGTTTAATATAAGCTAGTTAAAAAATGTGTGATGTGTGATGCAATTACTGAAATCAGTTTCAAAAAAAAATCCGAAGTTTCGACAAAAGTCATCTTCGTCATATATTAAAAAGGAAGAGACTCAATTGCTAAAGAGACTTAAGATTACTGAATTCAGTAATAAAATTCCAGAGACTAGAAAAGGTTTTGGACTTTTTTGAAAGGGGAAGACTACTTAGATTTTTATCTAGCATAAACCACTCATTTTAAAGCCGAGGAAAACGAGATCCAAACATATTTAGTGACTTATCCAAGGTCACAAGGCTGATGAGGGGCAGAGCCCAGCTCAGAGTGCAGACTTCCTGACTCATATTTTATGTTGTTAGAAAGTCTGATGAATCAAAGAAATTGCTCAAAAGTAAAAGTATACCTAGTGGTTCCAACTTTACTATACATCACACGTTATACCAATTAAAATGCAATACATGGGTGATTATTGCTGTGCTTTAATCATATTGTGTTGTCTACAACATGCTGATGGACATGTGTTTTGGAAAATCAAATAAAACCACAGAGTTGGTTGTCACCGGCTCTATTTCTTTAATTTACATCGTCTCAGCTTGCCTTTGGGGTATTTATAGACCAAAGCAAACCTGTCCCCTAGAGACACTGTGGAAACAGTTCTTAAAGCAGAGTTATTCTCTTTGTTGTTGCAGTCACTAATAGTCAGAGAAATCAGAATGGTAGCATGATTCTGTGGGATGGCAACTTCAGTTGGACCAGAATCTCCCCTGGTTAGCAGTCCCAGGAATCACCAGTAGCTGAGAAAAATACCCACAATCCAGGATCTGACTTGAGCCCAAAAAGTTAGGAGGGTTTTTTTTGACCCGTAAATATATCTGTCCTCCATTCTCCAGCCCAACCCCCTTCCTTTTCTTTGAAATTTGAGTATGATTTCTACGCCTGGTGACCTGTGGGAATATACTTGCTTGTTTGCTTTCTCCCGTGTTTTTCTTAATGCAATAACTTGAAATGTAAACATGAGGTGACAAGTAAATCCTCAGTCAAAATAAGTTTGCAACCAAACAGGAGGAGGAAAAGAAAAAGCACGTAGAAAGCTGGCCGTGGAGGCTGTTGAATGGTGGCCAAATCCACGGCCAAAGCACTAATAGAGCACAGCATTCATCACGCAAGATCATTCCTGCTCTTATTCGTCAGGATGCATTCTGGATCTTTTCCTTTGAGACTCACCGTTTGTTCTGACTTTATATCTAATGCAACAAATAGGTAAAGAGAGATCATGGCACGCTGTCTGGATATAAATTCTGGCTGCTTTTCTCCAAACCAGAGGTACCTCTAGGAAGAATGTCTGTCAATCCAGAGGTGGGGGGAAATGTCTGTGTGTTGGTTTTTAAAATTTCCTTGTGAGGCAGAAACTTAGCAAATTAATGATATCTTCTGTGATTCAGACATGGAGAGAATCCAGACTTTCCCATTCTCACTTGCCACAGAGTTCGGGAAAATCCGGCCAATTCATGGCCCAGTCTCTATCAGAGGAGAAATGAAGGTCACAGAGTTGTAAATCACAGAGAGGGGACAACACTTACCACCCAGCCACCAGCTGTTTTCAGGGGGTCTTTAGCAACAGCTCAAGGGCTACCAAGTGTCCTGAAAGCAAAAATGCGTCCAGTGCCACATTATGAAAAAGTCACCACTTTCAGCAGTTTCCATATTGTTGCCATAAATTCTACCCCTTTCTTCCTCGATTTGGTTGTGTTGGTCCCATGGCAGCCATGACAGCCTGTCTCCACAGGACCTAAGCTGAGAGGGATGAGTTACAAACCCAAATCCCAGTGTTTGTTAAGGGGATTTATGCATTAAGTTCTCTGAAACTTTACCCGGAAAGTCTTCCTCATTCCTCTGGTGGGTTTCCGGAAGAGAGAAATCCCCTTGGCGTATCTCCCTTTGACTCAGTGCTGGATAGGGGCATGTATAAATCCTGCTAATGACTTCTGCCTGTGGCTGACAGGTTCTGGTCTTTGGTGAAAGCTGGGTTCTCAAAAACTGCTTTTTATTTCTTTCTAAAGAGGATTTCTTGCAGGACTTCTTCAGTAAGCATCAGTCAGCATTCCCCACGACAGCTGTCAACACCCTTCGTTTACTTGGGTGCTCCAAACGGAGGGATCTAATTCATGCTGTCAGATCTGGGATCCTACACATTCCAACATTTAGAATTTAAAATCATCTTGGGTAAAATCTAAAGGCTCTGTTTTGGGAGTTCGTTTCCTTTCTTTGGAGATGGGAGGGAGTTACCTTTTTAACATATTCCACTCTTGAGATACAGAATTCTTGGTCTTCCTTTGTGAATTAGCACCATTCACGAGGGGGGATGGTGAGGGTGCTTGGACACTGACTGATTTTATAGACCCTGGCTATAGGGACTGATTCAGGAAAGGACTCATAAATCACTCAGACTAAGGAGGCACGGTAAGGAGCTGGGGCTTCTGAGAAAGAAAAGTTTTTCTTCTATTATAGGATTAGTGGTGTGATGGTAGATGTGAAGTCTGGAGCTGCAACCATCTTGCAAACAGAAAGGGCCAAAGCTGCCAGGAGCTATGAGGAAACTAAGAATGCAACCAACTAAGAAGAACTAAGAGCAGAGAGATGGGTCCTGATGATACGGTTAATCCCTGCATTAAGCCACGCCTGAAGCTAGTTACTATGCACTTTTCGATGGTGTGAACCACTAAACTCTTTCTACCTAAGTCAGTTTGAGTTGGGTTTTCTGTCTCTTGCAACTGATACCTAAATTCAGTAAGGAGACTCTGGTGTGTGTGTGTGTGTGTGTGTGTGTAGTCTCTGGTGTGTGTGTGTGTGTAGTCTCTGGTGTGTGTGTGTGTGTGTGTGTGTAGTCTCTGATCTACAGTCTTATCAGCTCCTAGAACATGGAAACACATTACAACAATCTTGACATCTTGAACAGAGATGCTGGCAGAAGTCCTTTAAGATTCCATCCCTCTTATAACCTCAAGTACTACCTTGCTTGCCCTCTCAATAATGCGCCCATGCTCCAGTGTCTATAACCTCCCTCACCACTGCTTTTCGCCCTTGGCATATACATGCTCATGACTCTCCCATCTTATGAAATGTCTCCCTTTACTCAGACCCCATTCTAGTTGTCACCCTGTGACTATACTTTCTTTCTCAGTCGAGCTTTCTGTAGGAATAGTCTACACCAACGCTTTCCAAAGCCTCAGTTCTGCAGAGGGTTATATAAAAAAGAGTGTATGTATGGTCAAATATATTTGGGGAAATGCTCCAGGCGGTAGCCTCCTTTTGGAGAGTTACAATTAACACGAAAGTATCAAGGGCTTTGGGGATTGTTGCAGGAATGAAAACTATTCAATTTTATTTAACCCTATGTTCCCCAAATTTATTTGACTATGGAAACCACTCCCCTCTTTTATTCTGCTTAAAATCATTTAACATCCCAAGGATTGAGAGTTATGAGGGGCACGCATTGGGAAATGATGCTTTATACTTGATGCTTTCATCTCTCACCTCCCATTTATTCACTTAAAATTTACTATAGAATATTTTCAAATACCAAAAGTATACAGAATATTTGTAGCTCTTATCAGTTTTGCCAAATCTTAATGAGAAAGATCTAGATCAAATAGGGCAAAAGACTTGCGGTTTTCAAATGCTGCATTTCTCTCGTGCCTTTTCACCTTAGCACACATCCCCTTTGTCTTGAGTGCCCCTTCTCTCCTTTCCCCACCATTCTTTGCCTGGCAAAATCCTATTCCTTCTTCAAGACTCAGATATTAATACCTCCAGGAAACCTTTCCTGACCCTTCCTTCTCCCCAGCCTATCACGGGTTCCATGGCCTCCTTTGATTTCCCAAAGTTCCCTGAATGCACCCCTATCAAAAGATAGCAACGATCACATTCTTAACCGCCTGCTTACTCACCGGTCTCCCTTACTAGACACCAGAAGTTCCTTAAGGATAGAACCTGTCCACCTCCTGCCCAGTGCCAGAAATATCAGAGATCACTCTTTCATGTTTCTTGAATGATGAACGTTGCAGGCCTTCTCAGTGGGTCTCCCCTGCACTTAATAGAAGTGTACAGGTGTACATGCCACCAAATTTCTCGGCTACTACGTTGTCAAGACTTCTCCACGTTTTATCCAGCTACTATCTTTCCTCTTAGGATGCTGTCTTCATTTTTATTTTTCCCTCTAAAAGCAACTGAATCAGCTAGGATGTGCTCTGCTCCAAGGAGCAGAAAACTAACTCTCAAAAGCTGCAACCATCAGGATACTAATTTATTTAAGAAGAAATCTGGAGGTGAGAGGTTGTTTTTGTTGTTCTTTTATTTTTTTGGCTGCATTTTTGGGTCTTCATTGCTGCACATGGGCTCTCTCTAGTTGCAGCAAGCGGGGGCCACTCTTAGTTGCGGTGCACGGGCCTCTCTCATGGCTGTGGCCTGTCTTGTTGCAGAGCATGGGCTCCAGTAGTTGTGGCTCACAGGCTCCAGAGTGCAGGCCCAGTAGTTGTGGCTCACGGGCCTAGTTGCTCCGCGGCACGTAGGATCTTCCCGGACCAGGGCTCGAACCCGTGTCCCCGGCATTGGCAGGCGGACTCCCAACCACTGCGCCACCAGGGAAGCCCAAGGTGGGGTTTGGACGTTGTTCATCACGGATCCGGGCTCTTTCTGACCATCCATTCCACCAACACCAGTGCAATAGCTTTTTGCCCTCATACTTGTCCCCTTATGGTTGAAAGCTGGCTGTTGAAGCTCCAACATCGTGTCCTCTCACTGGGTACCAAGGCAGGAAGCCTCCGAAAGGGCAGAGGATAAGGCTCTGTCTTTTCACCAGCAAGGAAATCCTTCCTAGAAGCCTTAGCAGGCTTTGCCTTACAACTCATAGGTTAGAACTTGTCCCATGGTCCCCTACTTGCAAGGGAGGCTGGGAGAGTGAGCATCTAATGCCATGGCTTGCTTAACCCAACTATGATGTACCCTCTGGGGCTGGCAGAGGGGCTGAACCTCCCTGAAATCAAGGGCCCTCTATCCACCAGCCGAACAAAATTCGATTCTGAGCGGGGTGAAGAAGCAGGGTAGGGATAGGGGATTGGCTGCCCGACAGGCAACAAAGTGTGCCTGCCAGGACAACACTGGTGCGGTTGCCAGGGGATCTGGCCGTGAAACGGGGGAGATTCAAGTTTCTAGGCCGAGGTTTCTCACTGGCCGCCCCTGGGTTCCCGGCCAGCTCCTGATGATCTCTGAGTTTAATGTTCATTAGCTCTAATACGAGGTTTCCTCAGCAGTGTCATGTGGGCTGATTAATAACTTTTAAAACAGGTGGAAAAAAAGTGCTTCTGTCCACCCAGATTCTTAGGTTAGGCATCTCCTGACATTTCTTCAAGCAAGAAAACATTCGTTCATGTATTCATTTGAGAGTTACTGTGCCTCTCCCTTGTGGCAGTTTGGGTCACAGAGAGAGTTACGGCCACCTCGGCCCTCAAGTGGCTTACTTTCGGGAGAACAAGACAAACATTTACACAAACAGCTAATAAGCTTAACGTGTAAGTGCAAGAATTAAGATCTGTAGAAAGTGCCGTGGACCAGAGAGGTGGTCAGTTTGCTGGGCAGGGGAAGGATGCCCACAGGGCGGCCGCATACATTTTACACGTGTTGCCCGGGGTTAGGAGGAAGCCCTAAATACTGCGTCCAGAAGGCCTCTTAAAGGAGGAAACATCTGCACTGGAGGCAAAGGAAAAGTGCAGTTTGCTGGGGGTGGGGTGGGGTGGAGGAGACAAAGTAAGGAAGGATTCCAAGGAGAGAAGAAAACATGAGCAGAGGAATGGAAACCTAAGAGTACAGTAGATGGAAAATCGCGGATACAGTAAATGCTCTGGAGCAGACCTACCATTGGGGCGGGGGGGGGGGGCGGGGGGGGCAGTAGCAGAGGAAACAGAGAGGAGGCTGGAAGGCACGGAAGCTTCTTACAACCTGAACCTACCTTAACCTTTAGTTGGCAACTGAGAGTCAATGAAAGTTTTAAAGCATTAAAAGTAACTCTTTCCTTCAAAGGTTAGAGAGGCCAATCCCATTTGCAAATTAAATGGCTACTAAATTGCAGCACTCCTAAAACATTACAAACTATGTTTAATAAACAAAGACTTTATTATCATGTAAGAGAAATAACTGTCAACTGTGTTTCTAGGTTTTTAAGAAACTCTGATGAAATGAAAACCTGTATTTTGTCCTTCCATAAAACTGAACAGGTTAGGGATAGATCCCATAAATCCTGCAATTATTTAAAGCACAAAGCCTAGCTTTACTACATTATCGCTTTTTAAAATAGCACATCACCAGATTCTGGTTCCCAAAACCACTCTGGGGAAAAGTGCTTTCCTAAGTGACGTCACCCCCATTTTCCACATAAAGTAAAAAAATAAAGGCTCATATTCAGAAGTAGTAGGCTACGAAAGGAGGATTGCTATACCTTAAGAGCCCGCTATGGAACCCCCTATTGCCCTGAGAGAAACAAAGAAATAAATTAAAAATATAAAAATCCCCAAATACACAGAGTTGAGCTTAAAAGAGGTGGGCTGGTTTTCCCCCAAATCCATTAATAAAATAAATCACTGCATTTCATATTCACAGTCATCTCTGAAAGTTCTCCTCTTAATTGCTCCATGGGCATCATGTTTTATTTTAGCCAAGTTCAGGTTTTATGGCCAGGGACTAATGGGCATGGAGTCCCCGAAGAACTTGTTTTAAAACCTTGACCAGTCAACCATAAAAGGGATATTAAAACAGCTACAGAGGCTAAATAAGAATTAAAAAGTATAGCCACTTATTTTGAAATTAGAATCCTCTTTCACGTTTAGGAATATAATCAAACGTGTCATAAACTTTCTACTTTCATTCCAAAGTATCGTTGTAAGAACTGACAGGGACGCAGACACAACCCTTCTATGGTTAAGCGGCACTCGTTAAAATCAAGCGCTGTTTTTAGGCATTATTAGAGGCACTTTAAAATTATAAATGATTACAATGTCATAAAGACCTTTCAGGGAGAGAAACAGAAAAGCAGAAACAGGAGAAGGATCTAATGAACAAGGCTGTTAATAAACTTATACCATCAGTGGGTCGAAATTCACAAGCTAGGCAAGGTCAAGTCCTAGTACAGATCTGGATGGAACGTGTAGTCCAAGAGGAGACTGTAAAATGGGTTCAGATGAGGAGCGGTCTGGATCACTGTTGAATCATTTTGTCCTCCCTTATGGGGTAGATTCCGGTCTTGACCTTTTTCGTAATCACATAACATCTTTCACTTTACTAATACACCATGTTCTTGACAAAGGTTAGGTGTCAACGATTAGTGAAGTACCCTCATTTTGGAAGTGGGAAACTAGCCAGGGGAGGATAAATCCAGTCTTGCTTCAAGTTCAACCTGAGAATAAATCCAGTCTCGCCTCAGATCCCCAGTACTCTGACAATGGGCCCATCTCTTCATCCGGTGGCCAAGAGAAGGGGAAGGATTGTTCACCCAGGAGGGAACATTCACTCTGATAAGCCACGCAGGACCCAATCACACACAGAACCTGGAAATGACTTTTCAGGCTTCCTTTTGAAATAGGGCACTAGGTACAAAGAGAAAGAGGATGGCTTTTCCCAACAGAAGCACTCTCTGGCCAAATAGGACAGACACAGGATGTTCAGCAGAAAGGAACCATCTTTGAGTAAACATGATCCCTGAAAAGACTCGAAACAGAGATCTCAGCAGAAATCCAGGTTAGTGCCGAGAGAGAGAGAGAGAGAGAGAGAGAGAGAGAGAGAGAGAGAAAGAGACAGAGACAGAGAGACAGAGAGACAGGGCCAGACAGAGACAGACAGCAAGCTCAGGGGCAGGACGGCAAAGAGGCCCAGATGCCACTTTCTTTCTAATTCTGCAGCACCTTCCGTTCCCCTAAACAGTTTTCAATAAAAGCATCTTGAACTGGTTTAGATTAGTCCCCACCAGGCACATTTGTAAAGATAAAAAGAACACGGTTGTTTTCCTTCCTCCTAAAGGGGGTTGGGAGGAGAGAGCAGGAATGTTTAGCCTGGTCTTAGGGAGGACAGAAAAGAAGAAACGTCTAGCTTGTTCTCATGCCCACGTTGAAAAACAATCACGTCAACTTGCTTTGAAACTTCAAACTCTCCAAGTTGTCCTCCTTTTAATCCTCGGTCAAGGAGGCAGCAAAAGGGGAGGGGGGGTGGCGGTGGAGGCGGAGACGAGGGTGTTTTTCCACCCCATCCCGCAGTGCGTGGCAGCAACTAGCTTGTGCAAACATTCAGTAGCCCATCTGAACCCTATTTTAGAACAAAACCATTTTAGTTTTAAAGTGTTTGAATGACTTTAGCTAAATCTGAGGATTTGCCTATTGAATCTGGAGCTGTTCCCTTTCAACTCAGAATGAAGGAAGAATTATGAGACTGGAGTGATTCAATGAGAGTTATCTATCCTGGCACTCAATCAAAGGGATTAGGATTTGGAAAGAAAAGCCTACAGGTGATCCTCCAGGAAGCATACCAAGCAGTTATCAAAAACATACAAGTTCAAAGCAGCTCAATTTTCATATGTTAAATGTACTTGGATGCAGCCCCAGGCTCCTTTCTAGGTAAAAAATTGTGTTAAAGCTGTTTGTACTTGCATACTGAGCAGAGGAGGGAATAAAAAAGCATGTGGTACAGTGGTGCCGGGTCCAACTCACCCTCATGTAACACCATCAATCAGTCTTGCTCTCTGGGTGAAACATGATCTGATACTGTGTCCAGGCTTCCCAGACTCATCTGACTCCTGCCATCACGGCAGACAGGCATTCACCTCACCAACGCAAACGAGCGGTCACAACACAAACGCTGCGAGGTCAACCACCCGGCAGAAGCAGCTTAACAATTAACAGTGAGGACTATTCATGAGTCTCAGGCATTGTTTTCCCAAGCACCATGATCTGGGTTTAACAGTGTATTACCCACTTAATAGCTTAACTTGGGCACAAAAGGAGAAAAAGAAGGACACACACCGAGATTTAGGGTACAGAAAAGGGTACGCTTTGGGTGGCCTTCCTGCACCAGCAAGTCATCAAGAAATACAAATTTATTTTGTCATGAACATTCTGCAGGGCACACACAGAAGGATACAACTGCCTTCGGTGGACCCAAAAGACTCTGGAAACGTGAATGCCTAAGTTATAAAAGAAAGCAAAGGGAGAACATTTAAATCTATCATCTGTCATTAGAAATGTAGGCAAAACATGTAATAGCACACTAGACACATAATACACGCTCAACCAATGGCCGTAAAGGGATGAGAGGAGACAGTACTTGCTTCTGCTACGTCATCCTCTATGGAAAGAAGGTCAAAGTCACACCACCACAAGATTCAGCCTGACACTGACTGAGTGTGAGGTACCTAGAATTTAGCAGGACAGAGCACTGCACCAAGAGGCAAGAGTATAGGTCTCTACTCACCCTGGCGAGCCCTCGCTGAATGCAGGACTTTAGAAAGTGACTCTGCCTACCCAGACTTTGGTAGCCTCATCTATCAAATGGGGATTCAAAGCCTACTCACCCAAAGCAAGAGGCTAGTAACTGATAATTATTTAACGTGTGCTATGAGGCACTGTGCTAAGCATTCTACAGCTATTAGCTTTTCCCCAACAGTATCACAGAGTGAGTATTAAGATTATTTCCATCTTAGAGATGAGGAAACTGGGAGTGAAACAAGTAACTGGTTCAAAGTCACTATACCAGTAAGTGGTAGAGGACAGGTTCCGACCCAGGACTCTCTGAATAGAGGGTCCATGTTCTTACCTTCTACCTGGTTCTGCCTCTCTAACTATATGAGTGTTTCTTGAATTTGAGTTGCCTTTTATGATGAACATTACCACTAGCCTACTGGGCCGGAGACCCCAGTAAGCTCCTCAAATTCTCCCTCTCCCTCCTTCTTTAATCAATTGCCATATCCCATCCCCCTACCCTTGCAAGGTCATTCTATTTCCTGAGCTGTGCTCTTCCCGCCGGTGCCCAAGTTGAGGCTTCACCATCTCTCGCTTTAACTCTTGCAGCAGGCCAGCTTGCATTTTCTTTTCTCCAAGTCTTTGCTCATTCTATTCCTGAAGCTTGAAATGCCACCTGTGTCCTTTGCTTGTCACAATCGTATACATTCTTCCAGGCCCAGGTCTAGTGCAGCTTCCCCTGACCTTGATCACTCTCTGATCCGTGCTCCCTGAGCGCATCAGCTGAATCTTTATTTAGTATGTGTTCCATCCTCCTTGGCAGTCTATTTCTCCATATCCCTTACCCAAACCCCTCACGAACTAAACTCTAAGTACCATGAGCACCATGTCTTATTTATTTTTATTTCTGTGGCACCTATGTCTTTCAAATACGGTTTTCTGAACTGGGAAAAGGGGATCTGGGGAGGAAGGGAAGTCTTCTCTTAAGAGTCTTTCTAGGTCACAGATGCTTGATTCAGATGATGGAACCAGTAAAAACAAAGAGATAGCAATAACAACAAAAGCCCTAGTATTACATGAGGTATGGAGAAGTAGAGTGAGTAAAAATCTAGGCCTTGGTGCCAGACTGCCAAGGTTAAAATCCTAGCTCTACCACTTATTAGCTATATAACCCTGGGAAAGTTCTTAATTTCTCTAGACTTCAATTTCTTCACCTCAAAAATGAGAGATGGGGTAGGGGGGAGAGATAAATTAGGAGTTTGGGATTAACATATACACACTACTATATATAAAATAAGTAAACAACAAGGACCTACTGTATAGCGCAGGGAATTACCCTCAATATCTTGTAATAACCTATAATGGGAAATAATCTGAAAGAGAATATAGATAGATAGATAGATAGGTAGATATAGATAGGTACATAGATATAGATAGATATCTATATATATAGATAGATATAGATATATAGATATGTCTAGATACATAGATATATATCTATCTGGATAGATATATATCTGAATCAGTTTACTATACACCTGAAACTAACACAACATTGTAAATTTAAAAAATCATTTAAAAAATGAGGCATAACAACAGTAACTACTCCATGCGTTCGCTCTAAAGGATGAAATAATATACAAAGCATTTAGAATAGCACTCGGCATACAGTAAGTGCTCAATAAATGGTACACAGATCATTACATGGATGGAAGATTTCCTTTCCTTGCCATCTAAAATACTATCTTCTTAAAGCAGGTATGAGAGAGCTGTTAGCAATATAACCCATGCTCCCTCTTTCAAAATCAGAGATGGAAAAACTCTAACAAGTTGGATATTGCAAACTCTGCTGGAATTTTTTTCCTTCATAGCTCAGCTTAGGGCCTCAGTGTAAAAGAGCAACGCTATAAAGCTGGCTCCTCTTGGCTTCTTACTGTCTTGGCATTGAACAATCAGTTTGAAAGTACATTAAGTTATTTAACATGTTACCAAGTAGCAGAAAGCTAAAAGTTTAACCATATTTACAAGGAAGAATTATATGAAAATATTTTTATTGATGCTATAAAAACCACCATTAAAAATTACTGCACTGAAAAGCTGAACATGTATGGAACAAATGGGCAACTCTTAAAATATTACCTGGTTCCAGACAGTCCAAATTTTGTATCTTGTTAGCAAATAAGATAAATGACTTTGTCTGAAATGATGTTTTATAAATCCTATTAAGAGGCTGTAAGAGAGGCAATGGCTCCCAAAACAAGAGAATTAATTTCTGAGTTCAATCCCCACTGTACACACAAAAATGTGGGGGGAATAGGAAGGGGGCTTATTGTTGATGTTGTCTTTGGACTAATATACTAATAATGCTCTCTAACAATTACATTTTATACTTTGCAAAATACATGCTCACTCATTATCTCACTTGATCCTCACAACAAGCCTATGAGGCAGGTTGAGAAAATACTATTACTCTTGGGGTTGTTTTTAATAATAGAGAAGGGTAAAGTGGCTTCACCAAAGTCAGTTAAAGCAGAGCTAAGTTAGACTCTTGCGGCTCTCTGACTCCACAGCACGTGGGATTATAGGAGCCAGTGTTTATGATGTGGAGATGGGTGCAACCCTGTCTGCACAAACCCACAGAATGGGGGAAGCTACACTGTCATTTTAGACTCTGTATCCAGATAAAATAGAAGGCATTTGTTCTTTTACTTAAAAAACTGAAGTGATGTACTCTCACCACCATGTAAATAATGGCGTAGCGCTTTGTATATACAGTTCTTTTATTTTAAGAGCAAGATGTACTCCAATGATTGGTGCAATTTTGTTTTTGCCTTTCCTTGCCAAAAAGAAAATATGGCTTTAATAGAAGTTTACATCTGCGTGGTATTACATGCATGTAAAACAGATGTAACCTAATTACATTTTCATTTAAATTGCTAAATAGCTACTTAAGTAAAAAGCTAAAATAACATACAAACAACAGTTACTATAATAACAAGTGTACTTAGAATTAAATGAAAAGGATCAAAGCTACAGCATATAGAATTTGAGTTGGTCTTTCAAAAAGACAGTGACATAACAACACTGCCTTCATTTACTCAGTAATTTAATGTCTCTACAGCTCAGCCTAGACCCGTGGAAGAAAATCCACTGAGTTTTTATAAAGACTCTGGGTTTCATGAAGATTAGACACACTCTACTAGAGATTATATAGCAAAACCCTAAATTGGAAATTAGAATTCCAGGGCAATACAATCAGCTTGATTATAGTTTTAAGCAGACCTGTCTAGGCTGAAATCAGAAATCAGCTCCCAACTTGGAGATCAGAACACTCTTTTTGTAGTTTTAAAAGAAGACAACATTACATATCAGGCATTGCATATTCATGACCCATCCCTTCCTGTGTGCCACACAAAGGCTCTCCGCAGAAGGATCCAGAGCATTTGCGATGATATTCAGCTTAGGAGCACGGGTAAGGGAACACATGGTCAGTCTTCACAAAGGAGCAGAGGAAACACCACATGCCGGTCTGGGACGGCTGAAATCCTAAACGGTGGACTCTGGAAAAACTCAACCCGGTTTAACCTAGATTTGCAGGGTAATGTCCAGTCCTAGCTTTCCCTTTTCAATTTCAATCACATTTTTAACTAAAGGGAATTTCAGGCGTTTGGAGATGATTTGTTATTTTAAGGAGTCGGAGAAGAAAACTGGACTTTTAGAGTGTTAGAGCAATATAAACTTATTTCAAAATTAGAACAGTCTATCATTAAAAGCAGAGGATTTAGAGTAGGACTGCATTTTGAAAGTACCCCCCCCCCTCCCCATTAGCTTTCTTCTCTAAACTAGACCAGCCAGTTTTTCTGAATTTTGCTCAGGAGTGTAGAAAATAAAAGACTTAGATCCAGTCAGCCCTTTTGATCGTGGGTCTAAAATGTTTCAGAAGAATTTAAAAAAAAAAAAACACTAAATGGAACATCTCTGCTAAAATTGAGGGTTATACTCTTCAAGCTGAGAACTTCCTTACAAAGACATGGACAAATTCTTTTCAAAATGAGCTTCAAATGATACCTCAATATACCTTTAAACACATAATTAGCTTCTGGCTCCCCTTTTCATTTTATTCAGCCAATGTCCTCTTTCTAAAGGTGGGAAAGGATGGACAGACTAAGGGTTAGAGGTAAGGATCTGAAAGGAGATCTGAAAAACAGAAAAATCACCCGGGGCCCAAATTTGGTGTCAATCTTGGCATTTATTTCCTCAACACCACCTCACACATTTTAATGGGTGAAGAAAGGGCTACGGACATGTATACTGTCTCTCTCTAACGTTCTACAAACACCCTGAACTTCAATCTTAGCAAGGACTTCAAAGGGCTTCCATGCATTTAAAAGATTTTCTTTTTCTTTTCCCTGGCTAGGTCTGCTACACCAAAACTGTGGTGACTCCCTGTCTGAGACTGTCTCTGGATCTAAAATAACAGTGAGGTGTATTTGTGAAGAGGACGGGAAACATACTTTGAGAATCTTCTTGTCCCATAGCTATTCCCCAAGTCGAGTGCCTTGGCTTGATCTCTTCAGACCGGCTGCTGTTTGATTTCTGCAAAGACTGTTCATAAAGTTTCACAATGTGGTAAGAACACAATTGCAAAAGGCAAGTGAAGGCTTGTCATGATTTTGTAACCAATTATTTCATTTGTATTTTATAAATCGGTCATAAATGTCGTTGACTAATTGCTGCCCTTTCCCCCTTCCCCAACCCCATACACTCACTGGAACAAACAGGCAACCTTGTACCACTTTTGCCAGAGGCCAAGAATTAATGGCAGGTTTTAAACTAAACTTCATCTATTTGGAAGGATATCAATGGTAGCTGAGGACACACTGTAATTTCACTGCTCACCACCACTCCTCTCTGCCCTGAAAAACAAACATATTTCACTACACTCTCTGCCCAAGAAGCTCAGATGCCAGCTAGACATCCCAAAAGAAACCAAAAGAAACAATTATTAAAATAATCATGTCATAACATCACTGACTTAGCCAAGGTCTTTTCTTGTCTATCTGATCATTACTAAACCAGTCATTACTCAAAAGCACACATTAAGTGATGATTTATCTGTTTGACTGCGGTACAAACACTATCTTCTGTTGATGCTTAGTGGCTCTGGGAAAGGAAACGTGAATAATGTCCTGCCTCTGAATGAACTTTGAAGAATAACCACATTCCAAAGGTTGATGGGAGGGAGGAGGAGAGAAAGTAATTACTTTGTGATGGGTTAAAAGTCAGTAAGAAGAGAAAGCTGAGGGCGGCTCTGCCCTATAAACATTTCTGGAACTCGACTCCCTTAAGTCGGCCCTGACAAAAGACCTATGTCATTAAAAAGCAACGATGTAAATGTGACAAGCTGCTCTCAATCTCAGAGTAACTCTGCATTCTTTGCGGTAAGGTTTGAAACCACAGAACAGTCATCGTTCTGAATACACCAGCCTATAAACACTTCCCCTGGAGAAGGAGAAGGTATTGCCACTAAGCCCCTGACTCCACATTCTGTAATTTCTGAAAGCTGAAGTCACAAACATGTGGCTTGTAGGTAAATTCCAGCCTTCAACATGCTTAAAAACATTTAAAAAAATTAGTTGCCAAAATGTTTCTATAAGTACATTTCATATAAAAATCTGGATTTCCGGCTTCCGTCAGAAAAAAGAAACCTGGCAAGTCCACGACAGTGGGCCCGCACTCCCTCAGGGCGGCTGGTTGTCCTCCTTAAAGCGAAGCTGCGCCTCCTGGCTCCGCCTGGTCCCCGCAACTCCCTGTCGCATGGCACCTGGCCTGCTTCCCTCACTGACACTGCCTGCTGGCTCCTGTATAGATCCCAGCTTACCATTTCTGTTATTTTGTGTGACTACTAATTCACTGCGCAGCCAGTACTACTTTTCCCTACTTGAAGGCAGAGAAAAGAGGATTTCAGAAGCTCTAAGTCCTATCTAGCAATTCCAACTATGACCAAAATTCCACTCCACTGAATCCGTGCTTGAGTTGCGGAACAAGGTGCCACCGTCCCTTATGCTTGCCTGAAGACATCCTGGGCCCCCATCCACTCAGACTGGCTGACCACTAGGTCAGCGGCTCCTCTAAAACGGATCCAGTACCCTAGGGCTCTGGTGCACGTTTTAAAGGCAAACCATGAAAATGAACTATACTATTCTCTAAAGGAAAAATCCATCGTATTCTTATTTATTCTTAATTATTATTCTGAAATTAAGTTTGTTAAAAGTTGAACTATCCGACATGAATTTTCAGCCTGACTCTTTTACACTTATGATGGAGAAAACCCCATCATTCCTCATGATATATTTTTATAATGAGGACCAGAAAAAACGCAGAGAGAAATCTCAGGATCTTTGACCACAGAATGCATGTACATATTTTGCACCAGCTAGCAGTAATTGTTTTACCATGTGAGGCTCGAGGTAGGTAGTAATATGCAATACCTTTCAACTTTTCATCCCAAAAGCAAACAGAAAAAAATCTGACCTCTGACCCTGTTTTGAAGCATCACTACCCGCTGGGTAGTGTTTGCATGTTGAAATATTTATTTCCTTCATAAAAAATCTATCTGAATATCCAATCTCTCAGCAGTAAAGAGTCTGATTTCCATGTTAGCAGAAGCCTTAAGTAGTTTCGGGCTATGATCTAAATACTACAAGCTTTACCTACTTAAAACTTTGCCAGCTCCGAGCTGCATATCTTTCTCACCGGCTCCTCATTTGCAAAACATAGTAGACATTCAGGTGAAAGGTGATGAAGCTCCAACAGCTGCAAAGCCCAGTTAGAAAACTGTTTCCTGGGCAGAGCTTCCAAGAGAGTGATATTTCTGAGCCTTCTGTCACTGGAAGATGCGAATTTGTACCAGTGAGGCTAAACAAGTTCTCACGAGCAGGTGTTATAACGGTAACTTCTGGATGTGGTGTGGGAGAGAATGAAGCCTCCTGACCTCTAAAGGCAAGCTTTTTCACCGAAACCCCTCTGATTATAACATGAGAGCACATGACTACCATCAAGATAAGTCTTTCTTCATCTGTTCATTGGTTATGGTATTTGAACAAAACGCCTACTAAAAATGACTTAAAATTTAATTTCCCCCATGAAAAAGGAAAATGTGAATCTCACATAAAGCGCTCTACTCCATCATATTCACCAACTTGGACAGACAAAGAAAAATGGTGCGCCTGAGGCGTGCCATGCTCTTTCATAAGAGTGCGACCCTCAACCTACCTCAAGAATAAGGTTGAGATTTACCCCCCAATACCTCCCTCCTAATGCTTCCTAATCACAGAGGGTGGTGGGGGTGAGCCTTTGCTTAATTTTTCAATGAGATTCAGGACTGTGATATTGAAATTAGGCTCAGAATGGCTCTTAAGAGCAGAAAGGCTTCAGGTTTTCCTCCATGTCTACTGACATTACTCAGGGGAAAGTGGCTTCGTTTTTTTCTTTCTTTTTTGGTGTGACGATTTGGGGAACACAAAGGAATATGGGCCTTCACTTGCAGATGCCATTAGAACTTTACTTCCAAATTTAATCGTAGCTTGCCAGGCCTAAAATACTGTGGAGAACCCTGTTATCTCATTGTGAGGAAAACTGGCTACACACTGTTTAGACTTGTGTATAACACGACTCTGTGGGAACTGAGAATGTCGTAATGCCAAGCTGTAGCAGAAAACAGTTTTTGCATTTAATCCTGTATTAGTTATGGTCGCTTCAGGAAACAAACAAACAAAGCCCCAATGTTGCCATAAAAAATATACCGGTTGTATACTGAGCTATTTAAATACAGTTTCTTAAGAAACTTTCTACTGTATTTAGAACTTAAGAACTTTCTATTTAGATTTATTGACAAGAACAAACCTAAATACTAGAGCAAAATTATGTCTTCAACAGACTGTATTACCAGTGGCTGTCTCATTCCACTTTGGATTTACAAACACAAGGTTTTATGGACAGCTTTTTGGATCCTAACCTGCTTGGAAGAAGAGGTTCTTCCTTGAGTTGTAGAGACTGTTGATTAGGGCTTCGGCAAGCCTTTTTGGCACCTCTGAGCAAATTATAAAAAGGTGCCCCTCATTTTTTACAGAACTAGAATAAAAAAATCTTAAAATTTGTATGGAGACACAAAAGACCCCGAATAGCCAAAGCAGTCTTGAGGGAAAAAAAATGGAACTGGAGGAATCAGACTCCCTGACATCAGACTATACTACAAAGCTACAGTAATCAAGACAATATGGTACTGGCACAAAAACGGAAATACAGATCAATGGAACAGGATAGAAAGCCCAGAGATAAACCCACACACCTATGTCAACTAATCTATGACAAAGGAGGCAAGGATATACAATGGAGAAAAGACAGTCTCTTCAATAAGTGGTGCTGGGAAAACTGGACAGCTACATGTAAAAGAATGAAATTAGAACACTCCCTAACACCATACACAAAAATAAACTCAAAATGGATTAGAGACCTAAATGTAAGACCAGACACTATAAAACTCTTAGAGGAAACCATAGGAAGAACACTCTTTGACATAATCACAGCAAGATCTTTTTTGATCCACCTCCTAGAGTGATGGAAATAAAAACAAAAATAAACAAATGGGACCTAATGAAACTTAAAAGCTTTTGCAAAGCAAAGGAAACTACAAACAAGAGAAAAGACAATCCTCAGAATGGGAGAAAATATTTGCAAACAAATCACGGACAAAGGATTAATCTCCCCATATACAAACAGCTCATGCAGCTCAATATTAAAAAAACAAACAACCCAATCCAAAAATGGCCAGAGACCTAAATAGACATTTCTCCAAAGAAGACTTCAGATGGCCAAGAAGCACATGAAAAGCTGCCCAACATCACTACTTATTAGAGAAATGCAAATCAAAACTACATGAGGTATCACCTCACACCAGTTAGAATGGGCATCATCAGAAAATCTACAAACACAAATGCTGGAGAGGGTGTGGAGAAAAGGGAACCCTCTTGCACGGTTGGTGGGGAACGTAAATTGATGCAGCCACTATGGGAACAGTATGGAGGTTCCTTAAAAAACTAAAAATAGAATTACCATATGACCCAGCAATCCCACTACTGGGCATATACCCAGAGAAAACCATAATTCAAAAAGACACATGCACCCCAGTGTTCACTGCAGCACTATTTACAATAGCCAGGTCATGGAAGCAACCTAAATTCCCATCGACAGACGATAGGGATAGAGAAGATGTGGTACATATATACAATGGAGTATTACTCAGCCATAAAAAGGAACGAAATTGGGTCATTTGTAGAGACGTGGATGGCTCTAGAGACTGTCATACGGAGTGAAGTAAGTCAGAAAGAGAAAAACAATATCGTATATTGACACATATATGTGGAACCTAGAAAAATGGTACAGATGACCGGTTTGCAGGGCAGAAATAGAGACACAGATGTAGAGAACAAACGTATGGACACCAACGGGGAAAGAGGCGGGGGTGGTGGTGGGATGACTGGGAGATTGGGATTGACATATATACAGTAATATGTATACAATAGATAACTATAAGAACCTGCTGTATAAAACTAAATAAAATAAAATTCAAAAAAAAAAAGAAAGAAAGAAAGAAAGCAAAAGGTGCCCATGTGGGCAACAGAGTCCAGTTTGCAGAGGGGAGGGTGCCTTGGATTTCAGTCAGCCCCTCCCCCCTCATGTCAGCACCCCCTCTGCTGGGAGCCCGAATGCAGAGTCTAACATGTTTGCCTAGTACTGAACCTGAAAGATGCATCAAGAGGTCTCTTTTCAGCCACTCTGGTTTCCAGGTAGCAAGTCTTGTCAAATATCTCACCCAGAAAGCAGAGGTCAGTGACTGTTTCACAACTGTTTGGTAAAATGACCCCAGTTAGCACCGAGTTAGAAGAATGAGGAAGAAACCAAGAGATATCTATTTTGAAAACAAGTAGGAGACACAATAGAAAAGAGCAAAATCATGTGGTTCTCTTCGTGACTAAACCAGTTCTTCTTGAGTTCAGGGGGGACTGCTTCTGTCTTCTTCATATTTTGACTCATAAAGGGCACACCGGGAGCTGAAATCAGCAGGTTTGGTTCTTTCGTTTGGCACAAAGGGCCGTGAGTGGAGTTCTAAACCGGTGAGCATCATAATCTGGAAGCCAGGTTTTAAGGTCCTGAGATCTGACTTAGTGAGGAAACATGCTTTGGCTTAATGCTTCCTGTGGAATCAAACAAGCTCCCAAGGAGACACGCAAACTGAAGGCCTCCCAGAAGGGTGCAAGCATGGAAGGAGCTTCAAAATTTACCAAGAGTTGGCTAGGAAGACTACTATTACTCCTTTAAAAAAATTTTTTTATTTTTATTTTTTTAATTTTTATTGGCATATAGTTTGATTTACAATGTTGTGTTAGTTTTCTGCTGTACAAGTGAATCAGTCAAACATGTACAGATATCCACTCTTTTTTATATCCTTTTCCCATATAGGTCATTACAGAGTATTGGAGAAGAGTCCATGTGCTATGTAGTAGGTCCTTATTAGTTACCTATTTTATATATGGTAGTGTGTATACGTTAATCCCATCTTATTACTCCTTAATTATAGAACTATTGTTCAGCGACAGTAAAGTCTTACCAGATGTACAGAGACTTTTTAAGTTTTCTTCTGTACCTCTATATTGGGAATTCCACCACCCCCGACTCACCCCCCCCCCAAGACCAAGATTAGCTCCACTGTAAATTACACAGTAGCACCTTGATAATGCATTCAGAGCATTGTAGCTATTAATCATTAACATGTATGTCTCCAAGGAAGGAGAAAATGGGCAGAAGGCATAGAAATTCATATATACACAAACATGGCCAATAAGCATGAAAACATGTTTAACCACAGTAGCAATAAAGAAATAAGATGTTACTTTTGCCCATAAACTCGGCAAAAAAAAGTTTTTAATGGTACTATTCCATGCTCCCAAACATGAGAAGGGAGAGGCAGTCTCAAAAACTATTGATGAAAATGTAAATTGGTACCCTCTTTCTGGAAATCAAATTGGTAACGTTTTATTCAAAAATTCACTGAACACCTATTTATGAAGTACCTATGATTTGTTAGGGACTTAAAATGTACATTCCCTTCCACCTTGTGACTTCATATCTAGAAATCTGTTCAATAAAGGATCAAAGATTTTTATAAAAGGATGTCATAATATTTAAAAGTAAAAAACAAAAGAGATGTAGTTAAATAAATTGTATGTTTTGAGGGAAATTATTAGTGAGACAATGGTAACAATATATTTTCTGTGAAAAAGATAGGGTACACAAATTTTAAAAACAGAAACATTCCTAATCCTACACCAAATGTTAACAGTTCTGGATAGTATGTGTATGGGTGATTTTTATTTTCTTCTTGTGTTTTTCTATAGTTTTCAAATTTTCTACAATGAGCATTTATCAATCTTAAGAGTAGCAGAAAGTATTAAACAACAAAAAAGGAATTAGCTAAAGAGCAGGTGTATTTAGAATCTCAAAAATGTGTAATTGAACAGGAAAACGGTGATATCAAAATTACAAATGTACATTTGGGTGAAGATTTACAAATCTTCAAGATATATACATTTGGGGCCCTGAATAATGTTGAAGGAGTGTGTAAAAAGGCATCAGAAAATGTTCTAAACAAAAGATCCATTAAAGATCACCCGGTTTTTTTTCTTCATTGTATAGATGTGGAAACGAAGATTAAGTATTGCAATGGCTTGATCCCACACTGCAAGTTAGAGACTAAAAGCCTAGGACTCCTGCCTTCCAATTTACGCCGTTTCCATGATTCTAGGAACGGCAAATAGATTTCATCTAAATTTCAAGTGCCAGTAGTAGCTGCTGAGAAAGCTCAGGAGGAAAACCTGCATTAAGATCAGTGATATCAGCTGTGGGCAGGAGAAGAGGGTGTAGGGCTAGGCATGCCAAATGTTTGACATTCCTAAAAAAAACTACATAATACTGTCCTCTCCAAACCGGGTGTTTCTCCCTATAAAATAGGAAATGTCTACTCCTAGGGAAACATTTGATATAACTTAGGAATAAATAAAACTAGCTTAACAAGGAAAGAATGAAGATAGAGAAAAATTTATACTGTCCAACTGAAAAGGGGCAATTACAGGTTTCATAAAGGTGCAGTATCATGCTTCAATGAAATACTATTTTTTTATCAGTACAACAATTTATAAACCTACATAAATTATATATAAAACCATATATGAATACAGATCATAAGAAAATATTTAAAATGAATTACAAAAGGACAGAAAGTTGAAAAATAATGAAGATACGGTAAGAGATATAGAACACAGTGAGATGGTCTAATATATACGTAATCGAAGATCCAAAAGGAGAGATGAGAATAGACCAGAAACAATATTTGAAGGAATTATAATTAAGGATATGTTCATTAAAGATGACCCATAGATTCTAGATTTGCATGCCTCAAGCAGGATAAATAATAAAGCGGTCAATATACAGATACACTCAATGAAATACACTCTCTCTCCATAAAGAAGCTGGGAGGCAAGAGCAAAAAAAGTTGAAAGAGCAAACTCATGCCTTGACTCTGAAAAGCTATAAATAGAAATAAAGTTCAAGGCATGAGGGAAGCTGCATGCAAAAGCCTTGATGCTAAAATAGCCAAAAGCCAATCAAGCCTTGGACAAACTTTAAACAGGTCAACTTCACAGAAAGGTTAGGAATGAGTGAGCTCTACTGAGGCCTGTTAACTAGGGTCTCTAGAAGGAAAACACATCTATAGGGAAATCTCACCTATGGATATGGATATAAAAATAGTAAATAAGATACCAGCAAATCAAGCCCATCTGTACATTACATCAGGATCAAGTAAGGTCTATTCCAGGAGAGCAAGGATGTTCAACAGTGTAAAATCTAATAATCTAATATACCACGTTTACAAATTAAAGGAAAAAATATATATGATCATCTCAATAGACAACCTCCTCCTAAAAAAATAGGATCCGATTAAATGCAATATCCACTAAAGAGAACAAAAGTTCCCTTACTTGATAAAGGATATTTACCTTTATCAAGTAAGGGAGAGTGAGAAAATGGTAACAATATATTTCTGTGAAAAGATAGGGTACACAAATTTTAAAAACAGAAATCTCAGCAAATCTCAAACTTACTTGTAAAACATTAGAACTATCCTTATTACCAACAGGAAAAATATAAGACTACTATTCCTACTGCTATTCAACATTATTCTGAAAATTTCAGCTAAGAGGAAAAAAGAAAATTTAAAAGTACCTGTGTTGGGAAGAAAATGGCAACATCATTATTATTTTAGATATTCCTTACCTAGAAATTCAAGGGAATCAACTGAAAAAACTACTAGAACTAATAAAAGAGTTTAATAAGGTAACTAAATAAACATAAAAAATCAACAGCCAGCTTACATACTTGTAATTCCATCACAATATCAACAGACACTATGAAATATCTAGAAATAAACTTAAGAAGATGTGAAGAAAAATTTTAAACTTTACTTAAGGACACAAAAGATGACATAAATAAATACGAGATACATCATCTTAATGGATGAGGAAACTTAATTTTTTAAACGTTCTCTAACATATAAATATATAAATTCAATGCACTCATGATAAAAATGCCAATGGGACGTTTTTAAATGAAATTTGACTGATCCTAAAATTCATCTGGAAGAAAAAGGCATGAGAACATCAACAAAAGTATAAAAAGAAAATGGGGGGGGGGCCCCACTGGCCCTACAATATATCAAAACATAACATTTTGGTAATTAGGCAAAAATATAAATCAAACAGTATTGAGAGGTGCAGAAACTGACATACACATTTATGGGAATTTAATATATGATAAAAGTGTCTTTTCAAATTAATAGAGATAAGAAAGGTTATTCTAAAAATGTTATTGTGCCAATTGGTTTCACCATTGGAAAAAAGAAATAGTAAAGTTAACCTCTACCTAACAACCAGTCACAAAGGTAAAATTTTGGTAGATTAAAGAGGTAAACATTAAAAAACAAAACTATGAAAGCACTAGAATACATAAAAATGAATTTATTTAAAAATATGGAGTAAGAAAGGCAGTCTTAAGAAAGATATAATATGCAAAAACTATAAAGGAAAAGAATAATATATTTGACAACAGTATCTGAAATGAATAACATATTAAGACACATCTAAAATAAAAGATAACATAATAAAATTTTCACAATTAAATAATAAGTGACAGACTGAGAGAACATATTTGAAACACAGCAAACAGAAGAGAATTAATATACAGAACATATAAGGAACTACAAATGAATAAGAGAAAGATAAGCAACAGAAAGATGCATAAAGGGTATGAACAAGCAATATGAGAAGAAAAATTTTAATGTTCAATAATAATGTGAAAAGATGCTCACTAGTGATCAGGAAAATGCAAAATTAAAGCCACAAGATAGAATTTTTCATCTATCAAAGTGGCAAAAATATCAAGGTTGAATAATTGATACCAATTCTTCATACACAGTTGATGGGAATAGGAATTGGCACAGCTCTTTTAGAGATGATTTAACAGTTACTAAAAATTTAAATGTATCCACACTTTAACCTATTAATACCATTTCTTGAAATCTACACCACAGAAATATATGGTCTATATATGGACCAAGAGGCATGAAGAAGGGCATTGATTACAATATGACTTCTGACAGCAAAAAGAGAAAAAAAAGAAAAAAAGAAAAGAATTCATACATCATCAATAGCAAGGCAGTTAAATAAGGTAGGATATACCACCCATATTATGGAATATCGTGCAGCAGTCAAAATGAATTAATTAGATTTCTATGTAGCAACATGAATAGCTTTCTAAGCTAGTTTACAGTGAATAAACCCAAGTTGCAGAACTATATGGTTTGCACTATTTGTAAAAAATAAACAGAAAGAGGGGAAGAAGGAATGAATGAGGAAAGGAAGAAATTAAGACAAGACATTGCACAGGAAAGAAAAAAGAAAGAATGAAAAGAATAATACCATGTATTTTCTATTGGTGCATATATAAATGTGAGCAAGCACATAAGAGGCAGATCTATTCTAAAAGGATACACACCAGCTGATTATGTGACTTTTGCAGGGGAAATCAATATATTTGGTGGGGGAGCCAAAGGAAGTTTGCTTTCTGCAGAGGCAGCATGGAACAATGATTACAGGCAAACGTTGGAGGTAGGCTGTCTGGTTCTAACAGTTATTTATATCAATCTGTGCCTCAGCTATTCATCTGTAAGTCGGGGTAATAATAGTACCTACTCATAAGATATACTATAATCAATAAAATGAATTAATATACATCAGCACATGTCTGGCATATAGCAAACACAATACAAATATTAACGGTTAGGGTGAGTTGTATAATATTGCTGCTATGTGACTGTTCTGATCTACAAAAATAGTAATTTTATATGGTTCAACTTAATGTTATTATTTATATATTTTTGATTCTTTTAAATACACATTGCATGCCTTTTTTAAGGATTGTGGAGGAAGAAGGTTAGGGGTAATAAGATTAGTAGAGTACAGAGGGGCTAAAGGGAGTCACTACATATTAAATAATTTCGTATTAAATAATTTCAATATCTGTGTGTAGAAAGATCTTATCTTTAGGGAAGACAGCCAACATTTAGAATAACTTTGCCAGGTAAAACTTGAGACAATGCTTTCAAAATCTACTTTGTACGTATTTCCAGATAAATCCACTGGACCAAATCTTTATACAAATGACTACATTCTGTGTAGTAGTATTAATTTGATTAAACCTGGAATTTCAAAGAAATACTACAAATTGAAATGATGCATAAATTAGCATAAAATAAATAACAGATTTTTTGGTCAAAGTACTATATACTACTTGATCCTAAATAACAGCATATTTAAATTTTGTTATGACTATAACATCCATATAATATTTAGCACACAGTTGTAACACACATAAAACACACGCAGAAGAATATTACAATATTTGAAACCATATGAAGTAAATCTTCATATTTTTGAAAAGGTTAGACTGGCCTTAGTTTTAGTTTTTGAATGCTAATATCAATTTTAAATGTACTCTCTATAAAGACTAGTGAAACAAACCTCAGCTGAAGTCAATTTAGAAATAGAAAACTATACATAAATATAAAAAACAAATCTCTAGTATTAAATACACAAACAACTCAAGGAGAGTAGAGATTCCTAGGAAACGTTCTATAAATAGTTTGACATTATTACACAATCTTCTCTGCATACCTCGTAATGGAAACATTGCTATGGGTGATTGAAGAAATAAGCAACTTTGACATTTCTGGATGTAACTTGAGGAGATTATTTCATCCTAAGGATTGGTATAGAATATACTAACCAACAACTCAATATCAAAACTCTCCTTGCAACTCTAAAACAGTGCAGAATGACATTTAAGATAATCCACTTATCACCATCCAATACAGGCTGCTTGTTCACAAAATGTCAGTGACAAGATAGAGCATTCCGATTCCTGGGCAGTAAATGCCTGCGACAAGGAATCTTTAATACAGCATCAACTGCATTTCCTTATATGCTACTGCCCTACCCTGGACTTCAGCTCCCAGAGGTTTTGCAATTTATATGAGCAGCTGCACAAATGAAACGCCTTCTCTTTTTCTCACACACCACAGAAACATTCCCCTCCAAGAATAATGAGAAGTCTGCACGTTCATTTGCAGGCAAGCCATATTTACTCCTGGTGAATTCTTGATGTTTCTACTAGCCACCTTGAAGAAGCTCAGTGCTTCAATTCTGAACAGTAGCAATTCTAAAAATTTAAGTATTCTTTAGAATAACAACAAAGGTAATAGTGACTTGGATTTATACGCTGCTTATTCATGTTTCGAAGCGGTTTTGGAAAAGGTAACTCATATGCTCTTCACCAGATCCCTGTAAGATTAGCCATGAATTATCAACATTTTATAGGTGAAGACAACTGAAGTTTAATTTTCATTTTCAATTTAAGGTTTAAGTATATTTTTTGGTTCAAGGTCTCATAGCCAGCCAGAATCATTCAATATTAGAGCTCAAATGATCCTTAGGGTAAATTTAAGAAGCCTCTAGTTCAAAGAGCACAAACTGATGCTCTGTTTGACCAAACAGGGCCCACAAATCTATACATCCTGAGATTTTATAAAAATATCTAAATTTCTGACTTTTCTTGAAAATGTAGCCACGCTAGGCCCACCTTCTGCAGAGAAGCAATTGGCTAGAGCTCATCACTGTCGCCTTCATTTATTTATTTTTAAATTTTCATCGGGGCTTCCCTGGTGGCACAGTGGTTAAGAATCCGCCTGTCAACGCAGGGGACACGGGTTCGAGCCCTGGTCCGGGAAGATCCCACATGCCGCGGAGCAACTAAGCCCGTGCGCCACAACAACTGAGCCTGCACCCTAGAGCCCGCGAACCACAACTACTGAGCCCGTGTGCCACAACTACTGAAGCCTGTGTGCCTAGAGCCCGTGCTCCGCAACAAGAGAAGCCACCACAATGAGAAGCCCTTGCACCTCAATGAAGAGTAGGCCCCGCTTGCCGCAACTAGAGAAAGCCCGCGCGCAGCAACAAAGACCCAACACAGCCAAAAACTAAATAGATAAATTAAATAAATCTATAAAAAATTTTTTTTCGTCAGTGATTTTTATTCATAAACATAAATTTACCTAGAATCAAATGTTACTTTTATTTTCTCAATTTGATTAAATAGTAGAAAAATATGCTGTAATTATAGTGGTTTTTTTTCACTGCTGCCTTTAAATAAAGTATGTGTTCTCCAGTTCACTACGTAGTCCATTTTACTTATTTTACAATTATTTTACCTACAATAAAACACATAGATCTTAAGTAATAAGTTCAATGAGTTTGAAAAATGTATATGCTCATGAAACTATCACCCAATCAAGGTATTCATGTCCACCCCATCCCCCAAGTTCCCTCATGCTCCTTTACAGTCACTTCCCTCTTCTTTCTCTTCCCTTCTCACTCCTGTTGTTACCTGCCCATCAGCATTTGAATGTGAAATTCCTGACCTACTTTAAAAATCTCTTCAGACTCCAGTCAGGAAACTAAACCCTAAGGAGAGGCAGAGTCAGAAGGAGAAGCGAAGTTCCCAAACTTCTGGTCCCTAACACCACCCTCAAAACTAAGTCCTCTCAACCTGCTGCCCAAGAGTTGACCTGAAAGAAAATGCCAAAATATCATCATCGCAGGCTTTAAGGAGGCACACAAGATGGGTGAAACAATTAAGGCTGTGACTTCACTTGGAATGCATCAGGTTTGGAAGTAGCAATTAAGTAGCAAAGGCGAGTGAGTTTAGACAGACACTTCTCTGGGAGGGCTACTGTGACCTACATTTGAGCAAGTTCACACCCGGCAGTGGCCATGGGCCTGCTCCGTCCCCACCAAAGGGGGAGCATCTGGGGTCAGCCTCCTGCTGTGTAGCCTCGCCACTGTGAAACTCTGAAACGGCAGGAGCCCAGAGGCAAAAATAACCTCTGCTCTCCACGCCAGGCCACCTGCTTCTCGTCTAGGGCTGATGATCTTTGTTTAGGAGGCTAAGCGCCATATGGGATCCTGAACCCCTGTTTTTTTTAAAAAAAATGGTATGTATGAAATTAAACCTGAATGCATTTCTGTGTGGAGTTGACTCAGTGCCTTTCTTTCTTCATTAACCACTTTGGTTAATCAAGTTCCCACCTGAGGGTAAGGTATGAGGAAAAACAGAAATAAGGTATATTCCCACTTTTATAGTTAAGAAGTCGCAGTATCCTCAGAGCCAAAGTAAGCAGTCCCATATGGCTTTAAAGCAGCCAGTGGACACTGGTACCTCAACTACCCCATTATGAGAATTTTCCTGCACTCTCCGTGCACAGCAAAGAGTGAAATTCCTCCTTCTTAAAACTTTGTACTTCCTTCCCAGGAAAAATGGCTCAGAGGGATGGATAGCCCTGGCATGCAGAGTTGACTTCGGATGCAATCGTAAACACAGCACAGCCCCCAGGAACCACATAGGCTTTTGTTTTGCCCCCACCAAGATTTGAGTCTGCAGCCAGTGAGGAGATGCTATAGCTGAAAGTAACCAATGAAAATAATCTGGTCCAGCAGATACATTTTATGAATGAAGAAGCTGAGGGCCAGAGAGGTGAACAAGTTAATAACTACAATTTTTTTTACACGTCCTGGGTTTCAATACTCAATGCAACTTAATAATATATAGGACATCATTTTGGTTCCATGCCAACGCTATGAGGTAAAGAGAAGTAACTCCATTTTGCAGATGAGAAGACTGAGACCTTGAGTAATGAAAAACTCACTTTCGTCCAGAAAAATGAAGTCTGATGTTAGACAAATATTCATCTCTTTGAGCCTCAGTTTCCTCACCCCTACGGGAATAATAATATTTTCTACCTGGTAAGATTGTTATGAAGATTCAATAATATATGAAGAATGCTAAAAAGTATTTCAGCACTCAATAAATTGTTGTTGGTAAGCTATTATTAAACAAAGGGCAGAGCCAATAACAGAACCCCTGTCTCTATATTACTGGCACAGGGCCCTTTCCATTAGACCATGCTATAAGAAACTCAGATTATACATCATCTATGCTGTAGTCAGAACACGCATGAAGCCCAGTGGTGAAGGACGGAAGGGGGGAGGCAACGGGCAAAAACCATCTAAGACGTGGAGATTAGCTGTTACCCAAAAAGGGCCTCAGGTAATCATCATTCAAATTTGCAACTGCATCTCATAGAAGAGTGCGGATGGGACTTTATTAGAGGGCTCTGCCAAAACATATTGGCAGATACAGCCCTGAGCTTGTGGTTCACCAGACACACAAGAGCCCCTCTTCAGGAAGGGGACCCTGCTTGGGCCCTGGCTCAAGTCCAAGTTAATGCACAGTTAAAAGTAGCAGCTGCAACAGTGCTGAGATAGGGCTTCCCCTGGAGGAGGGCCTGGCCAAGGAGGCTCTCCCTTCCCAAATTACTTATCAATTGTTAACAGAGACAACTTTAAACAACACACACAAAAGCAAACAAAACCTCAACAAAATTTAGCCTCAAATACAAATTGTATTTGTTCTTTTAATATCTGTATTAGAAAATACAGATATTAAAAGAACAAATACAATTCGTCAACAGATTTATGGGAAACCCTCAAATAAAGACAAATTCAAACATCAATGAGGTCTAATTTTCACCCACCAATTGGGGGGTGGGATGGGGGAATCTCTGAAATATAATAATGCTGGCAAGGATACAGTGAAAACTGGTATACTCCGATTTTGCTGATTCTAGTGCAAACTGGTGCAACACTTTTGGAAAGCAATTTGGCAATACTTACTGAAAACCATAAAAACATTCGTATCTTTCGATTAAGCAATCCTCCTTTCAGAGTCTAAGGAACTAATCCAAAATAAGGAAAATGCAGCATGAGTAAATATGTAATTGCCACATTACTTGTAATGGTGTCAAAATCAAAAGCAACTTAAATGTCCAACAGGGGAATGATTTTGCATATTCAGTACATTTCCTTGATGGAATGTCCTGTAGCCTTATAAGGAAACTGCCTGTAATTGTAAGAGAAAACACAGGCTCCTATGATTACAACTATTTTAAAACATGCATATAAAATGCATATGCGGGAGACAAAGACTCAAAGGGAAATATCCCCAAAACATTAATAGAACTAGCAACCCAGAAAGCACATCTTACTATAGATGATTTGATCTGGCCTATACGGTTTTAAAACAGTGAATTATCTGCCAATATTAAAAAATTCAAACAGTTTGACATCCACAGCTCCTACTGAAAATTCTGAGCATTCTTCACATTCCCACAAGGTAACAACTGGTCAGAGTGAAGAGGCGACTGGCCCTTGCAAACAGTGTAAGTGCTGGCCTGTTTGTCACGGCTGCCACAACTCCTGTTTGTCTTTTCACCGAAGCCTGCTTCACTCTATCATGTCACCTGCCCGATTCCTACTCTGTATGATTAAGAGAAAAAAGAAAAAAGAAAAAGAACAGATGATGGGAAATGGTACCTAACTTGAATCCCCCTTTAAAGGTGAATCATTGCATATTAAGCTTAAGCTTTGGTTGGACCATTACATCACCAGAAAATCATGGTCCAATCCACTACTCTCCTCACCATGCACAGCACAGGCGATTCCGGGGTCTTCCGTACCAACAAAAGGACAGTTGGACCCATCTCGACTCTTGACCCTGGCTGTGTTCCTCAGGCAATGTCTCTGCCGCTATAATCGGTCTCCTTTTTTCCTTGAAGCTAGTCCCTTGCAAGGCTCTGGCCACCCTCCTTCTCTAAGCTTAATAGGACTACAGAGGCTAACACACCTTAGACATCAGTTCACAGCCACCCTGCCCGAGATGCCTTTCCACATTACAAATCCAAGTTATTTTCTGAGTTTCTTGAGACAGAGAGCCAGCAGGTTAAAGAAGATGCTTTCTTTCTCCCTGTACGTATTTGAGCTGTGATCTGACAGAACTCTGGCTCTTTTTGCTGTGGGCAGATGTTGGCATTTTTCTTTTCCCAGGGGCAGAGGGTATAGGAACAGAGCCTGTGCAGTAGCAAAATGGAGAGGTGGCATTGGAGGGTATAGGTGCCATCATTATCTACTGCATAAAGATACAGCATGAAAAGAACGGCCGGGAGCTTGTTGTTTGTAAATCTCCACCAAAAAGTCACAAATTACCACTAACACTATACGTTACACTCATTTACATAAGCCTCTGCCAAAGCTAGAATCTTGGTAGATAAATTAGTTAGAAAACGAGCAAAAAATTAAAAAAATTTTTTTTTTTACTTTACTATTCTACATGTCTGATCAAGTAAAAGCCAAGGGAGTGATTCTGGACTGAGGACCTTTAGCAAACACGGAGACGCCAAGCAGAATGTCCTTAACTGTTTCCTAAAGCTCGGAAAATTGTTCTTCAGGCAAGACAGAAGATTTATTTCAGATAAAGGACAAATGCTGTCCTTTAATTAACAACATCTATCTCTGGGACAAGCCCATCAGGTATACAATACAGAAGATTCTTTTAATATAAAGGACAGATGGCAACTTCACTCCTGGGACTTTCAAGGCTGCCCCAGAAAAACACACAATTTTAAAAGGCTTTGAGAATCCCCTAAGGAGAGCCAGGCAGGAGACAAGAACACTTCATTGCCCCATTTACAAAGTAAACCAGAAAGTGTCTCCGAACCATCCAGAAACACTTGAAGAAGAGCCGGGGAAAACCGAAGGAGGAAAATAATAAGGTCTGCCTCGCGGTCAGGTTGTGAATTGTGTGAAAGTTTCCTTTCCTCTCAGCCTGAAGGGCACCTGATGAGAAGGGGTTTTAATGGCAAGTGCTGACTCGCACTCTGGGCTCCATGATCACATAACAAGAGAGCAAAACACAACTTCCAAACCTCCTCTTTTTTTCTATTTCTTCTTCTTTTTTAATTGAAGTATAGTTAATTTACAACGTTGTGTTAGTTTCAAGAGTACAGCAAAGTGATTCAGTTATACATATATATATCTATTCTTTTTCAGATTGTTTTCCTTTAGAGGTTATTACAAGATATTGAGGAGAGTTCCCTGTGCTATACAGTAGGTCCCTGTTGTTTACCTATTTTATATACAGTAGTGTATATATGTTTTGTTAATACTGAAAACATCCAACTGGCCATTTCCAGCCAGGCGAGCACCAGGTTTGCTTGGTGAAAGGAGGTTAGGATGAGGTCCCCAGCCCGTGTGGAATGTCTCTCCTTTTATGGTCCTCATTAATCTGACTCCCCACACACATGTGTCGGTACAAGATTCCTACAGCATGTGTTAGACCTGCCTAACCGGGTGCTAACATTATAAACCGCACATCAACACTTCTTGCCTGGGTGTTAATGTCTATTAATGTCCTGCTGGGGAAAAGGCTCTTAGAACCAGCCCAGAGCCACAATTCAAGACTGCCTGCCGCAAGGTCTAGCCTGAGCGTGCTGGTTTTAGATGGCATGTTTCATTAACAGAATTTCGGGGGGATGGGGGGTGCTGTGGCGCTGTATTTGGTTTCAAGTTGCTGAGATGATCTTCGCACAAGAAGCTAAAAGAGCCACCAAAAGCTGAAGGAATTTAGGGTCGAGGACTTAACCACATGGAATTTGGCTACTGATCACCCCAGATACCAAATTAGGCTTTTCTTCTGCTGCATTGTGATGGTTTCTAACACAAGGGTACGGGGAGGAAAAGGGCTTGCCAATGTCATGGTGAGTTTCCTTGTCTGCACGTTTTCTACACTGTCTCTGAAATGGTGTATATTTTCCTCAAACTATTTCCTAAGTTCCCAAGAGCACATATAATTTGCTTATATATATATATATGTATGCCACTGATAGAGGTGAATGAAGTATATACTGCGGATTTCTTTTATATAACATATGAAGAATGCACACGCACACATACACATATATATGCAAACAAGCTAATTAAATGACAACTTTAATCATTTTGTGGAGTTTCCTCAAGCTTTGCTTGGCATCACACAAAGTGCATATCTAAGCCACACAACTCCACTCCTGCAAAAAAAAAAAAAAAAATACACACAAGCGCAACCGTCAAAACCGGATTTGCCCTTCTCTAAATTAATCCAATTATTCAAATGTCAGTTATATCTGTCACAGCCTGGCTCCTTGGGCCGAACCAAACTGTTAAAAATTAAAACTGTTTTACTTCGTTTAGTCTTTCTGCCTTTTTAGTGTAAAATCCACGGTCTCGACAAAAAGTTGTGGGATTTGACACCCAGTGCAACACAACCCTATTGCTGTCATCCATGCATAATTCACTTTGGAAATATGCACTTGCTTTAAAATATTACTGAAATATACATGTAACATATGCTAATTGCACTGCGTTGGCTTGTAAGCTCCAGCCACTAGGTTACATGTAAACTTCGCCAAGTGCATACACTGTGCATAAAGGGATTATAAATGAAAGGAAATATCTCTGTCCCTAGCTCTCTGTCTCCAGCCTTGGCCAAACTGACAGCCCCAAATCCCAGCACCATCTAACATGCCCTTCCCGTGGAGAAGACAGCCTGTTCTCAGAGTCTTAATTACATCCCAGCTGACTGCCCAGCATTGCCAAAATCAGGCAACAAACGCTGGCCCTTCACTCACAATATGGTCTGCTAAACAGACTCCTGGTCACACAGAAAGAAACTTTCACAACGTGGAGAAATAAAGGGACAAGCAGGAGATCAAGGGAGAGCATAAATAGTAACCTAGGGAATGGAAGAGACAGAAACCATTCATCCCCACCACGCAGAAAAAGGGGAAGAAAAAGAGGAAAAGAAAAAGACAAGGATTCTCTTCCCAGAATCCTCGGGTACCACCGAGCAGCAGAATTTTAACAAAGCTATCCTTATTACAATGAAATCAAAGCCCTACTCATCCAGCCAAGTACTGCTGCTCCTCAAGATGGGCTGCTGATACTAAGACTCAGTAGATTAATGATTGTTAAGCAAGACTCACCCACCCCACATGGATCAGGCCATTATAATTACAGAAGAACAGCATGCAACATTCTACCATTGCAAATGGTATCATATGTTTTCCTGGCTGGCTTTTTGGGAAGGGTGTAAGCTCATCTGATATGGGCAGAAGGTACTAGAGTCTTACGGTTTGTATCCACCTGTCCCTCACATCTACATACATTAAAATTAAGTTTCTTTCTGTTTGTGGTCACATCACATGTAAATGACAGCCAGTCGGTCACCCAACTTAGAGGCTATTCTTGGTTTGGTCCAACTCTAAATATAGACTAAGGGCATACATGAGATTTACTTTAAGGAGCTTTGGAAGGCAGTTGTTCTCCAGAGCAACAGAAACCAAGATCAACAAAAGATCCTGAAAGGGGGGTAACAGAGAAAGCTCTGTTCTATATATTAAAATGTCATATGCTGAGAAAACAAACAGTAGTTTCAAATATGAGCTCCAAATCAGAAGTTACAAGGGCAGGTGTTTGGCATTTTACTCGTTGATTTTAGTATTGAAATTGTGTTTCTGGGGGTACCACGTATTCAACACAATGGGAACAGTGCCCCCTGGTATTCGGTTATGGAGCAACCCTGGTTGACTTGCAATTAAACTGCTTCTCACATGGGCAACTCCATGCAGTACATTCCAAGAGGAATAGGCTATGGATTTAGCTATTTTAATGATGGTAGAGGAGTCTCCTAAACAATGCAGGGCCAGATAGCTAGTCAAACAGCAAAAATAACTCATAGGTGATAAGCACAATTTACAAAGCACTTAAATAGACATCCCCACTAAGTCTGGTATTACAGGTTGGTATCATTCTTCTGATTTTACACAAGAGGACACTGAAAGTCAGACAAGTTAGATGGCTCATCCAAGATAATAGGGTTTTTCACTGCAAAATGCATACTGCCCTGTGTTATTGCTCTAGAAAACACAGAGGAAAGACAGAGTGAGGGTAACTAAATATTTCACGCGTACAGTGTTGGATAAATCAGGAGAACATAAGTACCTTACTTAACAGTAATAGTAGGGGTAGCAAGCGTGCACTTCTGGCAGGTAGCAAGAAGTCGAGGTGTTGAAATGTAATTCCTTCTAAAAACTTCCCTCCTCCCCAACATAGCTGCCCTTGGGTGGGGAAGATGAGGATACCACTGATGCCTTTATTAGGAGTTTCAAAGAGCAAAGCTAACTGCCCAAGCACACCACCAGTTAAATAATACTACCGCTATCACACTAGTACCACTACTAATTCCCTCTTTGTCAAAGAAGATGATGCCACTAACCCCTATTATATGGTGACAACATGATGGAATATTTTATAAAAGGGGGTCATTATTATAGGAATGGAGTACCCAAAACTATTACAATTGTCAGGGTAAATGATTCTGGGACTCAAAAACTGGTTTTTTTGGGTTGTTGTTTGTTTTTAGTTTTACCTTATGGAAAATGCTGAGTTAAAAAAAAAAGTTTCATTATAATATAATCTGAACTCAGCATGGCTTAACTAGAAATCATAATCTAATGCTTCATATGCAGCCCTAAAATTAAATCTTTACACTACTTTATTCTTGAGCTGGTATAAAGCTATAAGACAAGAAAACAATGGATTCAGTATATCTTAACAGTGCTGAGTAATAGCCATTTCAGTGATTCATTATTTTCTCTGGAACTTAAATAATGAAGATTTGGAATCCTGCTTCCATTATAGAAACAGACTACATTCAAATTGCATCTTGAGAATTGATACCAAACATCCTTTGGGGATAAATTCACTGCAATTTGAAGTCTGGAAGGCACCAAGATATTTAATGGAAAGAACATGGACACATTTAACATGTGCTTAAATAAGAGATTTTTTTTTAAAAAAAAGAAAAGAAAGAAAACAACTTTAAAATCCAAGCCAACGGAAAGGGTTCAAACTATGCTGAGAGGACATCTCCCTCACCAGCAATCTACATATCAGCTAATAAATGAAAAGAGAATAAAACATTGGTTGTGTTCCCTTAAACATAAGTCCTCCTCAAGGCTTAGGCCAAGGGTTGGCAAACTAAGGCCCAAATCCTGTTGTTGGCAAACAGGGCCAAATCCTGCCACCTGTTTTAGTATATAAAGTTTTACTGGAACTCAGCCCCACTTATTCGTTTATATATTGTTGATGGCTGCTTTTGCATTACAACAGCAGAGTAGAGCAATTGTGACAGAGACTGAGTGGCCCATGGGGCCTAAAATATTTACTATCTGACCTTTTACAGAAAAAGTTTGCCAACCTCTGGCCTTGACAAAGACCTACTGTGATCCACGTGGCATCCCTGCCAATTCTAAAGAACTCACCTTTATGAAAACTGGCTTAAAGTTTATATTTGAAGAACTACACTTTGTTTTATATCCTGGCATGGTTTAGTTTTCACAGCAGTGACTGAAAGCTTAGCACTGGGTTGGCATTATTATCAGGAACAACTAGGGGGAATTTTAGCAATCTGCTTCAAGTTCCTTGCTGAAAGTTCTACTACTTTCCAAGATAAGAGCAAGTCTTCTCACAGAGGCACAAACCTAAAACTGGTGACCATGGCTTCAGAAGCAACAGACCCAGCTTTGAGTCCCACCTGCTAAATGACTTTAAAAATGTGAGTTGGGAATTATTCCACATTAGCTTTCTGAGACCCAGTTTCTTCATTGGGAAAGTGAGGAAAAACCTCTCTGAACTCAGGTGAATGAGATGAGTTGTGACAGGGAATTCAAGTCACTTAACCTAAGGCCTGACGCTCTCTAACTCGAGTCTATGAGAGAAGAAAGGAATCATTTCAGGATTTGCTGGATAAACTTTCAAGAGTCCTTCCTGTTTATGCACTAGTGTCCCCTCATCCAAATCTTTGCCATCTTGAGAATCTTTCTACTCTAGTGACCTGTCTAGAGGTGTCTGAATCCTAGTACTACAGAGAAGGGGGTTGGTTTCCTTTAATTTCGCCTTCGGAGAGCCCAAATCTCAGTCAGCCTCTCTGCTGCCCTCATCTCGGGAGCCTTCCAAATTCTGACTCCTATTTTACATACGTTGTTAGAATAACCAGCTGTCAGACGAGCTCTTAGGTAGGCTCACTGGCTGAGGTTGCCACCATGTTCCCCATGCAATCCACACAAAACAGGCCAAACAGTCGAGGCCCCGACAGTAATTCAAAAGATATAGAACAATAAGTCCAGGTGAGATCTGGAGAGAAGAGCTTATCACTCACACTAGTGAGATACAGAGGCAGAAATGTGAAGAAGCATGAGTTCTGGATCTGAAATGCACACGTGCGGCTGTTACATAACAGCTTTTACTTGTGTTACTGTGGTATCATTAAGATCCTCAAATACCAAAGACAAAAATGAATGTCAATGTTTGCTTGTTAATATATTGCTTAAAAATACCCAAAACTGTTGTACTGTACATTTGGTAATTTAAGCAACTACAACAAAGATTAGTCTTGGTCTAGTTTTGATGAAAATGCCCATTTTTTCCTAGTGGATTTGATGGTGAGAAAAGAAATCTCCCAGGATTTAAAAAAATATTCTATACTTAATACTCTACACATATGCTATACATTTCATATACCAATGAAAGACTAATATTTTTTTCATTTTCTCAGTGGGGAAAGAAAATGCAGGTTTTTTCATGGTGAACTTTGCTATAAATTACAGTAAATCAATTTCAGCAGATTTGAATTTTCAAAATAGCTTATTTAAATAAAGCTGATGCATATCTGAAATAATGTGGACCACCATACATTCAGCATGTCTGATATCCTGCGAACTAAACGGACTTCAACTTGCAATATAAATCCTCTACCACAGACAGTCTGATACTAGCCATCAGCAGTCAAAGTACAGATGTCTACATGGGGAGAGAAAGTACCTGATAGGACTTTTGGATGAATTTTTATGGGCCTCCCAGATATCCTTCTATCAGGGGACCCATGAATTAGTCTATAGACTAGCCCTAGGAATGGGGGTAGAATGATGAAGCATAATCATGACAATCACAAATCCCTATGTCTATCTTCCATTACTTTCAGGTTCAAGCTTCTCCCATTTGCCTTCAGTCAAAATATGGAGTGGAGCCTGTCTACTGCTTCCTAGTGGGGACAGTGACAAAGTCTTTGGATTCTAAAGATATGAGTATGTACCTGAAATTGAAAGAGCCCTGCTATGTCATGGTCTTCGGGGAGAAATTAAAGTGACAACATCATCACGGTCTCTGTTCCCCCAAAGCATTCACTTGAAGGCAAGCACGGTACTTTTATGACTAATCAGATCAAAATTCTCATTCTGGGTCCTGTCTGGGGCCTTCACCATTAGCTCTGACCACAAGCTAAGCAAACAAGTAAATGCTCTAAAAGAAATGGTCTCCTGTACTATCTACTACAGAAACAGAGCCCTCGGGGATTACATGAAACTCTGAATATGGTTCATATGCTACTATGGAAAGTCTACATTTAGACGATTTCCCCTAACTCTGGGAAGAGACCCGGTGAAAGAGGTTAACACAAATAAGGTGACAGTGAGCATGAATGGGCAGTGAGGACCAGTGATTCAGATGCGCTGGGAGGCTGCTGGACACCACATCTCCAGCATACCTGTTTCAATGAGTTCTCATGGAAGTGGTACTATTTGAGGTGCTCAAGAACTACAAGTTTAGAGTGGTGGATGCCAAAGGTGCCCTGTGAGAAGTCTTATTTCACACTGCCCTCTACCTAAGCATACGTGATGCAAGAGACTCAGTGATACCACCAAGGATGCGTCACGGATCAGACTGGTGCAAATCACTTACGATACTGGTCATCGTAACAATTCCCCAGGGCCCGTCCCAACATATGCTGACTGAATTAATAACAAAAGTAGATTGAAAAACAGATTTCAGGTAAAGCTGATAAATGCCTGACCAGACCTAAAATTGGAAAGCCTCTGATAATAATGAAACACAAGCCCGTGCATCTGGCTAGCAAAATCCATCTTCCCAGCCTTGAACAGAAGTTGGAATCTACCTTGGAAGAATGCACAATAGAACTCCCATGAATTAGCTCCAAGAATTTAATACCTGTTGCAATTTTCTCCAATTTAGTCTATGAAATAATAACACAGACAGCAATTACCATAAAGAAAAACTTCAGGTGCAACAGCATTAGTTCAACAGCTGGGATCAAGTGTCAGCCCAGAATAACAAATTTCATTCATTTTATCTCCAGCTCTGGAGACATGCTGCTACGAGCTTTAATAGTCAGGAATGTCTGTTGGCTAAATGACTCTGCAGAGCTAGTCAAGTGAGGGCGGCCTGCGACAGTTTAATTGGCTAGCTCGCTAGAACTCTTATCTTCGGGCTAGAAGCAGTGGTCTCTAAACAAGCATAAAGTGGCACCCGACGCTGAGCAAAGCAGCCTGCAGGAAAGAAAAAAGGAGAGCTTCTGATGGCAGGATCTCTCATTGACACTGGCGTCACCTTGGCTACAGGTGCACCGGAGCTGCGCCAGAGAAAGGTGGGGTTCAGACAGCCAAGCCATCATTGATCTTGTATTGATTTCTGGACACTGTGTCCTAGATCCATTCCAAGATAGAGTGACAGTTGTTGGTTGTATGCTTGTGAGAGACAAAACTGGCCAGCACCAAGCAGCCCTACTGTTTTCTGATCATATTTCCTTTAGAAACACGCCACCCATAGATTTTTTTTTTCCCCCCGGACAGAGAAATCCAAACAAGTTTATCACTGAAAAAGAGGGTTAGGGGCTGGCTAATCAGCCATTTGTCTTGGCTGTTCTGGATCTGGGAGTCAAGGGGTCGAAACCAAGCACAAGTGGGCCCTTTGGTTTTATCTCAGGTAACTCCCGTCTCTGGTAATTGAACCCACTCCTGGCGGTCAGAGTTCCTGTCACTCATATTCAATGTCTGTCATTACTGAGAAATGCTTCATGTCATATTACACTGACAGAACCACTACGGCAAGGCTAGCAAGATTCCCCCAGCACCAGAGTTAAGACAATGGGAGCCTCTATCAGACCAGTGATGTTTAACATTTTATGTGCTGACATTGTGTCTGTAAGCACGATATAATGAAAGTCTAGTCAATGGGAGATAAAAATTCATACTTTCCTCTTCTCCAGGGGCTGCCAGGCGAGATCAGAAATAAAACAAGTTGGCAGCTCCGACGATACCATTGCACCAGTGCCACGGCAGGCCTTTTCTAAGTGTGCTATGTGGATTTATACACACTTACAGCCATGCACGCGCACATGCCCGTTTGGTTTTGATGTGGCTGGTGTACAGAACTCACTTGTCCCTTGGCAGGGCATGAGCCACTGTCACGGGGTCACTAACCTTAGAGACCTTAGAGATGAAACTCTTCTCGGAACGTATTCGGATACTTTCAAGCTATGAAAGGCAGACAAGGGAGGCCCAGCAGCACTTTGAACAAAGAATGACTCCATCACTGTTTGGAAGTCTCGGGATGAGTTCTGAGAAAAGGATGCGTCTGATAGGTGCTCAGAAGCTGCAAGTCCACTCTGGAGTGCCAGCGACTCCTGGTTTTCAAGGCCTTCGGCCTACCTTCCGAGCCTTACCATGCTGCGTTTCTTCCCACGCAGTTTACACAGAACGCTCCATGTTACTCATTCCTTATCACGCCTCGCACGTTCAGCCCCTGGGCCTCTGCACACCTCCATTCCATTTGGGAAGCCTTTCCCCCACTCCCTCTTCCTTCGGGGCCCCACTCATGGGCTCCCTGCTCTATGGAGGTGGCTGATGCCCTTTAGCTGTACATCACCCTCTTCGTGGTTAAGAGCTTGGGCTCTGGAATGACCCCGGGGTAGTGTGAATCCTCATTCTGGCATTTAAGCAAGTTTGTACACCGTGCCTCAGTCTCCTCAGCCATAAAATGGGGTTAACAGTAGTGCCTACCTCACATGGTTGTTGTGAGGATTAAATGAGATAGCCCGTAGTAACAGTTACAATGCTTACGTGGTTTCAAGACGGTGCCCAGTAAAAAGCAACCACTCAGTGCCTGCTTTAATGACAATGATGATGATGATAAAACAACGACAACAATAATACTATCACTGCTATTGGTATTCTCAAAGCACTCTGTTTATATCAATAATACAATATCTCATTTTCGCTGCTGGTTTCCACTGTGCTCTTCCACTTGGCATAGAGCTGTGGGCACCAACAGCATCTGAGAAGTGGTTAGAAGTGCAGATTCTCAAGCCCCACCTGGAAAGGGCCTGCAATCCCTGTGTTACACGCCCACAAGGTGGTCCTGATGCTGGTCCTGAGGACACGGGCCCTGGGCTCGGGCTTGGTGACCTGACTTCCTGCTCTGTCACCCCAGCTCCTCTGCCTCCCAATGCTGTGTCCTTGGGAAAGTTACTTAACAACCTTTTCCTTGGCTTCCCCTTGTTAAAATTAGGGATGCTAAAAAAAAAAAAAAGATATATATATATATATATATATATATATATATATATATATATATACTGACCACTGTAATAGTTGAATTAATTCACATAAAGCACTTAAAACTTTCATGCCTGGCACAGAGAAGCACTCAGTAAGAACTAGCTCGTAGTAATATTATTTAGGATTAAAAGCATTACTGATACATGTAAAGCACTTGGATGCTTTAGTAGGAGTTCAATTAGTGTTACTCCTGGCAGTAGTATTCATCTGATGCAAGCCTCCCGAAGGCCCAGACCGTGACTTATTCACCCCTGTAGCCCCCAGGAGCTGAGCCCAGGCTTTGCTACCTGGAACTCTACGGTGAATCCAGAGGCCCAGGACGCAGGCTGGCTATTTACCTGGGGTTGGTGCTCTGTTGGCCTTGAGGCAGAGAAACAAGACAACTCACTTCGGCTTCAGCCGCAGTTTTCCCAAGGCCACTAGCCTGTGGGCCAATTGTCTTTTGCACAGATCTCTCCTCCCCGGTTCGGAGGCTATTTTCACTAAAGGTCGCACCCCCTAAGCCTAGTAACTTTGGATTTAAAAATCATTTTGACTTGATATTTTACAGGGAACATGGCAGGCTTAGTGAGTTTCATCTCTCTCTCTCTCTCTTTTAATACACTGGAGGTGGGACACCTTTTAACCTATCTGACAAAGCTTTAAAAAAGCCTCTGCTTAGAAACTGACTGCAGCCTGAAGCAGAATGTAAAAGCTGGCCGCGAGCTTTCCACACTGGAGGGGGCCAGCCCACAAAGAGCCACAATCACTCAGCTCTCCTCTGGCATAAACCAAACTGTACTCACCAGTTCATCTCCTCCTCTACCCCTCCCCTGAGAAAATCAAAACTGGCTGAAGAAAAGAAATAGCTCTCCAGCCAGTAATCTGGCCTTCTCTGAATGGTCTGCTTCACTGATCTCTTAAATTGCCAGGTACACACTACACAAGAGTATTAAAAGCTGGTTTTGCAGCAAAGGAATGAACTAACCTGCTTGGGAAAAAGTTCCCATTTTAGACAAGCGCCAAGGACCATAATAAGCAGTAAATGTTGGCTGTTATTTATTAAAAGAGAACATGCTACTACACGTACTATAAATAAGACTCATATAGCTAGTACAGTAGTGAAAACTATAAATATAAGTCTAGGAAGGTCTGCTATTTATCCAATAGAAGATAAGATTCCCTCAAACATAGAATCATAAGCTAGAAGCCATCAGCAGTTAGCAGGAGGTCGTCTCTAAGTGTCTCTACAGGCATCGCTAATACCTGGCAGCAAAAAGAATGCAAGTGGGTTTTTAAAAATATATATTACATTTAAATCTAATGAATAATGAACAAATCCCATATCTTGATGACTGTTTCTACTTATCATTCCTTGTAACAACGGGTTAGTGGTGATTCCAGATTTTTTTCCTAGTTCCAGTAGTGGGAATTGAGAGGACCCAAGAATTGAAGAAGCTATCTTTCGATCCCTGGAAGCAACATCAGATAAATCCTGGCAATAGGGAGAGAAGCTGAAATGACAGTGGTATAAAAATAATTCACATTTTCTCTCTCAAGGCATTACCACGACCAAACTGGACAAAATAGTATGTCAAGTACAATCCTAGCAATAGGGTCACAGACTCTATTCCCACTACTGCTGTAGAGCAGACCTCGGCTAGAGTCTTAGCCCCTGTCTGGATCCCTGCGCGGTCCAAGGGTGACCATTTTCTGCAGCCCTATAATGAACCATGAAAACTTCGGGCAGGACAGTTTCAGATCTCAAAGCACCACGCTCTGAAGAATAAAGAGGAATTCTATTTACCAAACCAAGTGGGGAAAAAAGCACATTGCAAAGCTATTGCTTATGCTGAATATTACATGGCCAAATGTTCCTGTCAAACCGTGGTTTAATTACCTTGGCCCCCATGCCTCTTATAATCACCTGTCATTAGCAACAATGCTGGCATCTGTTTACACGTCTGTCAGAAATGCCAGCCAGCTGAAGCCAGGGGAGAAGAAAATGTTTGTGGGCTATGGCCTCAGTTGAAAAAAGGTCACCTTAAGGCTGACCTGCCACCACCCAGGGCTGTCCCTCAAAAGATAACCTAAGGACAGGACCCCTGAAGCAAACAATTACTTCCTAGGAAACAAATTTTAAATAGGGTAGTTTAGAGATTCTCAGACCAAAGAGGAAAATGTTGGTGATTCATGGCTGCATTATGCCTCCTTTTATGGCATTTCTGCTTGCCTCCAGGAAATAACACCAGTGATAATGTGTTCTACATTCCAATGTCTTCAGGGTCTTTCCACCCTGGTGCTCTCCTCAACCCTACAAGGTCACACCTGACACCTACTTCTTCCATTAATTCTCCTCTCCTCCTCCGGGGACTAGGTCTGCTTTCCTTGCCACTTAGTAGCTGCCACTGCCTACTCTATGTGAGAGGATTTTCTCCCAGAGACTGGCTTCATAATAGGCCAGCATCTCCGTAGAGTCCCCTTTCTTCCCCACATCCCTAAAAACAAACACACAGATCCTTTTGTGTTGACATTTTAGCACATGAACAGCAAGTGACTGAGCAAATGAGAGAATGAATACGTCATAGGGCTATTCAAAAACCCATAACACTTTTAGTTCAGGTTAGTGGTTTTTAGGTTTTGATGCTCTTCTAACATGTTAAATCGGTTTGAGTTGAAGTTCTGTGCATAACCATCTTTATTTAATTTTCTCTGAATTCAGTTTCATTATCTATAAAATGGAGGCAGTAGTACTCAACCTTTGTACGATTACTGGGAGAAATAAACACAAAAATACATATAAAGGCATCAACACAGAGTAGGTGCTCAATACTTGCTAAGCTCCACTTTGACTCCTTCTTTCGTTCCATAAAAACTTTCCCAACTCATAATGACTACTTATTTCAAAGAGCTCATGATTTACTTATGGCTGATGCCATTTAATCTGGCATTTATCTCATAGTCAATTCTGTCTGCTTTCTGATGACTACCTTAAACCTTGATTGAAGACCTATCACAGCACTGGACACACAGTGGAAACTTTCCAAATGCTTTGTAAATGGAATTTGGATCCACTTCTATTTGGAGACAGCAAACACCATGATGGAATGAAATCTTTACCCCAACCCTAAGATCTGACCCCTCCTGCCTCTCCAGCCCCATCTCATCTTCTTCTCCCCTTGGTCATGCTTCTCACCCTTACTCCTGCTTAGCCAGGTTTCCTCAGCTCCTTAAACATTAGCCTCTGCCTTCTCCTTGGCCCACTAACACTCTGAGCTTTGCTTTAACCAAAGCCCTGCTGCCGCCTCCTCTGGCTCAGCAGCCTGTGAGTTCCATCATGAAGGCTGCAGGGAGGCCAAGCCGCACACCCTACCCCAGCTGAAACGGTGGAGGCTCTTTGCTCCACCTTCTGAAATTCTGAGAATTTTAGCCCTTTCTCGAACCTGCACCAGGGCCTTCCTGGATGTGCGCCCCCTCTGGAGTTCTGCACTTCATTTTTAGGGCAGCCTACCGCCCTTTGACCTTCTTTTCTCTTTGACCTTCACTGATCAGTATGTTCAATGATAGTTATCTCATCATCCCAGGTTTCAAGCCTGGGCAAGGTGCATCACCTTCCCTTAAATGACAAGGTAACGTTGTTTTGTTCCAGAAGAAGATTCAAAACCCTATCCACACTCTGAGGTAGGTTCAGGGGAAGAAAAAAAATCATGCTTCTTTTCGAATGAAAGACCCATCCACACATTGTTATGTTTCTGACACAACCCTTAAAAGATGTGTCTTTGCCCCCCAGAGAAATCAGAGAACTATGCATTTCCTTTGGCAGTGATTTCAACAACTCTAACTCAACTAACTCCTTATTCTTAAGATGTGGTCATGTAGATCCATTTTTCCCCCTTTTCCCTCGTCTCTTTGATATTCCAAAATGAGTTAGAGAGAAAACTGTGAACTTTCTTCATATATATCAACAATCGATGAACCCCTTTTCCTTGACAAGCATTAGAGTCAGCTCCCGGGCACTACACTTTATATAGGACCTTAGCCTTCGTTTTTAAGTTTGACGCTATGGGTGAAGGAAAAAAATGCAGTTATTTTACAGATGTGCATTGGGGGCAGCTACTAAAGGGTATTTTACTAGCTCAGTATGATAAAAGAAATCAGCCATAGCTGGCACCATCACACATTGTTTCAGAAAAATGCACTGTGGAGAACTGACACTGTACCTATAATTTTAAAAGATTTGCTCATTTAAACCGACCGGCAGCATTTTCTGCCACATAATGGAGAAATTCACAGGATGCTGGGCCCCCTCATGGCTCTATGGCTATAAAAGCCCCTTCATGCTGGATTTTTTTATATTTGGTAAATTAATAGTTTACTGTTCTAAGATTTCTCCATGTTTATATTATTGCTTTTCTAACATAAAAGTTTGCAGTTGTTATGGAAACATATGGTAACATTTGCTGCTGAATTTTAAATGCATTTTCTACCCCTGTTACACACCTGAAATGAAGCCAAAAACTCTCTTTGCTTTACATTAGGGTGAAATTCAAACTGGTCTGGATGACTATAAATGGTTACTGTTTGTCTTGGCTCCTACCTGTATCAGATTTAGACTGAGGAATCTTAGGGAAGAAATTACACGGGATAAAATGGATATTTCTAAATTACAAGGCCTACAATTCCAGTGGCTCCAAATATCAGCTTTCTGTTTCATCTCAGCCTGCCAGAAAGAAAATGGTGGGGCTGGACAATAAAAGATGGACAACGTTTACCCTCCAGAGGCAAATGCTTCTTGTTTTGATTATCCTGCAGGAGGAGGCTGCGGATCCTGATGAGTTAAGTCTTGTTAGCAAATTAAATGGCTGTAGATTACAATGGTGCAAGGCATGAGTTTTAGCCCCTGGCTTCAACGTGAAATGACAAGAGTACACATTCTTTCAACCCATTTTGTTCTGCAATTTTCCTCTTTGAGCACCTCACAATTCTCAAGTAATTGTTCATGATGACTCTTGGCCCTTGGGGATGTTGGCTTGGAAACTTTTACTGGACAGTTTTCTAAGTGGCCCAATTACCCATTTCTCCGCACCTTAACACCTCACCCAAGTAAAGTTTCCTTGTGCAATGTGACTAGTCATAAATACTACCGAAAAAAACGAAGCACTTTGGCTCAGAAAAATATCAGATGAGAATTCTTGCCTGTTTGAGCATCTTTCTGGAATTTGAAGTCAAGATAAACCAAGAGTCACAAAAGAACGTCAAATGTGCACATTCAGTCTTGCTCTGGGACCTAGGAGACCTAATTCCTACTTACATCTTGGTCCTGAGGGCTTGATCTTCTATTCATTTCATTTGTTAAGAGTTGAGATTAATTGTCACAGGTTAACTCTCTGTCTTTCACCATGCTATTTGCTGAGGAGTTCTATTTTAAGTTTAGGGCAAGATTAGACATTGTTTCTATATATTTGAAGTGAACGGGTGAAAGAATTATGATGTTTTTCTAAGTATGGAAATATGAGAAGTTGCCAAAGATTTTTTGCTCCCTAGGCCCTTGTTTGGTAAGAAATAAGTGTCACTTATCCCCTAATAGTACATATGCAGAGGCTTCTATGGCAGTAACTGAAAAAATAGGGTTATAATCTTCCTGCCCCCCCTTTTTCATTCATGCAAATAAAGAATTTCAAGTTCTAAGGCATCTGTTCAAGCATCCAGGATGCTAGCTAAGCCAAGGGCTCAGAATATAGACCAAGCAGGGCCCAATCAGTAGCATAGGTTAGAGCTTTCACAAAACATGGATGACTACTGCATTATAATATTATACATATACATATATATGTACACATATATATATATATACACATCACATATATATAATATATACAAATTAAATATTACTTACATTATATATATAATTATATATAGTGTTACATGTTTCCATGTTTCTCTACCTTTCCTCTTTAGAAAACAGACAGAGGAAAATATTTCTTAACCCATCAAGATGTAGAAAAGGCAATGATTAAAAAGAAGACACCAGAACCTCACTGCTTGGGCTCAAGTCCTGGTTTGGTCACTTACAACCTGTGTTATCTTGGGTAAATTCCTAGCCTTTCTGGGTCTTAGCTACCTTAACTGAGGTACCTTCTGAGTTTCAAGCTATCTACATACGGGTTGGCATGAAAAGTAAGCAAGGAAATATGGGGAAAACACTTAGAATAGTACCAGGCATGTAGTAAAGATTCATTAGAAGTTAGTTGCTGTTATTAATGATGATGACGATGATCATCATCTACTTCATAACTAATAGCATAATTATGATTAAGATACTTGTTTCTTAATCCCTTCAGTTTGTAAGGTCAGCACTTCCTAACCTTTGATGACGTGATCCACCATCATGATTTTCAGCGATATTCATGAACCACCCTACACTATTATATTTCCAGAATTTTTCTTTAAACCAACTTAAAGACGGACTTTAGTCCTGTCCTCAACAGTATGACTTGGGAACCATGGATCCAAATGTCAATCACACTTTTCTAATCTAAAGCAAAATACCTAACTTTTAAAATACAAAGTATTCTTCGGTATATTACAAAATCATCTTCTGTGCCACCTGTGCACTGTGTGTTACACTTCAGGGGCCTCTGGGCGAGGCCTTGGCACATTTTCGAAGGGCACACCTCTGCATGAACTGGGAGACATCTCAGATTTGACAGAAACCACCACCACTATCTGCGTGGACAATACACAGCCTTGTCAAGGGACCGAACGTGGGTGACTGTCACTAAGCTTACTTCACTTAGCGCATATTCAAGTCGGAATCCTGTCTCGGTGCTGAAGGACTGAAAAGAATTCCCTTTCATTAGCCTAAGTCCCTAGTAATGCGAGCATTGTGCTGATGGGGAGACTGCGAACAGGGGGAGGCCCTTGTGAAAGAAAAAACGACGCCATACGCAAGAGGTCTCCTCCAATCTCTGCAGACCGGATTAAATGTATTTTGACCCCGTGCTAACCCATTTTCCTGTGATACATTTGGTACCAGAAAAGATTAATTACTTATGAAAATCAGGCGAACATCTCTACAGCAAATGTATTATCGCTGTATAGGACAGGACATAAAGGTTTGCACTTGTACCATTAGCTCAGCTATAATAAATGAGATGCTCTCTGTGATGTATAATATGGTAAAGAAAACACAGCTGTTTGCTTCTGTAGGAAAGTGCATAGGTGCACTGCACCTGAGTCTGCAAACACTTAATAAGCCCTCAACAACAAAGCTGCATCCCTCAGAACAGCGATGGCTGAAAACCATTACCCATGAATAATTAACTATGTCAGGACACTGAGGTCCTAACATGAGGTCCTCATAATTCCCCACTAAGGGAAGGACAGTAAAGCATTATTATAATATATGACTGATATTTAATAAGAAGACTGTTCTATTTGTGTGTTATTAATGCAAGCTGTACGTTACAGCAGCATTTGAATTATTCTTGGTTTTTCTGGGCGCTGTATCTTGAAGGGCAAAGCAGCCCTTGGAGCTGAAGAACCGTAAAGAAATACTTCCATTGGGATTAAAATTTTAAAGATATAGTTGCAATTTGTTCTATTTATTTTCCCTCTGATCACATGAAGATATCCATGGTGGACATTTATCACTGGAAAAGCCATCGCTAAAATGACCAGTGTTAAGGAGGTTCAAAGTTACACGCTGGTAAAACATGTCTAGTGGACTCCTTTGATCTCGAGAAGAGTCCATCATTTTGCTTTCTCCAAGTATCTTGGTCATTTTGAGACTCTCCCCTGTAGCATAAAGTATTTAAATTTCTCTGTAACAAGGCTCTTTGACGCTTGAAGACAAAAGCGGCTCTCCATTTATTAAGATGACCTCCTACTGTGTGGGGCTGTTTTTTACCTCATAATTAAAATAGCACCTGAACACGACCATCTGTGAATGCAGATTAAGTTTTTACAAAATGTGAATATCCTTTCATTTTTTTTCTGCCAAATACCTCTAAAACTCATACATAATTTGTGTGACATAGCCCCCCCCAAAAAAAGCTTAAACAAACTTCTACTCCAAAAAAAAAAAAAAAAAGGAAAAGTAGTTAGGGTAAACATTTTGCCTCTCACTACAACCTTCCATGCATCAACAAAATCCATAAATTAATGTACAGCTCTGTAATTTGCTCAAAGAATGAATGAGCTGTCAGTCTTTGCTTTCTGCTTCTAAGATTCTGTCAGTTTATGGCAACCCAGAGACACAGTTTGCCACTTAATTTTCCTCTTCCTTTTTCAAATACACACATTTTGGAAAAGACGTTATTTATATAAAAGCCTGCCAAGACACTGGGTTAGGATGGATTTGGATATACAGACTATTTCACAAGCTGGTCTTATTTAACCAAAATAAAGCCTCTTTGGGAGTGTTTTGTACAAACTGCAAATCCATAAATGCAGAGATTATAAACATTTCTTCCAGAGGGTTTTCCGACCTGATGTTAACTTTACATTAGAAATTCATGTTTCTTTAGAAACGTTGGCTTATTTCAGTGAAATGGTTCCTCTGGTAGAGTTGGGGCTGTGATGTCAGCCGGGCTCCCTTCTAATAACCCTTATGAAATATTTACAATGAAATTGAATCACGCATGCGTAACAGCTGACTTTAGCGGCAGCCAAGGTTTAGGCTTACCTTTTTCTTTTTATTAAAGGAAAGAAATCGTTTTATGTTTTCCTCTTCTCCAGAAGATCAAACCCACATGCATTTAACAACTTCCCTGACCATACCTCCATGTGGCCATCAGTCTGAGCAATGAAACTGAAAGATTATTCTGACCACATGACATCTTTGTGCCATGAAGGAACAGCTGGGTTCCCCCATGGTGGAGCTGGGGATAAGGCATACACTCGAGCGTGTAATAGGAGAAATGGTGATCACCAGCAATGGAGTCCCTGCCCTTCCTTCCTGAGAACCAAACTCTTCATTGGATTCCAAACGGCCAACATTTTTGCAGACGCCTTTTTTATGGTGACAATGAGCACCGTATACCCCTCATTCACTTTCGAAAACTCTCATATGCTTCCTCTGTAAAAGGAAAGATGAAAGACTGCCAAGTTAAAGGCAAAAAGTACGTGCAAACATTTCCTCCAAGCAAGGACCGACATAGAGCAGAACAATGTTACAAGATCGCAGAGGCAGTACCCAGATCGCATCCTGGTCTCCCGGCCAGCGTCACTGCCTCTCTTCTCCAGAAGTATGAGAAGGTTGCGGGTATTTTTCACTCAGAGCAGGCAGGACTTGCATTCTATATCAGAATCTTAGCCACCACACCATCCAGCCTGCAGACATGTAATGATCAGCCTGAACAACAGGTACAAATCTCTGAATTATTGCTAACATTCAAATCATTAGGAGACTTCATAAGCCAACACACATGATCTGAATGTTCCCCTTCTCTTGCTAATGTAGGAGACCTAGTAACACGGGTCCAGCCTCCTTGCTGCCCACTTCAGATAGGGTGTGAACTTCCCCATTCACTTCAATCCCACCTCTCTGCCTCCATTTGTCTAGATTATCTGCCGGGCCCTGTAGACACTTGAGTCTGCAACCTCTTGTCTGAATTCACTAGAAAACTCACAAGTACCCAAGTATTAAGTTGTTTTATCATTTTGAGAACGAAGAACAGAAGAACACTTCCTTGAGAAAGCCCAGTGGCTCTTCGGGCATGATTTCACCATTTCATGTGCCCTCCTAACTCCTCAAAACCAGGTCTCTCCAGAAAAGACGACAACTCTAATTCAAAAAAATACACGTGCCCCAATGTTCACAACAGCACTATTCACAATAGCCAAGGCATGAAAGCAACCTAAGTGTCCATCAACAGATGAATGGAAAAAGAAGATGTGGGGTGTGTGTGTGTGTGTGTGTGTGTGTGTGTGTGTGTGTAATGGAATACTACTCAGCCATAAAAAAAGAGTGAAATAACACCATTTGTAGCAACATGGATGGACCTAGAGATTATCATACTGAGTGAAGTCAGACAGAGAAAGACAGATACCATATGACATCACTTAGATGTGGAATCTAAAATAAATGATACAAATGAACTTATTTACAAAATGGAAATCGACTCACAGACAGAAAACTTACGGTTACCAAAGGGGAAAGGGCAGGGGAGGGATAAATTAGGAGCTTAGGATTAACAGGTACAAACTACTACATATAAAAAGGTAAACAGCAAGTACCTACTGTATAGCACAGGTAACTATACTCAGTATCTTGTGATACCTATAATGGAAAAGAATTTGAAAAAGAATATATATATATATATATAAACTGAATCACTCTGCTGGACACCTGAAAATAACACTGCAAATCAACTATACTTCTACTTAAAAAAAAAAAAAAGAAAAAGAATCACAGTACCTAAAAAAAAAAAGAAAGACAAAAACCAAAACAAAAACCAGGCCTCATTCTCTTAGTCATGCAGCCCAGGTATAATGGTCTTCGGGGCCCTTGGTACAAAGGCAAGTACCTGTGTGAACACACAGAACATGCTCCAAAATACACAGGGAGAAATCAACAGCTTAGGGAAGGCCTACTTTACCTACCATGCAGAGTTGTCACCCTGCACCGAGACGGCACTCTTCGTGTTTGCTTCGCTCACGCTCACCCTGAGATTTCCACATGCACGCGTACTTTCTTAATACACCCTCTCTGACTTTTCTGCCACGGTCTGTTTTCAGTGCTGGCTGGAAGATGCTGTGCTTAATACGGCTCCCAATTCTCAGAGGCCCCCCTCAAAGCGTTTAAAGGGCGCATAACATGCAGAATTTCAAATGAAGACCCAACAGCAGAAAGATCATTTACAGTAACTATACAAACAAGCTAAATGAAAGGCTTGTGTTCAAGTCATTAAAAATAATAATGCCAAAGCCCCAAGGGCTGAAATGTAAAGCTTCTACTTAGTGTGAGGAAACAGAAAAGGAGGGTGTTTATTATCCCAATAAGAGAACCTGCTAATTTATTTAGTAGGCAATTTTAGGAGGACATTTGTTCACAGCGAAATCTCACTTGATCAGATTGGATACAAAATAATAACCACAAAGAAAATGCCTGTTGAAGCCAAGGGCTTTGGCCAGACGGGCATCACCCAGAGTGGCCAGCGTGAGGTTGCTGGGAGGCACGGCCCCTGGTGCCTCCCGCCTCTCTCCTCCCGGGCTCTCCGGAACCAAGCCCAGAGTTAGTTATAGAGTTATCTCTCTCACACTTTGCAGATGATGCCTAACATCAAGACAACAGAGAAGAGGCGAGGTCTCCGGACCTGCCTGCCTACAACAAGTTTCTGTAAAGTAATGAATACAGACAGCTTGGGGACCGTTCACCTGTGCTGCCTGCCTCTTCCAGCCTGCAAAGTGGAACCACCAGGGATTGGCAGAAGGTACTTGTCTGACAGGGCCAGGACAGCCTTCCTCCTCAGTGACAGCCTGGGCCTCCCCTCTTAAACTTGACCCACCGTAATTCCTTCACAATGCGGCAGCGAGGCAGCTGACAGTAGCAGCTGCAGCTCCTAAGCGAGATGGATGGAATTTTCATAACTGGTTCCCCAAGTTACATTTTACCTTCAAGATAATTTATGAGCTGCTCCAGAGCCTTGAAAAGACAATATGCTTGCCATAAAATTAACTGTAACAGTCTTGTAGGTTATAATTAACACTGGGAGGGTAGCACCAACTGGATGAAACACATGGCATAATTGATGGTGAAACTGGAAAGGGGGCGAGCTAACAGTATCATTACGGCACACGCTGCCTTAGCAAAACCGATGCTTTCCAGGGGTTAATTACAATCGCCTTCCAGGTCTCCTGTTCTGGGAGGGAAGAGGCCAGAGCTGGCCACGGAGGGGTGGAGATTTTTCTGGCAAGGCCACGAGGCACCTGGACACGGATGCAGAGGCTGTCGGCAGGCTGGAAAGAGAGGCAGGCCAAACCCAGAGCGGGCCGAGAATCTGGGAAGGTGCTTCTCAGAGTTCAGACCGGGCCCTCCACAAGCCTGTCTCGTAGACATGACTTCATTTTCTCAGTAAACCACATCTTATTCAGTGAAGATAAAGATCTGGATAAAAAGAAGGGAATCAGAACTTCCAAAATGCCCTCCCAAGGCTTATGATATTCGTTCAGAACACAATAGAATTGAAGCATTTCAATTTAACGTGGGCATTATCTTTGTAAAAAAATCAAGATGGTCCACTAAACCTCAAGTTTATTAAACTACAAAGTAGCACCCTGTCCAGAGAAGAGGATGGACAGAAAGCTAGTAAGAAAAGGCGTGTCAATCACTCCCCTCTCGGAAAGAAACACTAAACTATCCCTTTCCTGCATGGATAGTAAGCTGCCTGAGCTATACCACCAAAACACTTAATATTCTAAACACACCAGAATCACTCAAGTAATTTCAATAAGCAATGTTAAGGTGACTGATCTATTTTTGTCGTTTGATTTGTCTGTTTTGTTTTGTTTTGTCCTGGGACAAGATGGTGAAAATCATTCTGATAAATGATGCAACAGTGTCCCCTACAGGCCGACAGAGCTATTCCTCACCCCCTCCGCGCCCCACCCTGCCCTCACTTCCTCAACTGAAAGCCAGAGTTAAACTTTTATCTAGAACCCGGAATATACCTGACAGAGGAAAGTTGTAAAATACATTAGGGACACCCCTGAGATAAAATAAAATTACTGCTCTTCACGTGCAGTAAATTGTTTCCCAGATATAAACATACTGTACAGCGGTGATTAACCCATTATAGAGAAGATAAATCCTACCTGTTCAGCCTAAGGGAATCTACTCAAATCAGCCTTGACTATAACCCGGCTCCGAAATTCCTCCACTTAGAGGATTTACAGATTCTTGGAGGCTAAACTTTGATGTTCTCATCTGGGCCCCTACTCTTCCACCTCCTAAAAGATTGTAACCAGTATAAAAGAGATGACATAGCTATAAAGGTAGTAACTTTCCTTTACAAGATTTATGGTAGGGAGATTTATAAAGTATGAGCTGGAAACTACTTCCTCAGAGAGAGAGAGAGAGATGCCTCCACAACTAAGAAGTGTGAAATGTGTTTAGGTACCAGAGGAAATAAACATTTACAGATACACGCCTGCCTATCTCCACGCTGGGAAGGATCCTGGGAAGTTTCTAACCCTTACACTGCGAGACCCAGGTCGAGCACTGCGAGAACACGTGAGTGGCTGACAGAGAGGAAAGCCTTGTTACTGCTCCGGCTGTGGCCACACAGCAGAGGTCTGAGCTGGGCTGTTTTGGCTTAAATTCCATCTCCACTACCTACTAGCTGTGCTGCCTTGGGCAATGACTCTGCATCTCTCTGCCTCCCTTTTCTCACTTCCTCAAGCATTTACGACTCTGTCCGGCACTTGGTGAGTTCTCACTAAATGTTAGCCGCTAGTATTGCTAAAATTAGGACAACTGCAGATTTTGAGGACGGTGGAGGTAGAAAGGTGAAGCCAGCCGGAGTGACACTTACCCCACCTTTAGTGACTCCCTGGGATCTAACTTAGAGGGTCACACCTTGTCAGAGCTGGAAGACACCTTCGAGGTCACCTGGATCAAGCCACTTCTTGTGCAGATGAAGTTGCTGACATCCAGTGTCTGTGACATGCCCAGAGTCTAGAGCCAGCTGGAGACGGGATTCAAACTGGTATTCAGACCTCTGTCTGTCAATTCAATGTGACAGTCCTTACTTAGGACAGGGCCTGACACAGGATGAGCTCTGTCTAATGCTCCTTCCTTCACCAACTCAGCAATATCAAGCCCATACCAGGAGGCTTGGATTTTACATGGGGGCACTCTCTCAAAGGAGAGGCCAATTTGGGTGAGTCTGGTTCGGACTGTTCTTCACTTGTTTGTTGTGATCTGAAGAAGAGGGGTAATTTTTATTGAGCACCTAGTATGCGACAGGTGCTTGCTCTAGGTGTTTTCCATGGAATCCCTTAATCGGCCCTAAAGAATAGGTTCTATTATTATCCCCTCAGGCAAGTTACAAATGAGAAAAATTGAGGTTCAGAGGGCTTAAGTAACTTGTCGAGTTCACTGTAACTTGCCTGGAGTCACAGAAGTGGATCCAAGATTCAAACCCAAGCCATCTGACTCAGCATCTATGCTCCCAACCTCTATACCTCTATGCATTTTTTTCCCCCATTTAACATGGAGAACTCTCTGGAGAGAAGACAGCCCAGAATTTATCCTATGACCCATAATCACATACAGATTTCTCCCCTATTTCTCACTCGCACTTGGAGACGGGCAGCTCTTACGCACTTGCAGCCGTCACAGTCTCACAACGGAGCAGGGCTCCTCACGAAGGCCAGGCATATGATGAGTCGCAGAAGAACACTTCTGGAGAACTGGCCACTTTCATCCCTGGGACAAGGGTTTCCCCCAAAATCCTGACTTAATCTCTTGCATTGCATTATTAAGACTATGCTGTTTTTTCACCTAGTGAAGTGTTACTCAGCTCTATAACCTCAGGGCCTACAATAGTGCCTGGTACCAGGTAGGCACGCGACAAATATTTGCAGAATCAGTGCATGACTGACAGCACACTCACAGTGACCATGACCACCATCTATCAAGTGCTGGAGTGCATTGTCACTTGGAATCCCCCCCTCCGCCAACACCGATGAGATACGTACACCTTCTCCCGTTCGCTCTTAAGAGATATTTGTGAATATAATGTGGCCTGAATTTAAGGCTTCCTTAAAGTGAAGATCTTTAAGGTGACACATCTTTTGTTTTAAAGTCACTGGGAACCAAGGTGTGGACTATCTAAGGAGAAATTAATGCTGTGGACTCCCAAGGATGGTGAACCTCAGAACACAGATATTCCCTTCATATCTCACAAATCTGACCCACTAGAACTAAAGCTGCAAGTTTTTTGGTTTTTTTTTGTTTTTTGTTTTTTTTTTAAAAGCACTTTTCTTTTTTATAGCTACTTTTTATTTATTTATTTTTGTTTTATTTTTGGCTGTGTTGGGTCTTCGGTTCATGCGAGGGCTTTCTCTAGTTGAGGCAAGCGGGGGCCACTCTTCATCGCGGTGCGCGGGCCTTTCACTATCGCGGCCCCTCCCGTTGCGGGGCACAGGCTCCAGACGCGCAGGCTCAGTAGTTGTGGCTCACGGGCCCAGTTGCTCCGCGGCATGTGGGATCTTCCCAGACCAGGGCTCGAACCCGTGTCCCCTGCATTAGCAGGCAGATTCTCAACCACTGCGCCACCAGGGAAGCCCATAGCTACAAGTTTTAAAACAAGTGATCACCTTAGGAGGAACATCAGAAGAGAAAATTTTATCTCTATCTCCACCGAATAACTACATTTTGGTTCTTCTGAGTGTTTGAATAGGCAGGACGTGGCAACTGCGCGCATTTTTTTAAAAAGAAGTGTTCAGAGTTCCACTTAGGAAAACACTTTTTGTCATTCCACTAGAATAGAAGCTCCATGAGAGAAGAATTCTCATCAGTTTTGTTCATTGCTGTGTTTCTAACTCCCCGAACAGTGCTTGGTAAATAGCTGGCACTTAATAGGTATTTGTTGAATAAATAAATGAATGAATCCACGTTTTCTCAAAAAGCTGAAGAAGCACTGCATCTAAGAAACAGCCAGCAGCCAGTCATAGAAAGCTGCCAGAAGCAGGGCTTATACCGAAGCCTAGGTGTTGATTTTATAAATAAGATGTGCAGAAGTCAATTGGCTTTTGTCCCCCGTAAAACTGTTCAAATAATGACAGTAACAATGGTAATAACATTAACAACACTTGCCTCCTTAAGATAAGTCGCTGTATCTTGGAAAAAAGGTAACCCTATCTCTAGACTCATTTAATCCTTGCTCTAAATTTATACAATGTTTCAATTCCTACACATTTATGAGGAGGTTTTATGGAGTTATTGGATTTTATGGAGTCATCTGGTTCAGAGACACAAAGGACATTCTTCTGCTAAGGGCAGCAGAAAGCAGAAACTGCAATTATTAAAGGAGATGGGGCAGATGCATTAAAAAAGAAAGACATGTATGGCAACTAGCCGGCCAGAGCCTCCCCGCTGCTCCCTGGGATCTTCTTCGTTTACTCCTCACTCCCACCCACAATGCTGCACACAAATTTAGCTCATTACAGGAGACAGCTACTGAACTGGAAATGCCACAGCTTTTGGTCCCCAAATAACCTGGCCAGAAGCAGCAGCCACTCTCTGTAGCATGAATGACAGCAGGTGACATGGTCAGATGACTCACCACGTGTTGTCTCAGAAGATAATTACATCAGTCTCATCATCCCATAGCCCATCCTCAAGGCTGGTGGTTCCACTTTTTGTGACCACAACTTCTAGGATGGAAAACAAATTCTGGCCCCAATGCCTAGTCGCCAAGACTGAGCTCATCACTGTACTGATACCATCAAAGCCATATCAGGATGTCAGCAGATAACCAGCAGGGAGCAGCTGTCCTTTGAAATATGGACTCGAAGCCATATTTAGCCTCAGCTTTGTCCCTCCTGGCCTGAAACCTATTCCTTTATTCAGAGAAATGCCCCTAGGGAGGCCTTGCTCCCTCCCCCTGTTCTTCCTTTCTTCATTCATTCTATTTCACTTCCAGGAAGGGCAGGGACTCAGGAATGGCTGGCTCAGGGAGGAAACCATGTCTTTTTGTCCTGGACCCAGCTCAGTTCCATGCTGTTCACCCCTGGGCTCTTCCTCAAGTACCCAAGTCAGCCTGTGCCCATGGCGCCCTTCCTTCCTCACGCTGGAAGCAAGGGTCAGAGGTGCTGTGTTGGGAGCTAAATACCAGAGAAGTGCCTATCAGAGAGCTCTCCTTACATCCAGTTTCAAGTTTTCCACCGCTGGCAGTGTCTCAAACGTTCATTCCTCTTCAAATTAAGAAGAAACACAGGGCTTCCCTGGTGGCGCAGTGGTTGGGAGTCTGCCTGCCGATGCGGGGGACGCGGGTTCGAGCCCTGGTCTGGGAAGATCCCACATGCCACGGAGCAACTAGGCCCGTGAGCCACAGCTACTGAGCCTGCGCGTCTGGAGCCTGTGCTCCGCAACAAGAGAGGCCGCGATAGTGAGAGGCCCGCGCACCGCGATGAAGAGTGGCCCCCACTTGCCGCAACTAGAGAAAGCCCTCGCACAGAAACGAAGACCCAACACGGCCATAAATAAATAAATAAATTAAATTAAAAAAAAAAAAAAAAAAGAAGAAACACATATATACTTATAAATACAGGAGGGGGTTGAGGAGAAAGCTTTTTTTATTCAGTCAGCCACTGAATCAATCTGAGTGCCAGGCACTGTTCTAGACACAGGGGATGTGAGACGATCAGGCAGCAAGGATGTGGCTCACACAGGCACCGTTCTAACGGAGGAGACAGCTTAAAGTTACAATGATCCGGGGTGCAGGTTTTATAGTTGGTGCACAGCCAGATACCCAGTCTCAAGGAGCTTACATTCTGGTAGGAGAGACAAACATGTAAACACAGGATCAAGTACACATATAATACATGTTGGGTTACTCCTTCTCATAAGCGTCTATCAAACTGTTAAGTTCCTTGGACGAGACTCCATTGCTAAGTCATCCTTCAGTTTCCTACAGTGCCACACACAAAAAAGAATGAAAATCTGGGGACTTCCCTGGTGGCGCAGTGGTTAAGAATCCGCCTGCCAATGTGGGGGACACAGGTTCGAGCCCTGGTCCGGGAAGATCCCACATGCCGTGGAGCAACTAAGCCCGTGCGCCACAACTACTGAGCCTGCGCTCTAGAGCCTGCAAGCCACAACTACTGAGCCCGTGTGCCACAGCTACTGAAGCCTGCGTGCCCTAGAGCCCGTGCTCCACAAGAGAAGCCACCGCAATGAGAAGCCCGCGCACCACAACGAAGAGTAGCCCCCGGTCTCCGCAACTAGAGAAAGCCCGCGTGCAGCAACAAAGACCCAACGCAGCCAAAAGTAAATTAATTAATTAATTAATTTTAAAAAAAAGAATGAAAATCTGCATGCTAGCCATTGTGTTCTTATTATTCTCCCCTTGCCCTCCCCTACATTAAACTATAAATTATTTCAGAGTTGAGGCTGTTTCATACTCATCTTGCCACTTCACGCAGCATCGAACACAGTTAACTTGTACATAACAAGCACTCAGTAAATATAGTTTATAATTGTGCAACTGGACTGGGCCAACCTGTCAGTTTTGAATAGAACTCAATCCTGCCAGGAGACAAAAGGAGAGACCAGATAACCATGGAGAAAACCGTAATGTGCTGGCCTTAGAACCAGAGTCAATCCACAGAGTCATTTACACAAACCGTTAGACTTGTTGCACCCAGATCAAGGTTCTGAAGGTGATTCGCTTAGAAAAGTAAATCCTATTCATTACAAGGTCTGGGTTATGACAACTAGATTTTGGAGCCCTAACAAAGGTGTCTAAAGTGGATCCATCCTGGAGGTAAAGGGTGATGGCTGGGGCTGTGGAGGAGAGCGAGATGGTCAATAGGAAGATGTTTGGTTGTTTTACTTGTCTAGAAAAGATGCTAACTTGGCAGTTTTTTTTGAGAAGCCGAAGCCCAATATGGGGAAGACATGTCTATAAAGACGTCTAGGTCTAGAGAATTACTTTTAACTCTTAGAAGGAAGTAGTTCTAAAAGCTTTGCTAAGAAACTGCCATAAACATGTTTAAAAAACTTTTCTCAGTACCATTTTAAGCTCCTTGGACCCAAATGAAGTTGTCTACTACGGGAATATAGTAAGCCCTGTTTGGGCCTAGAAGTTAAGAACTTAGGTGGAGAGTTTCCACTTAATTAGGCTACATTCCTATCCAGTGTGCAATGCTCAGAGATTCTACAATGAAAGAAATGAAAGAGAGTGGTAGAAGGGAGAAGTGGGGGGTCTACAGAAACAAACAAACAAAATATGCGCGTGGGCCACCTGCAAATAAATAAAGGGCCAGACCTAGCCATGGAAATGGGGAGATGGGCACAGTTGCACACTCATGCCAGCTTCGTTTGGAGCTCCATCCATCTTATTAGCCAAATACCCCTAATAGGCTCGTGACTTCTTTACCACTTAAGGAATAAGTCCTTAAGTCTGTCATGTTTTAAAATCTCCTAATAAAAAACTAATGGTGTTAAACAAGCACATGAAAAGACGCTCAACATCGTTAGTCATCAGGGAAATGCAAATCAAAACCACAATGAGATAACATTAGGATGTTTATAATCTAAAAAAGGTAAAAGAACAAATGTTGGCAAGACTGTGGAACAATCGAAACGTTTGTGTACTACTGGTGGGAATGTCAAATGGTGCAGCAGTTGGGGATAAGAGTCTGGCAGTTCCTCAAGAAGTTAAACATAGAGTTGTTATGTGACCCAACCATTCCAGGCCTAGGTTTACACTCAAAGGAAGTGAAAACATGCCACTCAAAAACCTGTACATAAATGTACACAGCAGCATTATTCGTAAGAGCCAAAAAGTGGAAACAACCCAAATGTCCATCAACTGATGACTGGATCAACGAAAATGTGTTCTATCCATACAATGGAATATTTTTTTGGCAATAAAAAGGAATGAAGAACTGATACATGCTACTATGTGGATCAACCTTGAAATCATTACGCTAAATAAAAAAAGCCAGATACGAAAGGTCACAAATTATATGATTCCATCTATAGAAAATATTCAGAACAGGCAAATCTATAGAGACAGAAGGTACAACAGATTAGACAGAAAGTGGTTGATGGGGACTGTGGGGAGAAGGGGAACTTGAGAGTGGCTGTTCACAGGTCCAGGGTTTCATTTCGGGGTAATGGAAATGCTCTGAAACTGAATAATGCTGATGGCTATTCAATCTTGTGAATATACTAAAAAAAAAAAAAAAAAAACCCACTTAACTGTATACTTTCAAATGATTAATTTTATGTTATATGAATTACATCTCAATTTGGCTTCTCAAAAACCCCCGAATGGCCTGGCTTTCGTCTTATTTTTTGTATTTGCACCTTACTGAGCAAAAATTTAAAGGAGAGTGCTTTAAAGTTAAAAGGTGCAGTTCGTTCGTTCTAGAAGCGTTCCTCAGCTCCCCGAGTTATCCTTCACCCAGCTTTCTGCTCACTGTAAATCCCCATGGACATACACAGTTGAGTCAAAACCTAAGATGAAAAAAATGCTAACTTTGGGTAATGTTTAGAAGGTTTTTATTTCTATTTTAAACGTAAGTATTGTCTGGGTGAGGCTTGTATCATGTAGACAATAGAGTTCAACATAAGGGATTTTCAACAGTACGGCAATGCTAGACTTCAGAGACATCTACAGTTAAATACTTTCCTGGGAGGGCAAAAGCAACATGCCACTCTGCTGTGGTCATGAGGGCTCCACCACTTTCTTTTCCACTGCTTTTCACAGCTTCTTTCTAGGAACTTGCTAAATTCTCATCCCCAGATAAATTCTTAAATTGGCCGCTGAGCACAATTTAAGAGTTTATCTCATACACAGCACCTCACACAGTATTTTGTATATAGTAGGCATACAAAGTATACGAAAATGCTCATGGAATAAAATTGTTCTCTTTCAGAAAGTAGAGGCATGGCATGTGCCCTCGAAGAAGAGCACGGAGATTTGTGAATGCCAATGTCACTGGTCAGAAACCAGGACCCTCAATGCCCACAGGAAGCTGGGAGAGAGCTTTAAATAGATTATTCTTATCCATTAACAAGTAAGGGAACATATAGCTTGTGACCGACCCATTGTTGGCACTAATGAGCATCGCTATGATGTTTCTTTGAAAAAGGAATAAAGAAAGGAACAGACTATCTACTCAATTAACATTAGGTGCTTTCTTATTTTTACAGAAAAACTGCCAAGTGTGGTAGTAAAACAGTGTGCAAGAGTCACATGTATATTAAGTATCAAAAAGAAAAAAGAAAAAAGAATGTATAACCTTCAGTGGCCAGATGCTGAAACAGATCACAATTTTTTTGTAAAGCGTTTTTGCTAGTGTTTGACTTAGTTACATTCTCTAGACTAGGCATGCAAGCAGGAGAAAAATAATTTGCTTCTCATTGTGACATGTGCAAAATAAACAAAGGCACTGATTTTTATTATTTCTTATTTAGAAAAACAACTCAGGCCTGGACATTGAACTGTACCTTTTCTTTAGTGCACTTTTCAAATGATAATTTCTTCCACTGTCACCATTAAATCTTAATCCATTCCAGCTCCTTGCATGGGTCATTGAGTCTATATGTACTGCTGTTATTTTAAAATGTTTCCCCTTGGTAGGGAAAGAGGGGGAGAAAAGATGTTGAGGGCCAGATGGGCCTCTTCACAGTTCATTTATCAAACCTAATACATTGGGCTCCACCCTCCTCTCACTCACTACTGCGGTTAAACTTCCATATAATTTGGTAATCATTTTCATTATCAGAGAGTGACCCTAAAGCAGCCTATCCTGAGACACTCAGCCCTTGCAGCTGCTCTTTTTCTGCCTTTTCCTACAGTAGACCCTAAGAACCTCCGAGTTTATTAGCTGCAGACTGACCTTTGGGCTGCAGAGGTCAAGAAGGGGTCAGATCAGAGGGCTTGCCCAGTTCTTTAAAAGCTATAACAAGCTGTCCATCAGGCAGAGTGGACTGTATAAACAAAGCCAAATCTTCAGAAATTCTGTACCACTTCTGTTAACACTTACCCTGCATTCACACGGCTTCTCCCGAAGTGCTTTGGATCATTCAACTCTGGGGAAGTGAATAGACAGCCCTAATAAGCCTATTTGGAGAGGGTTGTTTATGGGATTACTGGGCTTGGGGAAGGAAACCCACAGCACTCAGATGTCCCTCTAGAATCCCAGGGTTGTGTGACACTGTGACAAACTCAGTTACCCCGAGTCACGCAGAATTGACACTTTCCTCCAAAAGCTAAATTACAGGGAACATATGCTTTCAGTTTAAGAGACTTCAGTGAGTCCCAAACAATGGCTCGGCTCCTGGCCGGGGAGAGAGAGACAAATATTTTAAAACCAAGTTACAAGTTGCACTTAATATAGTCTCCCTAATATCATTAACATAAACGAACCTACTGAAGTGGGGGGAACCTTTACTACAACAGACTTATACTAAAGCTACTGCCAGCTGCGGAGTCTCAGGTGACCTAAATTTCTCGAAGTTGTACTCTTCCTAATGCGTTCTCTAACGTGCAATATCAGGTAATTAGAGTCATCTGCATTTAACTTTCAGAGGGAAAAAATTTCTATTATCTAAATCTAAAGGATCCCCTGATAGCTTTGATGAAAGTAAAATACCGTAACCCACTGCTTGGCCTTTGGCGAGCGCTAATTATTATCTCTCAAAGCACATTTTTCCTCGTGTAATTCCAAGGTACACAATAGGCCAGCGTCTGAAACACTGGCAGCTCGGTCAGCGCTGCAGTGGATGTTTTATAACTTTCACCACCACACGCCTGATGGCTACTCGAGGCGATGCCCGATTCCAGACGGCCAGAGGAAGCTTTGATGAGGAAAAGAAAGGTGTATGGTAACTGTCTGTTTATACAGATCATATGGATGAGTCTTTTAGATAGGTCACCGGGATGGGAAACATCAAATGGCGCTGGCGAAGGGGTAGGGGGAAGGATTATGGTTATTTAATACTCTGAGGACACTTCCTTCTGAGCTCTCAAGACACCACCCGCTTGAAATCTTCTTTCAGGTGTTTAGTTTTAAGGAGGTCTGCAGAGTGTCAGCTGCTAAGCCCTTTCTTGTCTCCTCCCCTACCACAAAGGACTCGAGAAGTTTTGTTTCAGATGCTAGACTACATCAACTTCAGCTCTGGCACCAGCTCCTGATTAAATTGTTAGCAGTTAAGGGCCAGAAATGCTGAAACCAGACTCCTTTTAAACAGGCCATTTTGGCCACGCTGTCTGATGAGTTGGTGTATTAGGAAATTATTGTTAACAAACCAAATGCACTCAACTGAAGACATCCATTCTCAACATTTCCTCTAGCTGTGCTGTCTTTGGAGGGGTTGGGGGGATGGGAGAGAGTTTACAGGGGTCTCTCTCTCTCTCTTTCTTTCTTCCCTTCCTTCCTTCCTTCTCTCTCTCCCCCTGCCACCTCTCTCTTTATCCCTTTCCTATTTAGTAAGAATCACCAGGGAAATTCCCTGGCGGTCCAGTGGTTACAACTCCACGCTTTCACTGCCGAGGGCCCGGGTTCACTCCCTAGTCAGGGAACTAAGATCCCACAAACCCCACAGCGCAGTCAAAAAAAAAAAAAAAAAAAAATCACCAGGGGAAAAGATATAAAAGGTCAAGGAGAGAGAGAAGCCTCTTAGATGTCCCCTCATGGATATTCCCCTATTTAATAAAATATCCATACTTCAGTGAATATACGTACTTAAACTGTAATACAAAGAAAATGTTAAAATTAATTACTGAAACTTCGATTGAGAGTCATTTCATGACTGTAGTTGAAACTGTCATTTACCCCGACCACACTACAAAAAAGGGGGCAAGGGGAGAATGTCACTGGGAATTTTAAAATTATGGTTTCAATGCAAGTCTAAATTCAGAGACAATACACATATGTGAAAAAGCAGCTTTCTGACACCCAATCAGAACGGACAGTCCGTACTCTTAGCTGTCTCCTTCCTTGGAAAATGCTCCACTTCAGCCTTGTTCAGGCAAATCTATTTTTATGAGAATTGTTACTAGTAAAGCCATCAATTATTGTAATTCTGTGGCATGAACTCATTTGGAGAATATTATGGCTATCAATAAATGTTCTTGACTCCCAGGCACACAGAATTTTTAAGCATCGAATAAGACTCTGACACAAAATCCAGCATAATTTTCCTGATTCCTCTACCTCTTGCTTAGAGACAGATGGTAATTCAACAATACACATTATGCATCTGAAGGATAACTCTAACATTTGAGGGAACTGGTTCCAGGCTTCTACCAACCAACCAACCGTTGTGCGAAGAAGAGCAGGATAACGTGGCATTTAGTATGCAAGCACCAATTCTGTAAAAACTGATGGTCTGTAGAAACTTGCTACCCGTAACAGCTTTCTAACCACAGCTAAGTCCATGTGCAAAGAAACTAGGCTGAAGCCAAAGTCATTTCTATTTGGTCAGTTCTGAAAATGGGGTTGTTGAATAGACTAAGTTCAAGCGATCTGCCTCCCGAGTGATGTAAGAGTACCGTGTGGATTTCCCAGACATCTGCTCTAACTAAACAGCAATGCTCGTCTTTTAGATGGTTGATTAAAAGGGTTCTTCAACATCAGGTACTTAAATTACAGTACTCTCAAGATGCAAACGTTTCTGCTAAATGTTATACTCGGGGATAAATCATACATGCATACAGATGACATCATGGATCATTACAATTAATGTAGGTACCATGTGTAGGAAAGCTAACTTTGGCTGAAAGCATCTGTAACTTGCTTCTTTTTCATGGCCCCTCCAATGAGAGGGATGAGACCAGCCGCCAGGAAGGGCTTAGCCAAAGAAAGCTCTTGTTTTCCAGGGACAACAAATCCCATTTCGTAATAAAACAAACCTGGCGTGCCATTCCCTCCTCAGGTTCTGGCGAGCGGTGAGTGTGGCGAGGATGGCCGTCAAGATCTCATTCCTTTGTTCCACAGGGGTCCCCTCTCTTCTAACTTCCCGAAGCACAGCATTTGTCTAGAAGAAATGATCCCCCAAAAGAGAAAGAGAAAGTAAAAAAATTAATAATAAAAAAAAAGCCCATAAGCAAATAAGGACAGTAAATCAATGGTTTTTTTATTACAGTTCCCCTGCTAACAAATCAATACAATAAATGATGGTCAAAAATGGCCAGCATATATTTTGTATTTAATCAATGTACATGGCACATAAGGTAAACTCTAAAGCTCCATTGCCTTAAGTAACACATCAAGATACTGTGCATTCTCGTTCTAATTTTCTCAGTGCACCAACGACTTTTTTATCCTGGGAACTGCCTACCACGAGCTATTATTAGAAATAATTTTCACGTACAGTTTACCATGAGTTGTTTGTTTGGCCTTTTAAAAAAGAGCAGTCCCTGACTTTCCCTCTCTCTCGTTCCTGCCACCCAGCTGAGGCTTATGCACTGTCTTTCTTATTTGAATCATTAACTTCTATTTCCATCCATGCCAGGAATTTTTTTTTTGAGGAGGGGGTTCACTCATTTTACATGCTTGTTGCAAATCAAGAGCTTGCAAAGAAAGAAACACTAAGAGCACAAGAATCAGAGAACAGTGTATCTCCATGAATATCTTTCCAGCTTTGAAAATCCACTACATATTTTGAATAGTAGGTACAGGGATTCTTATACAGAGTAGACTTATGATTTGAGGAAGAATCATTTATTCTTTGGTTATTGTTGTGGTCCTTAAAAAAAACTTAGGCTCACGGGTGAGTACAAAAACACTCAAGCAGTCAAAGCACAAGCACGTGACACCCTGCTTACTCTAACAAGTAGCATTAATTACATCAAAACTCAAATTTGAAACTGTCATTTCAACTTTATCTACAGCTCATCTCTGTAGGCTCTTTTTATGTGTATTTTAAACATGCAAATGTCTGTGACACTAGAAAAACAATTAAGAAAACAATGGAGGACTTCCCTGGTGGCGCAGTGGTTGAGAATCTGCCTGCTAATGCAGGGGACACGGGTTCGAGCCCTGGTCTGGGAAGATCCCACATGCCACAGAGCAACTGGGCCCGTGAGCCACAATTACTGAGCCTGCGCGTCTGGAGCCTGTGCTCCGCAACAAGAGAGGCCGCGATAGTGTAAGGCCCGCGCACCGCGATGAAGAGTGGCCCCCGCTTGCCGCAACTAGAGAAAGCCCTCGCACAGAAACGAAGACCCAACACAGACAAAAATGAATAAATAAAATAAAATAAAAATTAAAAAAAAAAAGATAGCATTATGTAATGGCAATTCTATAAATCTGGGTTTAAAAAAAAAAAGAAAACAATGGAAAGTATTCTACTGGTACTTGACATTTGAGTGAGCAAATGCCTTTCAAGTTTTAATCACAGAACTTTTCATCACATGTATTTATCTTCACATAACTGGAGTAGAAACCTTTAAGATTTATAAATGTTGTTTTTCATGTAAAGGTAGCGGGGCTTCTTTGGAGATGTTATAACCAAAGCAGTTGCCAAAAGGAATAAAATTGCCACTTCCTCTGTTCTAATTACTCAGTGTATTTCTTATTTAACTGATTTCAATACCTTCATTTACTTGAAAAGCACACTCAAAATTTGATTCTCATGGATCTTGAAATACTACTTACTTAGTCCTCTATAACATTTTACAGTGTATATTTAATATCTTCATGACAACCTTGAGAAGAGGTGTGGTGAACATTTGCTGTTTTGGTTGCCTTTCATCCATACCCAGTCCCGCTTTCCTAGAAGAGCACCCAGATCTCCTTGTGGGGAAGTCTTTTATGTAATCTTAGAAGTGACAGTAATCACTGTCAACCAAAGTGTCCTGCTCTCCCCCAACAAGGATGTGGGTCAGGCCAACCTGATTCTCTTTTCCAGGACTTTAGACACTTAAGAATGACAAAGAAAGGGGAAACAAATGTGGAGGCAATTTATCTATTTCCTTAGTTTCTACCACCCATGGTCCTCAAATTATTCCTGGTTTCCTGAACTTTCTGAGTCCAGATCATTCTTTCTTTTGATACCTTGAGCTATCCAATATCCTTTCAATAAAGTTCCATTTTGTTCAAATTCACCAGAATCTGTTTCTGTTGCTTACAATCAAGCACCCTAACTGATACAAACAGGTAACACAGGAAGTAGTATCTTCACTGCAAAGGAAGGATCCACGATAACCTGACAAGAATTAGCCAGGAAAAAGGACCCTGATCTCTTCCTCCTGGACCCAGAATTACGGCTACTATACCGGCGATATAACCAACTGGATACTCTATGAGCTCCCAGGGCAACACTTTCAGCCCCCCAGCACAGGGAGGAATGCTGGGTTTCTCTAGGCGATTCTATGGCATGAAGCCCAGGCTCCCAATATCTAAAGCAGGGTTGCAAATTCAAATAGCCATTGGGTCCAGAAAGGTAACATGAATGAGTGAAGCAAGGTTCCTGAAGAGAGCATATGCTCTATCTAAAAAGACAGTCACTACTCAGTCCCAGCCAACTGTGCCATTCAGAAAAGCTGTTTTGGCAGTGCCAGATTCACGAATTTTCAAAAGAAACAAGAAATCTGTTTTTGTTTTAAATGTGAAAACTTGTAATTTTAAAATGTTGGAAACTAATTTTTTAAATTTTTAGTTTTTATACAAATTTGGTTTATTTTTATTTTTAAAATTTTTATTGAAATATAATTGATTTACAATGTTGTATTAGTTTCAGGTATATAGCAAAGTGATTCAATTATACATATATACATATATATATATAAATATATATATTCTTTTTTTATATTCGCTTCCATTACAGGTTATTACAAGATACTGAGTATAGTTCCCTGTGCTATACAGTAGGTCCTTGTTGGTTACCTGTTTCATATATAGTAGTATGTATATTTTAATCCCAAACTCCTCATTCATCCCTCCTCACCCCCTTTCCCCTTTGGTAACCATAAGTTTGTTTTCGATGTCTGTGAGTCTATTTCTGTTTTGTAAAAAAGTTCATTTGTATCATTTTCTTCTTTTTTTAGATTCCACATATAAGCGATATTGTACGATATCTGTCTTTCTCTGTCTGGCTTACTTCACTTAGTATGATAATCTCTAGGTCCATCCATGTTGCTGCAAATGGCATTATTTCATTCTTTGGCTGTATTCCATTGTATATATACACCACATCTTCTTTATCCACTTATCTCTCGATGGACACTTAGGTTGCTTCCATGTCTTGGCTATTGAAAATAGTGCTGCCATGAACAGTGGGGTGCATATATCTTTTCAAATTATGCTTTTCTCCAGATATATGCACTGGATCATATGGCAGCTCTATTTTTAGTTTTTTAAGGAACCTCCATACTGTTCTCCATAGTGGCTGCACCAATTTACATTCCCACCAACAGTGTAGGAGGATTCTTTTTTCTCCACACCCTCTCCAGCATTTATTATTTGTAGACTTTTTGATACTGACCATTCTGACTGGTATGAGGTGATACCTCATTGTAGTACTGATTTGCATTTTATACAATTTTTAAAGGTTACTTTCCATTTACATTTATTACAAAATATTGGCTATATTCCCCATGTTCTACAATACACCCTTGAGCCTATCTTGTACCCAGCAGTTTGTACCTCCCGCTCCCCCATCCCTATATCGCCCCTCCTTCCCCCCCAAATTTTTTTAAATACCATGTGGGCCAAACAGGAAACAACAATGGCTAAACAGAACTCAGGCAGCTGCCAATTTGCGACCTCTAATGTAAAAGATGTCTAATTTCGGAGAGGTCCTGGCATCAACAGCATTGCTCCTTGTCTGTGACACCCCACCTCACGTATTTAAAGTCGGAAGGAACCTCAGAAAGTCATGTAGTTTATCACTATGTCTGCAGGTACATATTATTTTACCTAAAAATGCTTCAAACAGAAAACAAAATATACATCTAGATGGCTCCAAAGACATGATGAAAATAAAATTACTTCTCCATTTGACTGTATTAAAATAACCTTTTAAAAAAGTCATTTATCTCTTCTCTGCCTTTCACATAATTTAAATTTTATCCAGAAGCCCTGTTTTCCAAGGATCCTGAAGAGCCTCTAAGAGGGGAAGGAGGAAGGACTGAAGAAAGTGAGTTTCATGAGGGCAGGGGACCGTGTCTGTTTAGTTACCACTGTATCCCCACTGCTCCCCTAATGACTTTTAATAAATATTTGTCAAATCGGTAATAAAAGCAGGAACTTGAAAAACAAGTATTGCAAAAACAAAGAGCAACGGAAGACTGTCTTCTTTTAGGAAATTACTATCATATAGGCTTAAAACTCATAAAATATATAAACTAAGAGACAGTTATGTGCTCTACCAAGGAGCTCTCTTCACTTCACAAAAGGACTCACTTCCTGGTCTATTTAAGTAACTAGCTCCCCTAGTTCTGAGTTTCCCAAACTTTAGTCATTCTAGCTCAGTCTCATAATTCTTGCCATATTTGTACATAAAGTATATAATATTTAATATCAAAGTTATACGTTTATTTCATTCTAGATGGATACTGTTGCTTGCTGAAGGATCTGAGACTAAACCCAGCTTCCTCTTTGTAAAAGAAGACATGAACAAGTACAGGAGAATGTTAGAGACATATCAGTCTAAAAGAAGACCTCCTTGCCACAATTACAGGAATTGAAAAGGAGCTGAAAAGGGAATCACCTTCTCCGAGTTGTCCTCACCACGTGCAGAGTTCTGGAGCGCCACCTAGCAGCACCCCGGGTAACACCATGGTCCACATCCCATGCTCCGGATGCACTGCCCTACCTCAATGGTTTTCCAGTACTTCACAGATTAACCTCTTTTCTCCCTAAATGTATTCTTATAGGAAATTCAATATATAAAACAAACTGGAGCAGTTCTCTTTGAAACTTTGAAGGTATGGAGGACCTGGAGGTCCTCCCTTTGTCGTGGGATATCTCTTCAAAAGCCTAAGGAACTGTGAAACACAATTTGCCAACCTCAAGCCAAGAGTGTTTAAAAGAGTATTCAGGTTATTAAGAGTTTATACATTGCTGGTGGGAATGCAAAAGAGTGTCATTCTGGTAAAGAGTTTGGCAGTTTCTTATAAAGTTACACACACACACACACACACACACACACACACACTTAATATATCACCAGCAATCCAATTTCTAGGGCTTTACCTAAAGAAATAAAAACTTATGTTCACACAGAAACATGCATAAAGATGTTGATAGCAGCCTTATTCGTAATTGCCAAAAACTGGAAATAACCTAAATGTCCTTCCAAGGGTAAATGGATAAACACACTGTGATACATCCATACAGTGGAATACTCCTCAGCAAATAAAAGGGACGAGCAATTGATATATGCAACCACTTGGATGAATCTCGAAGTCAGTATGCTGAGTGAAAGAGGCTAGTCTCCAAAGATAAAACACCGCATGTTTCCACTTATTTGACATTCTGGAAAAGGCAAATTATAGGAAGAGGGAGCAAATCAGTGAGGGAATTTTTGGAATGAGGGAACTAGTCTGTATCCTGATGGTAGTGGTGGTTATAGGAGTTTATACATATGTTAAAACTCATAGAACTGTATATCCAAAAAAGTCGATTTTATTGTATGTAAATTTTATAAACTTTAATTTTTAAAATTCATTCTCATCACATTTTTAGGACAAGAAAGACTGCAGAGAACAATTTACATATAAATATGTCTAAAAGATAAGTAGTTAGTAAAAATATAGAAAAACATATCTGGATTACAAATTCTGTTCCAAAAAATTTTTTTTAGGTATTGGAAAAGGATGGGTGAACTTAGATTGAGCACTCAGACCCTAAAATAAAATATTTCATAACATTTAGAGTGAAAAGAAGTCCTTGCACAAACAGAAATTTCAGAGTGTCAAAGGGCATTCTTTTTATAAAAATTACTAGTGGTATTTTTATCCTTATAATAGTGTTGGCTCCTCAAGGGTTGGCTTTACACAGGAAATGTTAATAGCCCATTTCACCATCAGTAGAAACACAGAACTGTCTTCAAACAAGCACCAATTTTTCAACAGTATGCTATTACCGAAACACATTCTCCCTTTCCTCCCCCCAAAACATAGGGAAAGTAAACCATAGGTTTAGGGATCATGCTCTGGAGCTTAAATTTCCTTTCATTAGTGATTCTGTTTCAACCAAAATCTATGGAAATGCTGGCCTATCAGGAAAAGACTAAGAATATTCTAAAGAGAGCTGGCTGTTCAAATCCCAGCTGCCACTTCCTAGCTGTGGCCTCTCCCACAACTGCAGAATGGAGATGACCACAGAGCCTCCCTACGGGTTCCCGTGAGGACTAGTTGCCCAGTCCTGTGCCACTGTGATTATGATTGTTTAGTTTCATCTTAAAGGCACTCATCAACCTTGTGCTAAGCTCTGCTATTTTAGCAAGAGGATTCCTTAAAGTGTCTACGACTTGAAATAAAAAATTTCAAGGAAATCAGGCAACCACTGAACAGCCTCTCTACCAGAAGCCAGAGGCATCCTCCTTTGCGTATCCCTAGTGGGAGAAAATCTTGATCCCTGGAGGTTGGGTTTTATTTTTAGAATCAGTCCTGATTTCACTGGACCCCACTCCATTAGTAGACCTGTCTCTCTCTGAGGCCACTACCCAACACCTGTCCTGTCCTTCTTAGTGTCCTATGGGGGGGGTTCCTCGTTCTGAAACCCTCAACTGCAGTCAGCCCAGGGCTCTGCCCTTGGTTCTCCTCTCCTCTCTGCTGCCTGCGCTCTCTGTGGGTGACCTCCCCCTCCAATGGCTTAACGGGTCCCTGTAGGCCAACGACTTCATGCAGACTTCTACCTACAAGCAGACCTCTCTGCTGAGTTCCAGCCCCATAGAGCCAACCATCGGCTAGCTCTCCTTCAACATACACCTCCAACATGCCACCTCAACCTCAACTCATCCACGTCTGAACTGCAATTTTTGCTCTCCATCAACCTGCTCCTTCTCCCTTTACTTCCCTAGAATGGCGAATGACACCACTATCAATGCAGTCATCCAAACTAGACATCTAGGAATCACCCCAGTCTCCTCCTCTTCCTTTCTCTGCCCTCCCTATACCTAAACATCAACACCTATTATTCCTGTCTGTTCAATATGACTTAGACTTATTTCTTCCCCACTGCCATAGGCTTAGTCCAGGCCATCTCTCATCTGGACCATGAAATGGCGCCCAAACTAGAGTCTCTGGGTCAACCTCACCCCTTTCATGAATTTACCTCCTACAAGAGGAGTATCTCAGTGTCAAAGGAGACAAGGAGTTTCAGCCTCCAAAACCCCACCTAAGCCAGAGCAGCTCTGTTCATGTAGTCTTCAGTTATTGCATCTGAGAGATACAAAAAAGTACTTTTTTTAAAGCGTAGATTCCTTAATCTGAAAAAAAACCCAAAAAATAAAAATAAAAGAACTCATCTTAATATAGGCCCTGCTTACTTCTCAAATCTTAGCTCCTCCTATCTTCTATTCCATATAAAACTAATTGCAGTTCCCTGAAAATACATGACTATTCTAGACTACAGTATTTCCTGTACCTGGTTGTATAACTTACCAGTAACTACTAATTCTTCAAGAAACATCTCAAATAACACCTCCTCTGTGAAGTCTTGCAGGAACCACGACCTTCCACCACATTAAGTAGAGTGGGTCACCCCTTCTTATGTGTCACCCCTGAGCATCTCACAAATCACGTCACATTCCATTGCAGTTAATTATTCACTAGAGCTTGCCTCCTCCAGAGTGTGAGCTCTATGGGAACAGATAGGGTCCATACCCATTTCTTCTTAATATCCTCCAAGGTACCAAGTTTGGTGCCAGGTCCTGAAAGTGGACTCCTGATAGATACTTGTTGAACAAATAAAGCCAAATGACATGTCTGGTGAATAAGATGAACAATCCAGTCACAGAGTACTATTCAAGATAAAAAAAAACAATATGTGAAACAAGCTTTGGTATCATTCAAACTATTCCTGAAGATAAATCTAAGAAGAAAGTTACAAAACCTATTTTTAAACAAAAGCATCAAGAAAAATTAAGTATTTGCAATCCCTAGGTGACTACTTAGAAGGGCAATATTCATTTGGATGGATGTATCTAGAAATAGATAGTTTTACTATGACGCTACGATAACATTTAATCCATGCATACCCTCCTGATAAGCCAAAAGAAGAAGTCTCACTCTGTCCATTTCAGTAGAGAAAACTACTCTGGATTCTGGCAACCCACCTTCTAAGGACCTCCAAGAATTCCACAGTGTCTTTAGCTTCTCCTGGCTCAAAACTCTATGCATAAAAGATTAAGTAAAAATTCCAGAACCAGAAAGAGAGAAAGAGAAAGAGAGAGAGAGAGAGACAGAGACTGATCAAGAAAGAGAAAAGGAAAGCCAACATAAGGCTCTAAGAAGGCTTAAATTTTAGGTGTAAGTTCACATCTTTCTTGGAAAAAGTCCCCCAATTCGGAATTCATTCAGTTAAAACTGAGCAATTCACCTAATTCTTGTTGGCTATATTTTTACGATCAGTAACTTTCAATATGTCCTGATTGTAGGGTATCATAAGGAAAACACATATGAACATACATGCATTATGCAGAATTTGTAGCATATAAGGTTTTCAGACAGGAATCACTCTGAGATTTAAAAGGAGCATTACGGTATTTACTCATTACTAATAATGGTATGTAAGTCTTTAATTTTTTTGGTTCCTTTCTGATCTGGAGTAATAGCTTCCGATAGGCCTTCAACTCCAAAACCTAGACTTAATCTTAATCCATCCTTCTTACAAATCAGAGAACTTTGTCCAAGAAAATACATGGAAACCGGAGGCAGTCTACAAATATGGCTGGTGATCCCTCTGCTTAGTTCACTTTAAAAAAAAAAAATCTGCTGCTGTTATCCCAATTTCAAAAGCCATATAAACACCAGGATGCCAGAAGTGCATGCCTTTCCCACCTTCCCAGCATCTCCCTACGCTCACCACCACCAAAAAAAGTCCTACTGTCATGGTGGGAAAAACGCCGTTCCTAACACTCTTTATATACATAGCTGCCTCATGTTAGGGTTGTATTTCCCCTCTGCACACACAAATTACAAAGATATGCTCTGACTGATAATGAGGGCTAAAGGTTCAACTTGTGAAGAAACTTGGTTTAAGATGTTATCAGCTGGGAAAGCTATTTCCTCACATCAACATTGCCACGGGCTGTCAAAAACCCAACCAGGGCTGCCTCTTCAAAAGTTCAGGAACACTTTTTTTTTCTTCTTCGTTCTTTCTTCCCCCTCCCCCCCCTTTTTTTTTAAAAAAAAAAAAAAAAAAGAAGAAAGGCACAGAACCCACTGAGATAGCCTTAGTCCCATCAAAGAGAGGTCGATCTCGGGTCTTCCTTCATTTACTGATTGTCAGTTTCAGATGGCTCTTTTGTGAGGCCTCTGTAGCTCAATGCTGAGTGACGCCTTCACATTTTCTAAACTGGACTGGGTACCGCCAAAGATTTCCAGCGCGCTTGGATCCACAGCCCAGCAGAACAAATAAACATTCCTCTCAGCCTTTTTGCCTACTTTATCTCCCTCTCCGGGAGCAAGAGGTTTTGGGGGTGCTAATGTTTACACAATGTTCAAACTTTCTTCCCCCCGTTTCCTGAATTTGAGAAGACACATCCTGGATGACCTCGGCTAAGAGATAACACCAAGTCACCACTGGGTGCCCCGTCTACTGGACTACTTAAGGCTGCCGTCTTCATCCCTCCCCTCCCCCACCCCTCCCAGTCTTACCAAGGAAAGCAGGAGATAAGCCAGGCTGTCTTGAAAGGAAGGCACAAAGGCAGAGGTCTCTAAGAGGCTGCCAACAATGCGGCCTTTTATTCCCACCTAAAGAGACACTTGGTTCAGTTCATCTCAAAGACCCACTTTATGTGCATGAACATCTCAGCAGAGTTTACCAAATGAATCCTCAAAAATGTACCTGGAAGACATATTTTGGCATTTTTCCATTGTGTACTACTGGGATGTGGGAGCTAGTTGAGAATAATCACGAATGTCTATGGGGAAAGAATTCAGGGAAAACGTTTCTTTGATCAGTTTCCTCATCTGTCAAGGGGTCTATGTAATAACACCTAGAGCTCTTGTGATGATTACATGAGATCATCCATCAAAAGCACTTTGCCCAATGCTTGGCACATACAAAATGGTCAATAGATATTAGAAGTTGTTACAACTGTCATCAGCAGCATTTTGTATGGGGAAAAAAGATCACAGAAGATAACGGATACCGATTTTTTTTTAAATCCTAAAATACCACAGCAGTGAATCTGCATAATTACTTAACTTTCTTCCCAAAGCACTTTCATAGTACTTCCCATTTTTCTCCTCCTACCAGTATAGAAATCACTACACTTGATGTGTTTCACTAAAAGCTCCAGAGCCACAGAAGCCTGTCTGGTATTGCATGAACTCTCAGGACAGCCGTGTGGGTGACCGCTGGGATGGCCAGGCTGCTGGAGAAAAAGACAGCCTGCCCCAGACGCTGAACCTGGGGTGCCGAAGCAGTGAGCAGAAGCTAGACTTCAGAACCAAGCTGGCAACTCTGGGGTTTCTGATAGTGGTGAAAAATGATCCAGGTGTTTGTCAAGGAAGGCAAGAAGACAGGAAGGAAGGGAGGGAAGGAGGAAAGAGAGAGAGAAGGAAGGAAGGAAAGAAAGCAGGAGAGAAATCAGGAAAGAGAAAGAAGGAAAGAAAGAAGGACAGAAAAGGGGAGAGAAAAGGGGAAGAAACAGAGAGAGGAAAAAAGTAAGCAGAAAGAGGAAGAAAGAAAGAGAAAGAAAGAAAGAGAGAGAGAGAGGGAGGGAGGGAGGGAGGAAGGAAGAAAGAAAGGAAGGAAGGAGAAGAAAGAAAGAAAAGGAAAAAAAGGTGAAGAGGAAAGGAAGTGTTGCTTCTAGAAGCCAGCAGCCCTTATCCTGCTATTTTACGCCTGTAACCCCACTGCCTCCGCTGGCACGGGCACAACTAAATGTTGACTTCAAGGCTTCAGAGAGCACTCGACTGATTTTGTACGTGATTAATTGCCAAAGACATGGCTGGCCATATGGAACACAGAAAGCATCAAGTCATTCATACTTCTGTATGTGATCGCTTGGCCCCCGTTGTTTTAATGTACAGGAAAGAGCTAGTATGGCACCGCCCTGGTGTCTTGCCCCTGACAGCCCATTAAGAAATCTCAAAGCACCTAGTCGAAGTTATGCTGTTGGCTTTTCAATAGCAGCCTAATAAAACAGAAGCCAAGCTTTCCAACCAGTCTTAAATCTTTCACATACAGTACATTAACTACTGGGGCTAAAACAACGGGCTTCTTATGATAGGAAATGGGATTTGATTTCTAGTCTCTGCATACTTACTGAAAGCCTTTTTTTGACCTTTATGGAGTTTACAAAATCATTGTTCTTTTCCCCCTGTTTTCCAAGGACCCTAATAGATTTGTTTGTTTCAGTACAGTCTACACTTAGTCACTATTACGTGCAGTCTATATAATAAAGCTGATTCATAGAGAGGTGAAAGAAACAGCATAATTATTCTTGCCAAGAGAGCCCAGGAATCATTCTAGCCTCTGAAGCATTCACTTTCCTTCAAAACAGGAAAAAAAAAAAACAAAAACAAAACCTATACACTAGGGGGAAAAGTCTCTCACACACACTCTTATTACCCATACCTCCCTTTCCCATCACTCTGTGAAATGAATCCGTTCAATGTGGGAAAGAAAATCCATTTATTTTCCAGTGGTTCTACTGTTGGCCCTGGGTGACACTCCCCTCCAGGCCACATGGGAAGGTGTCACCTCAGGTACAATTCTATCCCAACTTACAGCCTCTTAGCTTTATCCATTACTAAAATCTTTGCAGACTGTTAACTTTCTGTCTAAGGGGAATAGATATACATTTCCACAATGTTTTTCTTTCAAGGATTTTCAAATGACAGCACTAAAAACTGTAATACCATCAGTAGTTTCCTTTGTCAGTTCTGACATGTGTTGGCGGGGGTGACTTTGTTGGCGCTTTTCATTAGAAAATATTTATATAATGTTTCATGTCTCAGGATTTTGAGGTGTTGAAATTGTCCTCACACCAGAAGACACCATCTATGGGAAATTCCACTTGACTGCCTATTCATTAGCAGGGTTGTAATTGCCTCTCCCGCGGAAACGAGCTAATAGCCCATGTAGAGCTCTAAGCCAATAGGAAATTCCCTGCCTCCCCGCTGCCTTGCCTTCCTCGGAAGATGCTGGTGCTTTCTAGGATGAGCCACTCAACTAATAAACAATATCGTGACACAAGAGAGTCTGAGCAAGACTCTTGGAAGAAAGAAGAAGCGAAAGCCTTGAAAGTGACTCAGTGGTGTGGCAATGAAGGCACAACACAAGATTTCTACAAAGACAAGAGAGTGTTTTCATTGACCATTCTTACAGTGATTTGTTTTACTATAGTATGCTCTATAATGTGTGATGTTAGTGTGATTCCCATTTCATAGATGGGGAAAGCTGAGACTGGGAAAGTGAAATGCCCAAGAGTAAATACAAATCAGTGGCAGAAGCACTAGTGTGCTAATTCTTTATATTTCCAGCTGACTGTTCACTGCAATGGAAGCCCTACTAGATAATACATAAAAGTATTACGTGTAATACTTTATATTACATACATATACCTAATAAAAAGTAATACACATAAAAGTACCTTTCTAAAGTCTCATCCATGGAAACAAACCTACCATTGCTGCAAAACCTTCAATAAAGAAAAAGGAAAGGTTTAAACGACAGCCACGGCACAGAGCGATACCACCTGGACCTAGAACTCAGTACGGACATATATATACATCTCACATAATGAATACCAGAATGACAGCGAACTTCTCTCCAATTACTTCAGCAGTGCCTTGCCTTATCTTTGTCTTTTCGTCAAAATGTATTCACTCCACAAATAACAGCAAGAACTCTCCCAGTGCCGCCACGACATACACATGCCCTTAATTCCCAGCCGCCGCTTCTAAGGATCTCACTGCGCTAATCTATTTGTTGTCAGAACTGTTAATTGAAGGTGAAGAATGGCTAGCTACACCAAGTGCTAAGCAACTGAACCACGGATGATGTTTGGCCTAAAAGTGGCTTAGCGCCTTCCAATCCTCGGGCCAGTGAAAAGGTACCCAAGATCTCCATCAGATCAGCTCCCCGCTTCCCTCAAACATCAGTAGCACAAAGGCTGAAGTTGTCTGTCATGCACACTGGATTATATGAAGTGTAAAACATTGGGGGAGAAAGGGAGGGGAGGGGGGAGGCCTTTGAAAGGGAACGGGAAAAAGAAATCACACTTGCAAGAGGATCCAGCTGACAGCTCAGTCGCTAACAAGTGAGACAAGTGAATATGTTTGGAAACATTGTGATGCAGGAAGAGTGTGGGGCTTTTGTCTGCAGCCCTACAGTGTGTCTTTAACCCAACTGCTGCCTGCATCACTGAACATATGTTTTCTACACAAGAACTGAAGCAGAAAAGGCTCTTTGTTGTAATTCACTCCTTTGTATATATCGGCTCCCCCCACCCCACCTTCTGCCCATCCCTCTCTCAGTAATATCCAAACCAAAGCCCTAATGGGAAATTTAACTGCTTTGGAGAGTGAAGCCAGAATGTCCCACGGAGATCCTTCTACTGCCCCCAGGCCTTGAGAACTGCTCCCCACAAAGTGGTAGTAACAGCACAGGGTCCACTCATTTAGTGCTTACTATGTGCCAGGCATCGCAACAAGCATTTTATCAACATGATCTCATTTCACTGAGAAAATAACTCTGTAAGTGGCACCTCTATTTTTTAACTGAGGCATGGAGAGAGTAAATTAGGGAAGAGTCCAGTTTTAGACACGTGAAGCTGGAAATGCTAGTGGGACATTTAGCAGACAGGGGTATGGAGTATGAGAGAAACATATATGTCAGACTTGAAGATCGGGGGAAATGATACACATACACCCCATTCTGCACTTTAAATGTCATCCTGTCTGAGTTGGGAACTGGATGGCACCGAACCCAAATTTAAGCAAAGCTGATGGGGCAGGTAATGAAGAGGATGTTACAGTGGGCAAGTCAGGAGGTCTCTCTTCCCCTGTGGATTCTAGGATGGGGAGAAAGAACACAGGCTCTCGAGTCCAACTGCGTTCGTGGCTGAGTTGGCCAGGGGCAAGTGACTTACCCTCTCTGTACCTCAGTTTCCTCATCTGTAAAATGAGGGTATTTCTAGCACCCACTTCAAAGGGTTATTAACAGGATTCAATTTTTATACATAAGGCCCTTAAAGAATAGTGCCTGACCAAGCTACTAAAATTGATCGTCATTTTTCTACTACCTCAGCCTTTATTTTTCCCTCTCTCCCTGTTCAGTGTTAACCATCTATCCGGTTAAGCCAGTATCTCTAACCCGGATGCCGTCTGGATGGTGACGATGATGGTGATGATGGTGATGATGGTGATGATGATGATGATGATGATGATGATGGTGATGATGATGATGATGATGGTGGTGGTGATGATGGTGATGATGGTGATGATGGTGATGGTGATGATGGTGATGATGATGATGATGGTGGTGATGATGGTGATGATGATGATGATGGTGATGATGGTGATGATACAGCAGCTAACATTACTGAGCACTTACTACATGCCAGGTGCTGTTCACATGCATCATACCATTGAATCCTAAAAATAAGTCTATGAGATAAAAGTATTATTATCTCTATTTTGCAGATTTAAAAAACTGGGGTGTAGAAAGGTTAAGTAATTGGCCAAATTTACACCATTAGTAAGCAATAGAGCCAAACCTAACCCATGCCTCAGACTCCAGGGACCAAAGCTAACACATGTATAAACAGACACTTTACAAAGTGCTTTCATGAACATTATCTCGTGTAATCCTCATAAAAACTACGTGAGTTAGGTAGAGCAAGTATTATTAACCACATTATTACAGATAAGAATTCTGAGGCTCAGCTACATTAAATAACTCATTCAATATCAAAATTAGTATAGGAGTCAAGCTATGACTGGAAATCAGGTGTTCCAACTCCAGGCCCAACACATTTTATACACATAGAACGCATGGAACAGACTGTTCTGAAGGCAAATTTCCATGTAAAAAATCAATCAACTTGAGTCTCTACTATAAGGCGGTCATCTGCAAGGCCACTGTACCTGGCCCCCAGGAGCTTATGATCTAGGTAGGTAAATAAAATATATACGTGGGCTGGAGGGTGACCAATGGGGTTACCTAAATTAACTGCTGAATTCAATAAAGCTCTTAGAACTGATTTTGATTAATAAAACAGTTACTCCACTCGACTAGACTGTCCTGTTCATGACTGGGCATAACCTTAACATTATCATTTAATCCTGATCTACTAAGTACTCTTATCCTTTTCATTTTGAGGCAATGAAAACTAAAATGTGGACCTGTAAAAACAAAGAGAGAACCAATAAATTCCACCATGTATATCTGCCCACCCTTAAAAAAAAAATCTTACTTTTCTTAAGATTCCTGAGGTCAGAGCTATGTCTTGCTGTAATGAAGCAGCTCAGGCTATTGACAATGTGACTATTTAAACTCTAAATGAAGTAACAATCTGGGAGGGAAAGATAATTCAGTTCAAGTCACATGGGCAGAGTTGCTGCACTTGTCCTCAGATAACATCTACTCAAGACAAATGCAGTCCCTGCCTGGACCACTCTCTGTAAACACCACTGTCTACCAAGCCTTCAGCGTCAGCATTACTTGCTACTTGGCACATAGCTACTCAGAGAACACACACACACACACACACACACACACACACACACACACACAGTTGGGAGATACAGTTCTCAAATAGGAATTCAGTATCTATTTAAGTGCCTATCATACCAGCAATTTAAGTACATATTACTAATGCATTAATAGTAGCTATGAAAAGAAAAACACATTTCAGTGGCTACATAAAATATAATCATAAAGGTATTAATAACAATAACGAAAACCACCACAAACACTGTCACTAGTTGGTCGTTTACCACATGCCAGGCCCCGTCCTGATCGCTTTTCATGTATTCCTCATTATATCCTCATAACGGTTCGGTGAAGCAGGTTTTATTATTATCCCAATTTATAGATAAGAAAATCAAGGCACAAAAATATTAAGTCTCAGTCACACAGCTGATAAGTGGTGGCGTCAGGATTCAAGCCCTAGGCAGGCTGGTAGCAGAGTTCACTCCCCTACCGATGAAACTATGTAATGACTCTGGAGCACTTCCTAAGAGGCAGGGATACAGCATCTCATTTAATCCTTCCAACAACCTTACAAGGTTGGTTGGTATCATTTACAAACCCATTTTACCAGTGCTTAATAACTGGTCCAGGATCTCATTGCCAGAGGGTGGCAGAGTAAGGGTGGTTAGCAGAACTGGGGTAAACGATGTTAAGTTTTTGACAATGATTTCAGTAACAGACTAGGGTTCAGAAATGGTCTCTACTTGTGGAAGAAGCAGTGGCTCACTTCCTGATTGTCTGAAGTTCCACTTAGACACAGAGACAGAGGACCTGAGGTCACAGGGACTAGCGTCTTTTTATTTTTTTATTTTTTTTAATTTTTGGCTGTGTTGGGTCTCCGTTTCTGCGCGAGGGCTTTCTCTAGTTGCGGTGAGCGGGGGCCACTCTTCATCGCGGTGCGCGGGCCTCTCACCATCGCGGCCTCTCTTGTTGCGGAGCACAGGCTCCAGACGCGCAGGCTCAGTAGTTGTGGCTCACGGGCCCAGTTGCTCCGCGGCATGTGGGATCTTCCCAGACCAGGGCTCGAACCCGTGTCCCCTGCATTGGCAGGCAGATTCTCAACCACTGTGCCACGAGGGAAGCCCCCCTTCAACTCATCTTTTAATGCTTCCCATTTAGAGAACTCTGAGTTCTAGAGCTAGAAACTACATTCCATTCATTTTTAGGGAAAGAAAGCAATTATTCCAACTTCAATTGTTAATACCTTTTATTATTTTTTTATATATTTATTTATTGGTATTGAATACTGTATAGTTCACGTACAACATTATATTAGTTTCAGGTGTACAACACAGTGATTCAATGTTCTTACGGATTTTACATCACAGTAATTATAATATTATTGACTATATTCCCTCTGCTGTACATTACATCCCTGTGCCTTATTTTATTTATTTATTTATTTATTATTATTTTTTTAATCTTTTTTTTAACATCTTTATTGGAGTATAATTGCTTTACAATTGTGTGTTAGTTTCTGCTTTATAACAAAGTGAATCAGCTATACGTATACATATATCCCCATATACCCTCCCTCTTGCGTCTCCCTCCCCCCCCTCCCTATCCCACCCCTCTAGGTGGTCACAAAGCACTGAGCTGATCTCCCTGTGCTATGCGGCTGCTTCCCACTAGCTATCTATTTTACATTTGGTAGTGTATATATGTCCATGCCACTCTCTCAATTAATACCTTTTAAAAGCTACACCCTCAATGAAATACCTTCATATAAACAGGTACAGACTGTGAGGGGCTTAACCTTAGCTTTAAAAAGGTAATGTGGTCACCACAAAGTTGCTTTGAGAGCCCCAAAGACAACAGAAACCACACTTCTGTCTTGAGTGATACAATCTAAAACCTGCTAATACTACTACTGCTGTTGGCACGAATCCCTACTTCACTCTAACTGGCTGCACTCAGGACAGTTTTATGCTTTGAGAAGCAGATATTATTGGCGCATCTCATAGAGATAATTGCCTCTCCTGCCTTGTTTAGTGCTTATACATTCCATACCCAAAGATTAAACCGTGGTAGAAAACCGGTGATGGGCACAGTCCTTTCATGCTGAAATTGTCTCCGTGAGACTGAGCAGGGACACTTTAACTTTGGGGTTTAGACAATGGGTTTTCTGAAAGGATTAGAAAAATGGGCAACAACTGAACCTCCTCCCCCCTCCTGTTCAAGTCTACCACCTGCTGCGGTATTTTTGTTTCAGTAACAATGAAGCCTTCATGTTTCAGGCTCATATTTAATGTTTGCTGAACTGGTCCCTTTCGTTTTGGTTAACTCTTAAGGAGCAGAAAAAGAGAGATTTTTTTTTTTTTTGCCTAACAAACACACCAACGTACTTTCCTGATTGGCCCCCAACAAACAAATATATGTGAATAAATATACATGAATCACCGGCCTGCTCACCTTCATACACCACCCTGGAGTCAGCAGATACTCTATTTATATTTCATAAAGTATTATCAGTCACTAAGAGTCTCATAACATTTGCAATTTCGTGGTTCGCTACAGTAACCGGTGCTGTGGTAAACAGGAATGTAAAGTGTTAGAAGAAAAGGGTGGGGGGGATCACTTCAGAGACATTAAGCAGCTTTAAACATTGACAGCAGAAAGGGAAAAGTTTTAAGCAATTTGGTCGGGTCAGTAAAAAGAAACACAGGTCAGAGGAACAAAATGGTACCCAAAAATTCTGCCCATTGATAAATGGGCATACTGTCTCGTGGTTGGCTGCACAGACCAAGGCGGAGCAACTGCTGGATGAAAACGAAAATATGCTCTCTTTGTGGCACCCTGACAATAAGTTACTTCAGCTTGGTGAGCGCTTGAGGCCCCCATTCTCCCCGTGTATGCGGCTGGGGGATACATTAATGAAAACAAAAGGGTCCATTTTCATTGTAACCATGCAGAAGGGTTAAGCATCTGACCTTCAAGTATGGTGTGCTTGTGCTCGGTGGAAAGGTTCTTGACAATATCAACAAGAATTACTGCTGTTTGAGAAAGGGGACACAATTAAAAACAATCTCAGATGCTTGTCGTACAGCTGTCCAAGGTTCAGCTCTGCCTGACCTCTAAGGATGCTACGTGTTTAACGGAGACAATTTAAGATACTTTAGTGAGCCCCTTAACCGTTCACCATCGCCATCCTTCCACTTGGGAGTCCCTAGCCTTAACCACAAAGTGCTTTTCCAGTAACGAGATTTTACGCTGTGGGGTTTACCCTTAAAGCCATTTACCTCCCCAGTCTGCCTCCACTTGCTATCTGACCCCCCTGAGAAGCAGCCCCAGGCCAGACCTTACAGGGGACTTGGCAGGAGGCCGGAACGTTTGACTTGACAGAACCCAATTCCTTTAAAATAGTTGTTTTCTGTTTTTCTTTTTAAAGCAAAATCTTATCACACTCTACTTTCCAAAAAAGATGTTACTGAAGGAAAGTTTTTCTTCTGTTAAGAGATAATTTATCCGAAAAGAACTTTTCTTTATTTGAACAAAAATATAGTCAGTCACCTATTTCCTATCTGCAAAAGAGAAAGCATGGAGACATCCCCAGCACAGAAACACGTCAAGGAAAAACAAACAAACAAACAAAAAACACAAGTATTTCTTCTGAGACAGCAGAGAAGACGGTTTGAAAAGAAACAGAAATTCTGAGGTAAAAGCCTAACTCCTTTGTCTCAGTTGAGGAAAACCACTGTCTTCCTGCTGTTTGATCTTTCAGAGTCAGCAAAAGGCTCTGAAACTCTTCCACAAATAAGAGGGCCCCTGGGAAGTGACCACGAGAAGGTGCTGTCCACCACTGGGGCGGGAAAATGCTGGAAAGCTGAGGGCCCGCCACCTGGGCCTACAACGGCCTTTTAAGGCACAAACCATCGCAGCCTGCCCCAGATTTGAGGAGATGAGACTTCCCACATCTTGGGAAGAAAGGAAGCCCTATGGAGGTGAAGCAAAGGCAAGAGACAGGCCAAATCTCGTAAAGAGCGGGGCAGGGGAAAGTTCTGTTTGTCAAACACACTTTAATCTCTAAAGTCGCTGGCCTTTGATGTTGCCCCAAACAGAAAACCTACATGGTTTGCAAGATTTACAGCATTTCTAGTGGGAACAGTTTCATGCTCCAGGGTTTTTCCTTCGGAGATTAAGGTTTATTTTCTCCCTGATGTTCGCTGTGTCTGACTGTAAGAGCCTCATCGGAGACAAGGACATTTTCCTGCCCTCTGGGTCATCAAATACACCCAAATTTTATTCATCAAATCAAGTTCGTTTTTTTCAGGGAACAAAGCTGCTGGAGATTTTCCAAACTGTGGGGTCATCACTGTCATTCTGACAAGACAGAAGTGTTTCTTTTGCAAAGAGTCAGCTCCTGAGATCACAAAAAGGGACTTAAAAATGGCTGCACTAAATCTCTATATTATAAAAGGCCACACAATTCATTTCTTAAGTTGAAATGAGGAGACGCAAAGTAGATGGGAAAAGAAACAAATCATCACCTCGGTCCGTACATCAAGGCAACCCACCGCAAACCCTAGCACTCAAATAATTGTAAGTCGCGTAGAACAGAAGCGGTTTAAAGGGGCCAACGGAGGTACAGTTTACTGGAAGGAGCTCTTAGCATTTCCACTAACTCTTCTTTCTTTAAGTTGGATCTTATTCTTCTGACCTCAATGTGAAACCTGATCTGTAAGGACAGAACTTTATAAGGTACTAGGCCAAGAAGCTGGTAGTAAATTTCAACTGGCTCATGCATCATACTTAATTAATTCCTGCTTGACTTACGAAAATGGCAGGGAGGCTCCCAGAATGAACCTTTCCCTGGATGTTGAGATTTCTTCTTCTCGCCATGGCACTGTTGCCAACGTTTGGACCCATGAGCAGGTCATCTCCTGGCTCTCAACACTCCTATCTACCTACACAGGGTTCTACCCTCCACATCCTACGTGTCTAATATAGTCTGTGGGTGATGATTCTTTTGCCATGGCAAGCAGGGATCAGTCACTTTTGCCAAAACAAAAGGCAAAAAACCAAAAGGAATCCCCCACCCACTCCCTTAAACACAGAGGTTTGACAGAAAAGAAGTATATTCCCACTTGGAGGCATGGAAAACGTAAACAAGCCCCTTGGGTGTCTTATTCATAATGATGCTAATGGAAGACACTCCTCTTCCACTCAAGTATGTCAATGCATCTCTGAAGTCGTAACACAGAAAACCACAGAACACACTGGGGAGGGCAAGAGACTTGTCTAACAGCAGCATGTGATTAGCAGAGGCTAAAGTGTAACCCAGGTAATCCTGGCTTCTGGCCACACAACCCTTCTGGAGATTACTAGTTGAGGTTGCCTTAGGACACACATAACTGTAAGTGAGGTTTTACTCGAAATTGCAACAATCTGATCCTTCTCCTAGTACCCCAGCTACACTCTAATAAGACCCATCCCTTTTCCTCAGCTTTTCCACAATAGACACACACTTGTGCAATAAAGAAGGTACGTCTGTCCCTTTGGGGGTCAGTTTCTTCCATGCAATTTGCAACAAAACGCCTCTTGGATTTTAAGAGAGCGATCCTGTAGTTCTGGTATTGATTTTTCATTTTGCCCCATAACTACCACCACAACTTTACAACTGATATACAGCATGAACGGTTTCCTTGGCCTTAGAGACCAAATTAATCACAATATTCAACAATCTGTTTTTTTATGCCACAGAGGTCAATGTTGGTTTTCAACATAAATTGTAAAAGCCATGGCCAGCGCCCAGTGCCATTTTGGAGATGCATTGCTAAGTTGCCCCCCACTTGTGATTGAATACAACAATGGTTTTGCAAATTAAAATGTTCATGGCTTTAAGTCAGCCCTTATTTAGTCAGCTACTGGGCAACTGCAGGTCTACAGGCTGATTGCTGGAGGGACTCAGAATTCTGACAGCTAACTGCAAGGCCCCATCTGTACACTGTTGTGATCTGATCTGAGAGGAAGTTTCTCAGAGCAGCTCTGTCTTCCAAGGATGCTATAGGTCAAACTGAGGGGCCTGAGAAGAGGCCCCTTGTCCTTCTGTCCTTACCGTCCTACCGGCATTTTCCATGCTGAATTCAAAAGTAGGGTCGCTCTTGACCCTAATCATCTCTCCATGGGGTTTGACACTATGTTTCCTTCAATTCTACCATCTACTCCCAGTTTTCTTTGCACCTCTCTGACTGCCATCTCTGGTTGTTTCACTGGCTCTCCTGTGCTTGTCCTTTATACTAGGTCACCCCACACTCCGCCTGTGATGCTGCTTGAATCTTTCACCTGCATTCTCGCTCCCTCACTCCACTTCCTTCCGCTGTGTCTCCATGTAGATGGCTGCCATGTGTCAGGAGCTTTCAAGCGTGGATGAACATATGGGAGAACATCGCCTGGCACGTGACAGGCGCGGAAGGAATGCCTACTGAAGACATGAATCCAACTCCCAAATCTATACTTGGGTCTGACTCGACCACACTTCAGACCTTCTGAGATTTCCAGATCTTCTTAGATGTTCCACTGGATCCTCAAACTCAGTATGGCCCTACACGTCCTCCTCTTCTGTTCCTTCGCTCCGTAAATGGTATCCTCATCCATCTAGTAACTAAGACTCGGTATCGTGCAAAATGGCCCGTGACTCTTCCTCATCTTTCATCCCTAACATCCAATTATGAAGTTCTATGTACCTCTCTAAAAACAAAACAAAACCCTGGAATTCATCCCTCTTTTTATTCTATCACCGCCCTGGTTCAGAACCTCGTTACTGCTCACCAGAATATCTGCAACAGGTCTTCCTGTCCCCAGCCTCTCCTCTCTACAATCTACCCACTGTGCTGCTGCCAGTTACACTTTAGAAAAATGAATCCTCTTCAAAAATCTTTGAAACCACCCCCCGCCGTGATCTCCAGAATAAAGGCCGGATTTCTAAGCATGCCATTCAAGGATCTTCATAAGTTGGCCCCATTCTCTCCTTTTCACTTGCTCTCTAGTTCCTAGGCGGCTGCCCCTCTCTCTTCCATTCCACCCCCAATAGGTACTCGAAGCACTGGTGACAACGTACTCTGCCATTTCTGCAAGCCCACCCTAGTGTTCTAGAGCTTTAGCCCTTGCCTAAAATGGGGCCCATCCCTCCTCTTCACCTGCAAAAACTCTGCCTATCAAAAGTCAGTTCACTCTTCGAGGTACAATGAAAAGGAAACCTCCTCTTCCATTAAACCTACCCCAGTTTTCTCAATCTGACTTATATTCTCCAGGGCACTCTCTCTCAACATTTTGTTTCCACCTCTCATTTGACACTCCACATCATGCCTTATATATGTGTACATCCACTTCCTTAACATGCATGTAAGCTCCACAGGTGTAGCAACTCTTGATTTTCTCCATTGCTTGCTAAGTTAAATCTTAAAACACAAACAAAAAAATCAGTATCTGTTTGCTGCATTCGGCTGAAGCCTGACCTGGACTTTGCACCCCTCTAGTAAATGCCAACTGACTACAAAAAGTACTTTGTCAAAAAACTTTACAGACCCTACTAGAAGAAGATGGAACAATTAGGAAATGGCAATCTGGGCACCATCCCAGGCCAGCCGGTCAAGGCAAGAGGGATATGGGACTCTCAGAGAAGGATGCTAAGTTATCTTAATTTCAGGCCATAGAGAAAACAAATGGATACTCTCTTGGGGGCTTGAAAGTTACCACATTTCTCCCTCATGCTCGAGACATGTTTATAAACACAGAAGGCTATAATAAAACTCACATGAGAGACAAAACTCAACTGCAACAAGTGTTTACATTCTAATCAGGACAACAAATCACTTCTCACCAGGAGATTCCAACTCAGTCAGCATGAGGATTCTTGTATCTGTGCCAAGGATACCCTGGACCAGAGACCCTCCTGGTCCCTTCAAGCTGGATGGTGACTCTGGGCATCAACACAAGAAGAACAAGAATGAATGGCATCTAAATGACACTGTTGAAACGACTGTCGAGATTCTGCATGGCTCCTAGTGCCAAAATATATGGGCCCTTGATATTTCCTGATTTGTCACATGACTCTCAACCTAGACAAGCATAGGGCAGTACCAAGGACAAAGGCTCCTGACCTTTCTGACAGGAAGAGGTCGGTGGCCAAGGTTCCCGGATTGCTTATGTCTGGCAAGGGAGAGAAAAATGTGACCACCCCTAGGAACCCTGGCCTTTCTTAAAGTCTAAGGTGAATGATGTTTGGAAGATACTAAAATTAGGAAAGGAATAGTTACAGAAGGCATAATTGAGGTTCACCCAGAGGCAGCTTATCCTCCCCTCATCCTCATCAATTCACTCATCTGTTCATAACTGTTAAGAATTGGACAATGGCTTCACCAGGAGGCTTACCCGGAATGGTTGTACATTTTCGACTTGCCTCTTAAAAAGAAAATTTGGCGAGGGCTGTCTTATTGCAGAGAACAGTACCCAAATTAATACTATGGAATTGGCTTATATGCCAATAATTGGGAGGAATCTGTACAAAGAAACCACATGGCTATTCACATTCTATTTTACAATATGATCAACGATTCCCTGTTCTTTGCCAAGGGATGATGGTTAATGAGATTCACAAATTAACCACCCAAAATCACTTCATCTATTTTAATGTCTCTAGCAGCACTGGATCTTCATGAAACTGATAAGCGCTCCTAAGCTCTATCTGCCATAAATGCTCAATGCCTCCAGAATAAAGCTCGAGCTTCTGGGCGTGGCTTTCATGGAGGTAACAGGAAAGGACAGCACAGGGACCGGACCAGTTGGACAGGTCAAGGGAGTCCTTCCTAAGGAAGCGGCAAACTGAGCTGAGATCTGAAAAAAGAGTAGAAGTAATCTACACCTATGTTTTGGTGAAAGAAGACATTCCAGGAAGAGGAAACAATGTGTGCAAAGGCCTTGAAGAAGAAGGAAGCACAATGCATTGGCTTCGTTGAGAAAATGCCAGGGTGGTGAGAAATATGGAGAGTGAAGTGGCTGGAGGGAAGGAAAGGCAAAAGAGGTGGGCTGAGGATAAAATATTTTAATCTTTACCCTGAGAGCAACTCGAACCCATGGAGGAGTTGACACAGGAAGGGGCATGATTAGATTTGCATTTGAAAACACTGCCCTTGGTTGCTGTGTGAAGAACACAGGAAACCAGAGAGCAGCTACTGCAAGAGCCCAGGGGAGTGGTGATAGTGTCTTGGACCAGACTGGTAGCACCAGAGATGTAAAGTGGATATTTCAGGAATAAAAGTTCTCAGAGTGGATATGAGGGGTGGGAAGGGGGAAGGAAGTCTCAAGGATGACTCCCTGCTTCTCTCATGAAGAGCGAGGTGGGTAGTGGTACCACTTCCCGAGTTAGAGAACTCTAGAAGGAGACTAGCTTTGGGGCACTGCCAGCCCCACTTTAGGAGGCTTGACTATAACCTGCTTTTCCCATCCTCAACCATTACACATGCTATTCCCTCCATGAGAGATGTCTACTCTCTTCCCATCCCCATCACCACCTGCCAAAATTCTCCCCATTCTATAAGATTTAATTCAGAAGTCCCTGCTGATCAAGAAGACTTCCGAAATCCTACCCATCCACGTGTATCCCACCATCTTCCAAGCTTTCACATCTCTGTTTGTACCTTTGACCGACATCCTCGTCCTTCCACCTTGTATATCAATTACAAAGATGGCTGTTTCCCTTCTGAGTCCTCCACAGAATTCAGGAAATGCAGCAGGCACTCAATACATTTGTTTTGGTTTAAAGTGAGACATCTTTCCTGTTAATTGGCTCATACGTTCATGTATTTGTCCATTCAATCAAATCAAATTTGGTGAGAGGTCAGATACTTACCTGCTGAACAGTACTTCTCAGCCGCGAACCCATGTCAGAATCACCTGTGAGGCTTTTTAAACCTACTGCAACTTGGCAATACTGTACACTGGAATCCACTGGGCCCACAGATTAGACTAATTAAATCAATATCACTGGAGGTGGAACCCACGTGATGTTTTTAAAAAATTAATCCTGAATGATTCAAACGTGCAGCCAAGATTGAAAGCTACATCTGTTGAACCCAAGTCCCTGGAGATGGTGCTCACATCCTTGAAAAGCTGCATAGGTGTCTCTCATGTACAACCTAATGGTGAATGCCTCGAATGCAGAGAAATCACATTCCATACAAGACTGAAAAGATAAGGTTTCTGCAGTTGGTAATGGATAATTCTCGAATGTTTTTAAACAAGGGAGTTTGTAAAATGGATTGAGCCCAGAAGAAGGGACAGCAGGCCATTCAACAAATACCACGTACGAAGCACTAAAGACATAAAATGAGGTGACTAAGAGAGACCCTGCACCCACAAAGCATGTGTGTCTTCACTTTCCCAACAAATAGGTGTTGTGTTCTGACACATGGGCACTGAGAACGTGGCAGAGACAAAACAGAGTCCCTGCCCTCAAGATGCTTATATTCTAGCATAGGAAACAGATCAATGTATAAGACGTCCATTCAGATAGGGATAAATGCTCTGAGGAAAAATAAAGCAGAGTAAAAAGGGAAAGAAAAGGGCCACTCTGAGCTGTCTTTTGAACAGAGACATGAATGGAAAGCATCGATTCTAGGGCATATGTAACCATAAGATGAGTTGAGAGTCTGCGAGAGCTGGAGGGATGACTCAGGTGAGAGGTGAGGGGGCAGTGAATTAGCAGATGGCAGGAGGAATGAAAGAAGAGGACAGATTCAAAACAATAATGCTAAAAATATGCCAGGCAACGTGCGAAACACTACACCTGTTACCTCAGACAACAATCCCGATAGGGCAGTACTTTCATCATGCCCATTTTACAGATGAGGAAACTTGAGCCTCCCCATGTGACTGCCCAGTATCATACACTCCTAAATGATGGAGCCAGGGCTCACACTCGACTAACTTGAGAGCTAAAGCTCTTAACCCGAAAGTATCTAAGCTTGACTACTTCAAAGGGGAAGGGGCTCAAATTGACGTGACTTGGTGACTGATACCATGTGCCATGCTATCAGCAGTAGAACCTGACTTTACAACACAGCAAGAGATGTGACCCAGCAGGGCCCAGAGTGGTAGAGGGGACTCCACCCGACTCTTGAGAATTAGAGTCTACTGACGCAGTTTATGAAAGGGTCAAAGGAGAGCTCTCTACCCCTCCTGAGACCCCTTTTCATCCCTGCCTTTACCTGGAAATACAATTCTAACCACTCCCCAATCATCTCAATCCTCCCCGAAGTCTTCTAGCAATAAACTCTTACCTAGAAACTGTGTGTGCAGGGTGAAGACTTGAACTCACAGTTCCATGGCCAAGCAGAAAAGGGCCCAGAACAGAAAGTGAGTCATCGTTTAAATGACCTAATGAAGCCTGACAGGCGGAGGAAGCATGAAGGTGAGCAGGAGAGGCCACGGAGGCTCATCACAGCAGAACATAACCACCGAAACTCAGACCTGAATAGAATCCAACAGGAATGTAACTCTAAACAGAAAATCAGGTAACGTGCCATGTCTCCAGGGGCAAGGAGACCCCCCCCCCTTTCCCTTCAATTGATGAAAAGAGCTATGGCACTGGACCCTAAGACTCAGCAGGGTAAAGGGCCACCTACTTCCCGTATAAAACTCAATTCCACTGCATAATGCTATCGCTGGATGTCAGAGTAACTGCTCTGATCACCTGGACTGATTCAGCTGATTTGGCAGACAACTCCAGGGTGAAAGAACAATTTCCCACATTTACCAGCCAAGGAAATATGAGTGTTCCTTGCTGGAACCTCGAAATCTGTTAGGATTCTTTGGTTGCAAGTAACAGAATGGAGCTTTAGCTAAGATTATTATAGTGATTCAGAGAGCAGACTCTGGAACCAGACTGCCTCGGCTAACTGCAAACCCCAGTTCTGTCGTTCACTACTTCTGTGACCTTAACAAAGTCACTTAACCTCTCTGAGCCTCAGTTTCTTCATAAACAAAACAGGAACCATTCTTCATCAATCATATTGCAAAAAGTGTTAACATACTGCCACTGGTAAGGATGTAAGGAAAATAGGCACTGCATCACATAAACTCTACATATGAATACACAGGCATACACACACACACACACACACACACACACACACACACACAAATTCTGCTATACACTCTACCTATGTAAGGCAATTTGATCTTCTCTCTTAAAATTGAAAATACACATATTCTTTGATCCAACAATTTTACTCCTAGGTATTATCATAGATGTTATATGTGGAAACCTTCTGTACAGGGAAACCTCATTTTACTGCACTTTGCTTTATTGCACTTTGCAGATATTACTATTTTTTACAAATTGAAGGTTTGTGGCAATCCTGCATCAAGCAAGCCATTTTTCCAAAAGCATTTGTTCACTTGGTGTCTCTGAATCACATTTCAGTGATTCTTACAATATTTCAAACTTTTTCGTTACTATTATATTTGTTATGGTGATCTGTGATCAGCGATCTTTGATGTTGTTAATGCAAAAAGATTATGACTTTTGAAGTCACTGAAGGCTCAGACGATAGTCAGCAGTTTTTAGCCTTAAAGTATTTTTAAATTAAGGTATGTACATTTTTTAGACACGATTCTAAAAATATTCACATAATAAACTACAGTAAACATAACTTATATATGCACTGGGAAACCAAAAAACCTGAGTGACTAACTTTCCTGCAAATTCACTTTATTGCAGTGGTCTAGAACCGAACCCACGATACCTCCAAGGTATGCCTATATTAGGATATTCATTAAAACATTATTTACAAAAGCAGAAGACTGAATACAGTAGGAGACTGGTTAAATAAATTATGACACCATACAATGAAAAGCTATGCAGCTATTTAAATGAATGTACAAATATGAAAAGATCTCTAAGATACAGTGTTTATTCATTTGAAAAAAAAAGCACATAAATATTTGTAAGTATATAGAATATCTCTGGAAAGGTACAAAAAAATTTTTGTGAATAGTGCTAGCCTCTGGGGAAAAAGAAATGGGTGTCTGGGAGAGTGAGTGGAGGGAAAGACTTACTTTGCACTGTATATGCTTTGATACTTCTTGAATTCTGCGCCATGTGCACGTGTCAGCAAATAGTCCTGGGAGAGCTGATCTGAAAGACCTAGCTCAGGTCACGTGCTTGTGGAGTAGCCAGACGAAGGCAATGCAACTCCACCTGCATCCACTAAAAGAAGCTGGTCCCCAAAAGAACATCCAGAGGCTGTTAGAGAAGGAGGAACGGACGCTGGATGAACAGAAACAATTGTTTCCCTCAACACGAAAGAGCCTAATTTTGATATGCCAGGCCCAAACACAGGCAGAGAAAAGACTCCAGAGAAACATTCCTTTTATCATATTTTGTTACTAGCATCCAGCCGAAAGTTGGTGAATGCATCAGAGAAGGCATAGACACCGGGAGACTTAGCGCACAGTGGAAAATGCTGAACTGGGAATTGGGGAATGTGGGTTCTATGTCCATCAGTACCTGGCTCTGTTGCCCCCAAGACCTCCTGAGCCCTTCCTTTGCCAAAAAGAAGAGAATGCGGTGACCATCTCTTGGGTCCCTTCCAACTCTGATGCTCCAGGATTCCGCGGCAGTTGACCTCAGCTTGTCAGAGCCTAGCAGTGTGGGTACCACGGTACAGTCAAAAAATAAAGGGCACGGGATTAATGTTCCAGCCTGGAAAGACAATGACAAATCTGCCTACATCTCTGCTACCAGTTTCTCTGGCACTGTGAGGAAAAAAGAGATATCAAAGTAGAAGGCATTCTGAAAAGTACGAAGTCCACTGGGTTCTCTAGGAAAGCACCACCTGGGTGTGACTCTCTCATGAGGTTCTCTGGTACATAAACAGTAGCCCTATAATGCCATTTCTCCATCTCACTAATAAATAAGGTGGCCTCTACATTATCTCAAGACCTTAGATTCCCAAACAGAATCAAAGTAAAGGCAATCTTGCAGAAGCTCGCATCTGAAGAACAAACTCACAGAGAGTTATTAATCACTCAAGAATTAACACCTCGTGCATTGGAAGTAATCAAAGTAGTCACTAGAAAATAAAAACATCACAGAGAGGGAAAAAGTGAACGTCTAGCAGAAATCTATATATAAAGGTGGGAGAGACCAGAATGAACAGCCACCATTTACATTCCGAACACTGACTCCGTCTTTCAAGTGGTGTGACTGACATGCCAAAGTGCAATGGCAAATGCAGGACAGCGTGGAGTGCACAATCACTAACTTGGAGCTATTAGCCAAAGAATGGGGAGATACGCATGGGAAAGAAAACGCTCTTTTTCAGCGGTGGAAATGACAGATTACCACACCTGCTATCCTGAACCAAATCAAGTAACTCATGAATGACACTTTGACTGTATTTCAAAATACTTCTATGCAAGTACTTACGTCTTCAAGACTGCTGCCTCTAGAAAAGGCAATGGAGATGTCATTTCCTCCAAACCACAATTCCAATATCCAAAAAAAAGAAAAGAAAGGAAATAGACCTAAGGTTCCTAAACACGGAAGAGAATCACAGGTGGTTCCCACAAGGGAAGACCTGCCTCTGACCAAAGTCCAAAATTATTAGGCTGGTATCCAATTTTTTTTTTATTGAAGTATAGTTAATTCACAATGTTGTGTTAGTTTCAAGTGTATAGCAAAGTGGTTCAGATATATACAAACTTATTTACATATATATGTATACACATACATTCTTTTTCAGATTCTTTTCCATTATAGGTTATTATAAGATATTAAGTATAGTTCCCTGTGCTATACAGTAGGTCCGGTATTCAGTTTTTGAGGAAAAAAAAAAAAAAGATAAAAAAGACCTTGGTTGGAAAAAGCCTCAACTCATTTGTAATTCTCCTTCTGAAAATGTAGTGTTGCTTGTTCGCTGTATTCAGGATGCAAATAGGTCTTGGAGTCAGTGCAAATAATACAATCTTGACTTGTTTCCCAAGTAAAATCTTTGCAAATGCAAGATAATAAACTAGTTTCATTTTATTTTTAGTTGTGCATGTTTAGCACTTTGCTTCCCATGACTTTGATAGGAAGCCAGTTATTAAGGGGTGAGAGTGCCTTACCTTACAGAGAAATGCATTAGAAAAAGAAGGTCCTTGTTAAGCTTCCTAATCTCTCTCATTACTGGACTCACCCAAACCACACTCCATCCAGTCTAATCAAATTTGTGAGCAGAGCTTGTGTTTTCCCACTACAGTGTCTCTGCTTCGGCCATCTTTGCAGACTCTACCTGGCTCTAGCTATCAAAATCCTCTGTATTCCCAAAGGTCTCTGTCAGAATTCACTTTTCTCCTTTGTTTTTCCTCCCTTTGAATTACTTACTGCCTTGTGCCTTATCAACCTGGGAGACACAAGTCCTCGCTTTTTGTATAAATTCACACTATGCGAAGTGGAGCAGATGAATGATTAAATGACTACGGTGAAGAAAAACATTTCTTTTTCACTCTTTTAAGAGTTTTCAAATATACCATTATTGTCCAATTTTCTAAGGTATCTTTCATAAAAATATCTCAGCATGGAATAATAGAAACTAAAATGCAAAAGGGGGAAGATTCTGAATTTTCAGATTTTAAAGACAGAAACTAAGTGTCTTCACATACTGCTGCTTTTATGAGAATATTCTATTCAATTGCCAGGTTTTTCAGACAGCTCAATAAAAAGGTCAGCTTCTTTCAGGGCTCTTACTTGCCTTCAAAAATATTAATCAAGGCTATTCCAATCAAGACAGAAAACAACACTGCTTCATTAACTAAACTAATAAGCCAGATTCTTTCTCCCATTAAAGAAAAAAAAAGAAAAAATTAAAAGACAGGTCTTGACCTAGAGATTATCATGCTAAGTGAAGTAAGTCAGACAGAGAAAGACAAATATCATATATTGCTTATATGTGGAATCTAAAAAGAAAGATACAAATGAACTTACATGCAAAACAGAAATAGACTCACATACACCTGAAACTATCACAACATTGTTAATCAACTATACTCCAATAAAATATAAAAGGTTAAAAAAGAAAAAAAGAAATAGGCCCACAGACATAGAAAACAAACTTACGGTTACCAAAGGGGAAGGGGGGGAGGGATAAACTAGGAGTTTGGGATTAACATACCCACACTACTATATATAAAACAGGTAACCAACAAGGACCTACTGTATAGCACAGGGAACTCTACTCGATATTTTGTAATAACCTATAAGGGAAAAGAATCTAAAAAAGAAAAATATATATATATACACACATGTGTATATATATGTATGTGTGTGTATATATATATATATATATATATATATATATATATATAACTGAATCACCTGAAACTAACACAACATTGTAAATCAACTATACTTCAATTAAAAAAAAAAGACAGGTCTTGAGAACCGCAGCAGGCCACCTTATGCTGTGCGTGCCTGCCTAAGTGGACACCATCTATACTTATTCCGTCTCAAGATGAGAACGAGATGGAGCACTCCAGAAGAACCAGTCAGAAGACCTGGGCATCAGCAGCAAACAACTTCCTCAATAAAGACGGAGGAGAAGGGGGAAGGAGAGGGGAATCTCCAGCCCCCAATGGCATTTACCCCAAAATCCTCTGTAAGGCTTAGATTGCCCCAAGGAGCCAAGTCAGCCTCATGGACTTGGCCTCGGCAGTTCTGCTGCTTATAAAATGACCAAGCTTCTCCCTTTGTTCTGGCAAAAGACTTCCTGTGAGAAAGCAGTAATCCTTTAAAGCTTTCCAGTCCAAAGGTCTCTCCTGGTTTGTATTCCTCCCATCCCCATCCCCCAGAGGAAAAAGCTCAATCACATCACAAGGCATTTCTTGGTTCCAAGCTGTACTGGGTCTCAAGGACTCCTGGTGAGGAGAGAAAACTGGTCATCTGAACATCCTTTCTTGGGATCTGTCTGAAGGGTAGACAAGCAGCAAAGATGAATATTAACATGCCTTCCATCATCAAAAGCTATTGCATACCCAAAGGATGATAAATATTTTAATCAGTTTTCAGCTTGTCGAGCAGAAGTCAGTTTGCCCCTCAGAGATTTCCCTAGTTCTGTACCCCACACCTATCCAGTTCACGCCACTTTCCCTATCTAACTTGGGAAATTAGTCATGAGAAGTCCAAGCTCTGTTGGGGAACTCATTTAATTTGATGACAACTGTACTCTATTAAGTTTTTCAAGAATAGGGAAGTCTAAAATACGGAGAATGCCAACAAATGAGGCAAAAACACCATGATTCTAAGTTTTCACAGCACTATTACTCGGGGAAACTTAATAACCTACTTACATCTCTCATTTTTTTAAAAAAAGAGTTTTCATATTCGCATAAGTTGTTCGCCAGTGATTGCTCCATCTTCACAGTGCAAATGCCAAAGGCATAAAACAGAACATTCTGGTATATCCTCTGTGCTCTTGATATTATTATTACTTTTTAATGTTCAAGACGTTTTGGGGGTACTGCTAGGAGGGTTACGTTGGTTTAAAAATAAAACTAACCCCAAAATATTCCTGTGAAGCAGGACCTAACATTGGAGGAAAATGTACAGAGTTAAAAAGAATGTATTGAAGGCTATGCTATTGAGCCTGAAAGTGAGGAAATGGCAAGGCTGGAATGCTGACCCAACATGAATTCGTTTTTTTGTTTTGTTTTGTTTTGTTTTGGCTGAACCCAGGCCCCCTGCAGTGGAAGCGTGGAGTCCTAACCACTGGACTGCCAGGGAACTCCCCATTTCTTTTTTTTTTAATTGAAGTATAGTTAATTTACAATGTTGTGTTAGTTTCTGGTATACAGCAAAGTGATCAGTTTTATATATATATATATATATATATATATATATATATGTATATATATATATTTTGTTATTCAGATTCTTTTCCATTATAGGTTATTTATAAGATATTGAATATAGTTCCCTGTGCTCTACAGCAGGCCCATCCTTGTTGTTTATCTATTTTATATATACTGGTGTGTATTTGTTAATCCCAAACTCCTGATTTTCTTTAACAAGTGAGGGGTCGATTACCTACTAAATAACAGGCACTGTTCTAAGAGCTGGGGAAACAATAGTGAATAAAACAAAGTCCCTGCCCTCGTGAGGATTCTATAAGTAGAGGCAGACCGTAAACACATACATGGTATCACGGCAGGCAGGGGAGAGCAGTAGGAGGGAAAGCAGAACAATGTCACTCTTGCTCTGCAACCAGAGAGAGCTTGGTCAGAGAAAACCCTCTCCAAGGAGGGACAGGAGCAGAGAGTTGGGAAGGAAGTGACAGAGTAAGTCAGGAGAGGGAAGAACGTGCCAGACAGAGGCAACAGCAAATGCAAAGGCCCTGAGGCAGGAGGAAACCGGGCATGCTCTAAAGACAGTAAAGAAGGCTAGGAGGGGGAGGGGGAAAAAGACTTAGGTGGGGAGAGGACGGAGTGGGTGGACAGATCCTAGGGGGCACTAGGCCCCTCACAAGGAAGTTGGATTTCTGAACGGGATGGTGAGTTTGGGCCAGGGCAGTGAAATAACCTGACATACTTGAAGGGAACACTCTAACAGGGGTGAACATATAAGTGGTAGAAACAGGGAGGTTATTTACACCAAGGTGGTAGCAGAGAGGGTGGTAAAGAGTAGTTAGATCATGAATCTATTTTGAAAATAGAGCTAACTGGATTCACTGATAAATCAAGAGATAAATCAAGACAACTCCAAGGTTTCTGGCTGTGCAATAATGTGCAATACTGGGAGAAAGGCTAGGGGGAGTTATGGGAATCGAGAGTTTGGTTTTGGATTTGTTACATTTGAGATACTTATTACTAGATGGCTGAAGAGGGCACACCTTTCCCAACTACGGTTCAGGTGGCCCAAGATATGAGATCCCAGTACCAAGAAAATACTAATTTATTACAAGGACTGGCATATCCCACTACTTTCGTCCGTTAAAAAATTCACTGGTAACTGCATGAGAAGTTTATGACGTTAAATAAAATACAAGCCTTCTTAATCCCTCAACATCTGTTAAAGAAGATCTGATGCATAATTCTGGGCAATTTCATAAGTGCTCATTTAAATTAATAACATTTAAGTTAGTGGGATATATATTATCAAGCTACCACCTGTTCCAGGTCTTTATAACCAGAGCAGATTTGTCTTGAACACTGAAAATTAATTTTGAATATGGCCATAAGACTCCAGATTTTTATGTGAAGGCTAATTTTGTCAATCAATCAAAACCAAGTTGGAGATTATCTGAGATTTTTATACACATCAAGGAAAAATTTACAAATGAGATTGTCACAGATGGTTCCAGATGGGCTGAGATTGTGTAAGCAAATACCAAAAAGTTGATCATAATTTACGTGTTAGAGAAAAGACTGTGTTAAAAGTATCATCTACAAATGATCACAGAGATTCTTTCAGGAAGACCGAAAAGGCAACGTATCAGTTTCCTTTGGTTTAAAAAAAAGTCATTTTTTGCAGATGTCAACAAGAAGAGAGCAGGATGATGGTTATGTTACCCTTAATGCACAAAAGAGTCGACTTAATGTGTTCCCAGAGCTCTCTGGGATTTCGGCACTTGGAGCACATTTGTCCATAGAGACATTTTTGCAAAATATGGAAAGATTCCCAGCCCTGCCTCCCAAAGTATTTAGCCCACAGTAAAGGAGAAACATTACAAGAGTAGCCCTGAGCTCCAGACCACTGTGAGTCCCTTTAGCTCCAGGACTGACCCTAGTTCTAGACGAAGGGAAATGGGAAACAGGGAGGGATGCTGGCACTAAGGAGACTCAGTCAAATGACCTCTAAGTAAGGGGTCCAAAATTGACACCTGTTTACACTTCCTTCTAAAATCACTCCTGGTGATGACTTGCATGTGTATAGTACTTTTATATTTTACAAACTCTCTCATTTGATCATCTAAACACTTTTCTTCAGAAGGGAACAGTTTTAGGGACCATTCAATAACCACCTTGGGAAATAAGATCCTAAGACCTTGATTAATAGTCCCAACAGTTGGTACATAGCCTTTGGAAATCTTGCTTCCCTTGCAAAATCGTAGGCCTGTCGGGTTTTTTGTTTTGTTTTGTTTTGTTTTTTTAAATCATTTCATTCCTTTAGACTGACCTTCTTCTAGAATATGTCAAAGATATTTATAAAAAGATAAATGACAGACTAGAGCTGAATTTACTGTCCCACTCCCTACCCCAAAAAAACCCAGAGGAAATAAAGTATACATTTGTTTTATGCTCTATCTTTTCTAGGAAAAATGGAAATTCCTACCATCCCAATCTGGTCCGTAGGTTTCTGAATTCACATCTGAAATGCTACGATGGTCTGCTAGTCAAAGCAATCCAAAATAAATTCCAGCAGCCAAGGCTCCAATAGCTCCCCAGGGAAAACTAGTGGGCTCTTCACACCTTTACATCCATCTGAATTCCAGTGTAGTTAAAATTATATATTAACAATAGAATTTGTCTACTTAAAAAATATATCAAACATATGTGAAATGGGTGTGTGTGTGTGTGTGTGTGTGTGTGTGTGTGTTTAGTAACAAATGCTAACAAAATTTAGCTAAAGCCTATGAAACCAGGCTCACATAGAAACCTTGGCTGTTTATTCCGTTTTTCTCTCCACAAACTAATAAGAGTTACGAGAGATGGCAAGGCTTTCCCTTGGAATCTCCCGGCTCCTGCTGCTTTGTCTCACCATCTTCAGCATTTTTTTTTTTTTTTTTTAAATATTTGTCTCACAAATGACTTTTATTTATTTATTTATTGGCTGCGTTGGGTCTTCGTTTCTGTGCAAGGGCTCTCTCTAGTTGCGGCAAGCGGGGGCCACTCTTCATCGCGGTGCGCGGGCCTCTCACTGTCGCGGCCTCTCTTGTTGCGGAGCACAGGCTCCAGACGCGCAGGCTCAGTAGTTGTGGCTCACGGGCCTAGTTGCTCCGCGGCATGTGGGATCTTCCCAGACCAGGGCTCGAACCCGTGTCCCCTGCATTGGCAGGCAGATTCTCAACCACTGCGCCACCAGAGAAGCCCCATCTTCAGCATTTTTAGCCTTGTTCTCATGGTGAGCAGAGCAGAGGCACTGGAACAATCCTCTTAACATTCCTGGAATGTAACAGGCACTTCCTAGTCCTTGGTACCAATAAAGCTCAGCTCTCACACAGCTCATGGAAGGGTTAAAAACAGAAAGTCCTACCCACTGGTTTGCTCTGATGTTCCTGGAGATATTGTCACTGGATGTATCCTCAGTAGAATTCTATTCAACACCTCTGTCTTTAAGTACAAAGCTGTAGGCTGTAGTAGCTTTAAGAAACATAAGTATCCCTTTTTTCTGCTGCACAGTATCTGTGTGTGAAATTCTCTAAAGGGGTTTAAGTATTTACCCTGAACACTATCAGACGGTTTCTGAAATTTTCCTTATCCAGTTGCAAAAACACTTCAAAGAGAATCATAAACACAGTCCTTTGTGCTTTCCATGCACATTCTGTTTCTGAGGCTTAAGCCTGAATTCTCCTGGAATTGTAAATTTCTTCCCAAAAAGACAGGATTCACAACACTTTTTTTTTTTTCTTAATTCATTATTAAGTCTGCAGCAACAAAGGAAAAAACTGGAAAAATCTGAGAGAAATCCAGAAGGCAATCAAAGGCATCAAAACCTGTTCGAAATTCATTGCTAAATTATATGTACAATTTCCCCCCAGATATTTTACTCTTAATAGAATAATACAGAGGTGTGGAATTGGAGTAGGGGTGGAGAGGGAGGCATATGGAAAAGAACCAACCTTCAGTGAACACGTTTAAGGTAAGAAAAAATGTGAGCCAAGGGTTTTAAGCCACAATAGTTGAAAAGTGACTTTTTTCTTTTCTCCAAATTTCCAAAGCTAAACAAACATAGAGGGTCCCAGAGCTCAGAGTCTGCAAACATAATTTGAATTGTTGGGTGCTTGTGACTGTTTACCTGCCTCCAATCCGTGCTTCTCCTGAGCCACTCAGCACTGTACCAGTCAAAAAGGGGAAAAGGGAGTTTAAATCTTCATTTAAAACCACTCGACATTTCACACCAGATCCTAAATTACTATAATATACTTTGCTCCTATATCAGAAATGCTAACTCTGAAAAATGGAAAACAGGATTAATATTAGCAAATATAATTTAGTATATACATTAACGTTAAAGGGGAGAGATATATAAATATAATATATATATATATATACACATACACACACACACATATATATATATATATGTTGATGACTCCACCGTTAATATGGACAAAAAATTAACATTTATATTTATATCACTTTCTTCCTCACACCCCCAAAAATCTTTAATCTTGGAAGAAAGTTTAAAATGAACTTAGCTAACTGAACTATAATATGATGGCAAAAACCAGTATACCTCGCATATATTTCAGTATGTGAAAAAGCAGCCTTGCTCCTCTATTCAGTTACAAAGAATTTAATCTAAAGCACTGTGATGATAGCTTCATTAATCTCTCCAAAAACAAACAAACTGCTCCTCGGCCCAATCATTCCCCACCTTAGTGTAACCTACACTAAGAAGGGCTCAGCCAGACAGCAACGGGCAGGTTCCATGGCCTGAGCTTTCCCAGATGATTTACACAGGCCAGAATGACAAGCTGAAAGGCATGACTCATCTTGAAACTAAACGATTACAACTAACTCTTAAAGGACAACTTTCACATTCTTAACTATCTTTCTCTCTTAAAACTTTAACAGCAAGAAACTGGTAACAGTATTAAATAAAACACCTACTCGTTTTCCACATCTCTCTGCTCTCCCGTGCCAAATTTTAACATAAATGGGTAGAATTCAATGTAGCCGATAGCTTACCTAACATAATTATATGTTGTGTTTTACACTGTTTCAAAACGGATACATTAAAATAATCCAGTCTTGGCTCTGACCCACTAAAGTCAATACAGGTTATTAAGGCCAACTGCCATATAAATGCACTGCTATCCCAGCACGAGGAGCTGTCAGGACAGGAAATGCAATTCAAAACATTCAAAACGATCAAGATCTACCCTTGTCTTCTAGAAAAAAAAAAAAGCAATGAAAAAAGAAGGAGGAAATTTCTCTCCAGTACAAAAATCATCCGTACTTCTGAAAATGTTTACTCTGGAAAGTATTCTAGAATATTTTATTGAATTATACCAAATTGACCTTTTTTTTTTTTTTTTTTTTTAAGGTCAAAAGGAAATGAATAAATGTCATCAATTTAGAGGACATCACACCTAGCATTCTTTTCTGTATCACTGTGAATTCAATAGTGTTAAAACATTTTTATAGGTAAAATAAATGTCAGTTTCGCAAAGTGCGATACCAGAGCCTAAGAGACAAATGGCCTATCCGTTGAATCTCTGGCTACAGCAAGGCTTCCTCACCTCACAGGAGAGTTCGGCTTTTCATATTTTTTACCCAGAAAGCAAAGCCTGTACAGTTTCTTTCAAATGGTAACTCTCTCTTATCCTGAACGGTCTCTCCATAATACGCTCATCTTGGATGTGGGGTGGTGGGCTGGTTTTAAAAAAAAAAAATAAAACACAAATACAAATATTTGAATAGTGTTAGTGTCCTAATACCTTCCTGAAGAGCAAAATGAGAGACAGGACTAGGCTAACTTCCCAGGTTGAAAGAAAGGGTTCTGGTGCTCTGGGCTTAATGGCTCATAACTTCATGAGGTAATATTCGGGGAAAATGTGATATTTTATCAGGATGTCATTCAAATATAAGGTTTAACATTTACATCACAAGAGCATGCCCAGAGTAAAACTATCCTCGGGGAGGGAAACGGCAAGAATAAACAGTGTGATAAAAAAAAACGTTGCAAAAAAAAAAAAAAAAAAACGTTGCTTGCTGGAACAGGGGATTGGCAGTGGAGGCTAGGGGAGTTTTAGACACAGCTGATTAAACTTTTTAAAATATGTGACTGGTTATGACATGTGAAGCAATTACCATTAATGGAAGAAATGTGATTTCAAAGCTCATTTTCCGTTCTTCTTTTATATCCTACCTGAGACTACACCTTTCCAACCACAAAGGAAAAAAATGAACACAGAGACAGAGAGGAATTACAACACAAGTCTCTTCCCTGGTATGAGGGCTGTCAAAGGTTGCTTTAATCACAAGCAAAAGGTGAAAAGTAACGTACATATTGCCCGAGGTTTTTTGTTTTATTTTCTCGCCAAAAGAGATCAATGCTATGTTGCAGAACAGACAAAATACATTAATTAGAGAAATCTTTCCACAACACACATGTGATTTTTACAATTCAAAGCAGCATAACGATAAAGAAGAATCATTTGTCTAAAAGGATCATCATTTTGAGTCGTATATTCCCTGGAAGCAAAGTGAGTACATTCAGAAAGGCCGTTTGGCTTAGTCTAATTCTATAGAATCCAAATGTGCACCAAACACTGCACTTTTTATGTTAAATTGCTGTTGAATTTGTTAACCCACAACTGATTTCCTGTGTTATGGAATCTTGGAGATTACAGCTAACTTGAAGCAACAGGGATAATTCTGGACAGTTAATGGTGCATTTGTCTGCATTTTCCTGAAAGGCTTAGCATCTGGGGGCCTCAAACTGGTAGCTCAACATTGCCCCCTACTGCTCACAACTGAAAAAATATGAGGTGGGCTGGGACAAGGTAGGAATGTAACCAGCCAGTGCCAATTCCACCCAGAACACACAAATACCAGATGGCACTGCACTAACAGCCACAGAACCATAGACCTGCCCAAAGATTATTCTCTTCTGTCTCTTCCAATAGCAAAAGTAAATTATTATGAATTTGCTAAAACTCATTTAAAAAAAGGCTTGAAGCTGAAATTTAATTTAGAAGTGCCATTCCTTTTATCTTGGCCCAAACCTTCACTCTGCTGATAACGATCATCCTGAGACTTGCTGAGACACAGAGGCCATTGATTTCACTCAGAACACTTAGTAATGCCACACCAACTGCAAGGAAACTCGCTCTGGAGAATTCCCAAGACTGTTCTTCTTTTTAGTATTTTTACACAAGAGTTATAAAGGGAGACAGTCGATCTAATGTGCCATCACCGCCAAATTAAAAAATATATAAATAACTAAATAGTTTAAGTGAATTCATAATGAACATCACTGGTAAGCTCACAAAACCAAAGATTTCACTTAAAAAAAAAAAAAGCCCTTGAACAAAAGCAATACAAAAACATAAAAGAAAAAAAATCAGTGAGTTTCTTTCTTATTTTGCCAACTCTAATTGTTTAATTGTTAGAGTTTGCCAGCTCTAATTCAAAGAATTGTCAAATTACAATCCCGAAGTCAAACTGATGTCTTAGTGTCAAGGTTCGGCAAGTAAAGAAGTTCTAACTCAGATGCAAACAAAACCAGAATTACACAGTGAAAAAGAAATTCCCTAAAAATGAAGCTGCCTTTATGTATACATCCCATAAAAATGGAGCATACTCTACACAGGCTAATTTTAGGAATAGAACTAACTGAGGAAATTTCAGCATGAACTTTTCATTACCTCCAAACCCAGTTTTACAAGGCTCCGTTTTGCACTGATTCAAGTCTTCGGAGAAATCCATTTTTGTGATACTATTAGTACACTAAAAGGATTACAGTATTCCTCCCCCCGACATATATTCATGAAAAGGCACGGTTTAAAGATTTAAGGAAATGTCTGAAAAGCAGAGACTTCTGGATTCTGACCCAGACTTTCGAACTGGGGCCCCTTCAGGGTTGTGACGTGATATTTTCATTATTATAAAATAGGGATTAGCAATAACTACCCATTTCTGCAAATCAGTTCACTGTTTCTAGCACATCTCAAAGTCTGTGCAGTGGTACTCTCTCAAGAGTTTAGCAGGCTTTTATCACTTTTCCACTACATTCCAAACCTGACGATTTGGAGGTAGAACAGTGAGGTGGTACACGGCATGACCCTAGAGCCAGTCTTCCTGAGTCCTAATCCCAGCTCCCCAACTTAGTTGTATGACCTTGAGGAAGTCAGGTAAACCTTTTGTGCTTCAGTCTCCTCATGTGTAAAATGGGGGAAAAAATACCTACTTTATGGGGTTGTCATAAAAGTTAAATAAAATAGTGTCTGGTACTTAACAAGTATCACATAAGTATTTGCTATAATTACTATTATTGTAATTCAGACTTACTCCAAGTGGCCCCAACTTGCCTTCTAGCTACATTTCCTACTACACATCCCCTGAATCCCGTGCTCTGATCACACTGTACTTCCCCACTCCTGATCTTGTTTTTACAGTTCCCGGGGCCTAATGCTTCTCTCTGAATGCCTTATCCGACCCTACTTCTCCCCACCCAAGGTCCCCAAAAGCCACATCTGCTGTTTCACAACTGTCCCAGCTCCAGTGCTCCGAATTTAATACTCCGGCCTCTGGATGGTGATTTTTTTTTTTTAATCTCTATTACAGGATTTCATTTTAGCTAATGCAACACCTGGCTATATTCATGCTTCTCTCCTTGTTAAACGGAATGTAGTGGTTAAGAGCACAAGTTACAGAGCCAGGCTGCCTGGGTTTCAGTCTCGCTCTGCCACTTACTCCATGACCTTGGGCGAGGCACTTAATTTCTCTAGGGCTTGGTTTTCATGTCTATAAATTAAGGTTCATAACAGTTTCTGCATCTCACAGGACTGTTGTAAGAAATTTAGAAGTTAATATAGGGAAAACTCTTAGAATAGTGTGCCTGGTGCATATGAAAATGCAAATGAAGTTTAGGACTTGTACTGTTCTCATCGTCGCTGCCCAGTGTATGTCTAACACGGTGCCTTACATGTCGGAAACGCTCAATAAAGGTTCATTGCACTGAACTAAGCTTGTACTGACAAAATCCCTGGCTGTTCCCACTACCTTACCAAGAGTAACCTAACTCACTAATTTAGAAATTTTTGTCTTTATTTATTTATTTTTTAATTAAAGTATAGTTGATTTACAATGTTGTGTTAGTTTCAGGTGCACAGCGAAGTGACTCAGTTATACATATATATATATATAAATCTAGGGCCCCCCTGGTGGCGCAGTGGTTAAGAATCCGCCTGCCAATACAGGGGACACGGGTTCGAGCCCTGGTCTGGGAAGATCCCACATGCCGCGGAGCAACTAAGCCCGTGCGCCACAACTACTGAGCCTGCGCTCTAGAGCCCGTGAGCCACAACTACTGAAGCCCATGCGCCTAGAGCCCGTGCTCCACAACAAGAGAAGCCACCGCAATGAGAAGCCCGCGCACCACAATGAAGAGTAGCCCCCGCTCGCTGCAACTAGAGAAAGCCCACGCGCTGCAACCAAGACCCAACACAGCCAAAAATAAAATAAATAAAATAAAATAAAAAATAAATCTATTCTTTTTCAGATTCTTTTCCATTATAGATTATTATAAGATATTGAATATAGTTCCCTGTGCTACACAGGTCTTTGTTGTTTATTTTATTTATAGTAGCATGTATCTGTTAATCCCAAACTCCTCATTTATCCAGCCCCGCCTCCCCTTCCCCTTTGGGAACCGTAAGTTTGTTTTCTATGTCTGTGAGTCTATTTCTGTTTTGTAAATAAGTTCATTTGTATCATTTTTTTTTAGATGCCACATATAAGCGATATCATATGATACTTGTCTTTCTCTTGCATTTACCCATGCAAATCAGGCAGCCGAGGATTGCTGGAGCACAACATCCCGGGAAATCCGGTCCCAGATACTTACCAGGCCTTCCATCTTCTTCCACAGCTCTTCCAGCTGAGTCATAGGTTGACACCACCAATCGGTGCACCTTTTGTATCGATTGCCTTGAAACCAAAACTGTCTCAGCCACTCAAACTCGACCTGGGGATCATAAAGACAAGCCTGTGGTTATAATGCCCCCGTGGTGGACAATCAAGGACAGTAAACTTCGTCACTCAGTTCTCCTCCAGTAACTTCACAGCCATAGGGTGAGAAAAGGTGAGAAAAGCTCAGCCTAACCAGTTCCCAATATAACTTGGAATCTCCTGAGCCTCTTTGCAAGTCAGGAAGAGAGTAGTCTTAAAGCTTACTGAGACAACCCAGGTCAGGCTGGGGAGGGGGTTTTCAGTCACATTCATCACTCGGACATGAGGAAACTATAAGTCAATCAACAACAAATCCTGAGATCCTAAAGTTGACAGCGGCCTGCACTGTGTAGGATGGGAAAGATATAATCAAACAAAATATGTTTTCATTAAATATCTTTCTTAAAGAACTAGTATTAAGAGCAAAACACAGTCACATATTAGAAGATATCAATTTTAAGCTTCTTAGATCTAAAATAAACAAAGAATTTACCCGTGGGCCAGGAGGAGCTGGTGGTAATGTCAACTCAGACAACATGAACAATATAAAGTTAATTATGGTGGCATAAAACCTACAGAGCCATTTAAATTGTCACTTTCAGTTCAGTCAGGGCAAATGACAATAGGTAAAAAGAACAGTAAAGACACTAATAATTTATTTTCCTTCCTATGAACCTACTGTGGTAAACTTCAAATATGTGCCTCCTTAACATCATTCTATTCTAGCCAAACCCCATTATTCATTTGATAATCCACTCCCTTCCCCAGTCTCAGTTCATGTGGTCTGGGTAAAGCTCCAGCTCTTATACCAGGAGTGGAACGTGCAACCCAATCTGAGCCAATCAGCCCACCACACTTCTCCTAGTCACATAACTGGGTTTGGGGGAAACAGGCATATGTTCAATCAGAATAAGTCTTGAGACTGTCAGAAGATACAGGAAGAGGATTCTTCAAACATTTTGCAGAATGGGAAGAATGGAGGCAACACAGTAGGAAGCAGCTGCAAGATGAACAGTTAAAAACCGGGTCCTGGTGGCATCAACTGACTCTTGATCAAGCTATTCCTGAAGCCCTTTGTGCTTAAACGAGTTCGGGTTGAGTTTTCTGCTTCCTGCAGTTGAAATAATCCCAATATGTGTAGGTGAGAGGCTGAGTAAAGCTTTGAAAGAATAAGAAATTGTTTCCTATCTATTTTCTTTCACTCATCCCCAACTTGAAAATCAAATTTTACAATCAAAGTACAACTTCATTCATCCCAAAGCTCTTTCTACCTCTGTTGTCTAAAGAAATGTAGAGCTTTCACAGCTTAATGTTGAGTAAGGTTGGCTTTGCTAAGGTAATCATGTTCCATATACAGGCACAGAGCTATCATAATCTTCACCTGTTACCACAAAGAATTTTTTTTGTTTGTTTATCCATATTGAACTTTCATGAGGCAAACAAAAGCAACTTGTGAAGATTTAACAATGGTGAAAATGGCTCAAATAACTAACCTGAGAACACCAAGTCATATGAAAGGGTTTTAGTTTACATTAACTAAATGTTTGTTTGATATGTAGAACTGATTTCAGTTAAAGCTGTTTAAACAGAAAAAAAAAAAGGAATGTAGACAATATTCAGACAATAGTTGCTAAACCTTATCTTCGATATTAAAAGACAGTGGTTAACAGAGGTAAACTTAACTGCTTTGAAAGGAAAATGAATACAAGTGTAGTTCAACTTCTCTTTAGATACAGGTTTAACAACATTATTTGTTACAAGAAAAAAAGAGTTCTTTTTAATAGATTTCACATAAAATTTGTTCACACTATAGGAACAACCTGTCAGCAAAGCATCAAGCCCTATGTTTGGGAGAGCTGAAAGGGTTTTTCTATCTTTGGGCTGGTTTTTTCCATTATAAGAACAAAACATATAAACCTTGGCAACCATGATATCCCAGGAAACAAAATAATTATCATATGTAATTAGTTCATTCAGCCTTTAAAGGTACAATAGAGTCTGGATTTCAGTAAATGAAAACTCAGAAGCAAGGAGAGGGGCATACCTGGAAACTTTGCTGTTGGACAAGAGAGCAAAGAAAGACCCTGTCCATTTTAGTAAATAATGACTTTATCTTCCTCCTTAGATGCCCAACTATCTTTTGAAGCAGACAGTGTCATGGTTAAGAATAAGGGTTCTGGAGTCAGTTCAGATCTGGGCTCCACTACTGAATAGTTCTGTCATCTGTAAAATAAGGATAATTACATAATCACCACATAGGTTTGTGGTGAGGATTAAGTGGGTTAATAATGAACAGCCGACCATACGCCAGGCACTTGGTAGATACTAAGAAAACAGACCAAATGAGGCCACAAGGCCCACCACTTACTGTCCTCAAGAATCTCACAATCTTATGAAATCTTCTGAGCAAGAAAAGTTTTAACAATCATGTCAATTCATGCTCACCCCCGTTCCACTGAGGCCAGTCAGAAAAGTTCAACCCTGAAACTTATTCCCAACAGAGTTTTTTTCCAGGGGTGGAAGTACTGCCCAGGAGATACAATCTTTGTGGGCATCAAACCCATTGGCATGTATTTTAATCAACTCCATAACCTGACTTTTTCACTTCGATGTTGTGGGCAAAAAATATTACAGGATATTCATCAAGTGCCACCCTCACCAGTGCTAACACTGCCAAGAGAAGCAGTTGCCTCCCTCCTTAAAATTAATTAAGGAAGCAAAAAATATTTCCAGCTGCTTGATTCAGTTTGAGTTACCAAAAAAAAAGGTATGCACCCCTCCACCCCAAACTCTGGGGATGAGGAAGGAAAGCTGCAGCTGCAGGGTGGATGCCGCATGAAAACCAAAGGGTCAGTATTCAGAACAGAACAGAAGCTTTATTACTTCAAGGCTAAAAAGAATCACAGTCTCACCATACTGACTGACTGATAACGTGCTAGCCATGACGGGAGGAGGGTCTTCATCCCTTCTCCGGAGTGTAGACCCTCCCGGGAGGCTCACAGCTTCCGGAACTCTCTTGAGGTGCTCTCAGGGTTCATGATGTTTTTAAAACAAACTCCCAGGTTTCAGACATGCACTTAATGGAAATTCACTATTATTCAGTCTTTGGTGCAGTGACAATACAAAGATACCTAATGCCCACAGGTATCAGAAGGCACACTGACAGCCTAGGGAACTTGCAGGATCTTGAAGGGCCTTCTGAATCATCAGAGAAAAATGAACACACGTTCACAATAGTGTTAGTTACGTAGCTGTGACCCAGAGAAACATCTCTAGAACCTTCCTATTTCACCTGCACCTGCCTTCTCCATGGAATGGTCAAAAAGAAAAAGGTCAATCAAGAAAAGATTTTCTCCTAGAAATGTCTAGAAAAAGTCTGAAGGGGAAGCACAAACAGAATCCACCCATCTACCTGAACCTTAGTCACTGGACACTTAGACATTGGGGAGCAAAGTTTGTAAGATTCCAAAACCGTATCTCTGAGTCACCACATCACTGTACAGTTGGAAATCATTTCCAACACTCTTACAGATAAGCAAATGACACCTACTTCTGCTAAGTTAGTTTGGGTTCTTGATTTGGTCCCAGGTCAGCTTATGCATTTCCCTCGAGATGTGGGAACATGCCCATTGGGGTCAGTGCTCACTGTAATAAATGAAATAAGTTTTTTCACGGAGAAAGACATTAGACCAGGAAGAGATGCTAAGGTCCAATCTACAAAGAGCTACCCAATGAAAGCCCTTTCCCAGTAGCTGTAAGGAAGATGCAGGTCTGATCAGAACAAAATGAGAACCAAATGATGGCATCAAATAGTACATTTTCCGAGGGGAAATTTACTAGGTGACAAGACTGAATTCCATATTTTATGATTTTTAAGAAGGAAAACAGACTACTTTATAAACACAGAGGAAGGTTCTGCTTATACCTGACCAAAAATCTTTTTAAGCATCTTAAATTGGAAAAAGAAAATCTTCTTAAGGTACTCAGTTCCAATCTCCAAAGTCCCCAAATTGTTTAGTTAGAAACTATCTAAGACAAGGAAAACCAACCACTTCTAAACCGACACAGCCCAAAAGTCTGCAGACGTGAAACCAAGGGCTTCATCCTATAATTAGTCCAGCAAAGGCACATGGCCTTTAAGAAAGAGGAAAGCAAACAATAAGAACCGTGGAAAGGATTATAGACATGTGTGCTCTCATTCAACAACAGAACCCAGAAGAGCATGAGCATGCCAACTTGCATGACAAAAGGAGAGCATCTGATGATGTGCCCTGACATGTGGAATTCATTCTGAAAGTAAGAAGATGACCTTGAAGAATCAAAGACTGGGGGATTAGAGAAGACTGGCACACATGTTACTCAGATTCAAGACCTCTCTATTCAAGCCGAGGAGCAGCTCATAAGATAAGCAAATATCTTTTTAAAGATATTACATGGTATTGTGGGAACATTGTTCTCCTCTGCTCAAACACCCTCAATGGCTCCCTATTACCCTCAGAGTAAAAAGGAAAGTCTTTGTCCTTACAGACACCTCCAACGACTGATACAATCTGCAGCTCCCCATCCCCTCACACCACCTCCGTGACCTCATCTTCTGTAACTAACAGCCTCACTCCCACCACTCACAGCGGACTGTCCCTGAACTAGTCCACGAACGCCAGGCATTCTCCCACCCACACGGCCCTTGCAGTGGTTTCTCCCTTGGCCTGAAACGCTGTTCCCCGGATAACCACATGGCGCCCTTCCTCAACCTCCCTCAAGTCTCTGCTCAAAGGACATCTTGTCAGCGGGAATGTTCTCTGCTTATCTCAATCTCTGTTACCTTGCCCTGTTTGGTTTTTCCTGTACCACTTATCAACTTCTAACATACTATATAATAAACTGATGCAGTGTGTTTATTATTTATTGTCATCTCCCTGCACTAGAATGTCTATTTTATTTACCAACATATCCGAAAGCACCCAGAAAGAGTGCCTTGTGCATGCTCAGCAATTATTTATTGAGATGATTGAGAACATTTTTGTATTCCAATTCTCCACCAATCCTTCTAATTATATCAAAGAAAAAGTCTTTGATTGATGATAATCTTCAAAGATTCTCTACCACTTGGTAATCTCTTTTTGACTTTCAATGGTTTTTTTTTTTTTGAGGTATTATTTACCCACCATAAAATTCACCCATTTTCAGTGTAGAATTCAATGACTTTTAGAAAGTGTAGGAAGTTGTGCACTAATCTTCCTTCTTAACATGAAGAATAGAGACTGTAGGCTCAGAACCTTCTCCAGCCAAAAGCATCTGCTGGAATAGTATAACATTGCTGTTTTCACAGGCTAGAGTTTTCTGGTTACTTTTTCTTTTGATTAGTGATACCAGCTTTCCACTTAAAAGTGGTAATATAAAGCTTCCTTTTTAAAAAATTTTATTTACATAAAAAATGAGTTGATTCTTTTAAAAGTATTGAAGAGATAACAATATATGTAGTCCAAAGACAGAGCAAAAATTGAAAACGTATTAATGAAACTAACAAAGTTTTTGAAACACTGACTCATGGGATCCAGACATGCTGGTCCCACAGACTTCAGAATTGCTACTAATTTCCTAAACAAAAGGCAAGGCTCGTAGGGTCCACCTGCTCCAAGGATCCACCTTCAGTTTCCATCAGTCCTTGCTGGAAGATTATCCTTCATGGGTCTCTTGTTTGTGTTTCTACATATCTTGCCCTTTGCTTCACACTCTCATTGCAAGGATGTCTCTATAGTGAACACGCTTGGAAGATAGAGTTTCTCCCTCCAGAATAAAGGGTAGGATTGCTAACAGACTTGGAGGATAAAGCTGTGTCTCGATCTGGAGCAAACGACAGACATGCCTACTGCCCATCATGGAAGAGTCGGGTTACCTCAGCTCAGGCTCCTCTTCTAGAACACAACCCCTCCAAGTGCACATGCTATCCAGCCCACTGTGGAAACAGAGGCTTGGAGAACTGACGCAAAAATGCTGATGCCCTGGCTACTGCTATTGTAAGTAATGAACCACCCTTTGTCTCTTATATTCATAGCAAACTGTGGCCGCATAACTTGTTAGCTCGCAAGTAGGAGAGAATCTTCACAGTTCTTGAAAGTCCTTACCTCGTTGTGGATTTCTTCTCCGTGTTTCAAAACCACTGGCTCCAAGGATTTCAAAGAGACTTCACCATTGTCCGCCTCATCGCGGATATTCTGCAGGGCCGACTGGCAGCGCTGTAAGATGTAATCCAAGGTCCCCGTCGAGCACTGCAGAGGTAGAACCAGCCACCGAGATGGTAAGCAAACTCCAAGGTTACCAAGCCTCCCTTCCTAGGACGTCTGTCCCATTCCCGGACCTGTCACCCTCACAGGTCAGCCTATGCTTCTCAGCTTAAGAATGACTCTAGAAGCTTTCTCCTTGGGCTCTGTGCTGCCAGCTTGGCCGTCACCTGGGTCACTCATCTTGCTGCTTTTTATTACATGGGCTTCATATCTCCAAAGAGTAGGCTCCCTGAAGGCTAAAGCCCTGTTTCAAAATGTATATACTATACATATACTGCAGCACCTAGAACTGAGTCTTAAATATAAAAGAAACTTAATAAGTAGTTATTGGAGGAGTAACTAATGAACCAAGAAGTCAAGAACCCTGACTTCATCTCAAGTGCCCTGCACCTAACAATGAGGAAAAAAAGGTAACCAGACTGTAGAACTGGTTCAAAAGCACACAAAATAGAACAGCAATGGGGAAAAAAATGAAGTTATAAACACAGGGCAAAGAACTCATTTTCCTTTTCTGCGAAAAGCATACACTAGGCAGTTGCAAGTCTGCTTTGGCAGAATAGATTCTTCAAATAATGGAGAATATGTGGTTCGTACCCTCAAGGCATGTTGAAAGGCATAACTTAGCACCTGGGTATCAGCAAAGGCACAGATAACTAGTCCATCCCTCTCTAAGTCTGTGGGAGCAAAACAGAGGTCAAATGGACAAACTCCTTCTTTGAATGAGCATATGTCAGAAAAGAAGAGGATGCAGGTGGAGTGTGCATCCGTTTGTTTTGATAATGACACGATTTCCCAGAATGAGAAAACGCCCGCTGTAAATATCCTTTAGACCCAATAAGGGAAATGTCTCCCCGGAGTATTTTTATTTTAATATTTACAATTTAAATGGATCCCTTCGAAATAACCTTGAAGGCTAATCCCCTGGCACAAAAATTCTTTGCACAGTTACTGCCACTTTATACAATGTGACCTGGGCATGCCTGGGGAAAAAAAATGAAGTTTCTGTGCCAAAAACAGAAGCTTGACTAATATGTATTTTAATAGGAAGATCCCAAAGTGTGGGGAGCAGAAGGGCAGTGGCTCCAATTTACTACAAAGAAAAAACAAGAAATGGGAATGAATTACCACTCACTTTTGTCCCACAGACAACACTACAACATTTTTTTAATGACATTCTGTCTATAAACATACTCTACCTGCACCTTTACTTTCCCAAATATGGAGTAACCTACGTAAGAGGTAATTAATTGAAATGCCGTCTACTATAATAAAAGATTAAAAACAACACAAAATTTCCCATCAACAAAAGACCAGTTAAACGAACTCTGGTGGAGCCATGCTTGCAACCAAAAAAAAGGAGGGGGGAATATATATATTTTTCCTGGGTGATTAGAGTTCATCTGATGTAAAGAACCTATAATCAGGCCTAGTTTTTTGGGAGGGCATGGGGAGTGGTAACAGTTTTATTGAGATATAAAATTCACATGTCATAAAATTTACCCACTTAAAGCATACAATTCAATGTCTTTTAGTATATTCACAGAGTTGTGCAACCATCACTACAGTTAACTTCAGAACATTTGTATCACTCCAGAAAGAAACACTGTTCCTTTTAGCAGTCACCCCCTCCCATTTCTACCAGCCTTCCCAGCCCTAGGCAACCACTAATCTACTTTATGGGTCTATAGATTTGACTACTCTGGATATTTCATATAAATGAAATCGTACAATATGTGGTCCTTTGTGACTGGCTTCTTTCACTTAGGATATTTTCAAGGTTCATCCATGTTGTACATGTGTCAGTACCCCGTTCCTGTTTATTGCCAAATAATCATTCAATTGTACAGATATGCTGCCTTTTGTTTCTCCATTCGTTAGGTGATGAACCTTTGGGCTGTTTCCACTTTTTGGCTATTATGAGTTAAGCTACTATGAACATTCACGTACAAGTTTTCACTTCTCTTGGGTGTGTATTACCTAGGCATGGAATTGCTGGGCAATAGGGTAACTCTGAATTTAACCTTCTGAAGAAGCGCCAGACCGTTTTCCAAAGTGGCTGCGCCACTTTGCATTCCCTCCAGCAATGTATGAGGGTTCCAATTCCCACACATGCTCACCAACACTTGTCACTGTGATTCTGATTATACCTATTCCAGCGGGTGTGCAGTGGTATGTCATTGTGGTCTTGATTTGCATTTCCCCAATGACTAATGATGATGAGCATCTTTGCATGTGTTTATAGGCCGCTTGTATATCTCCTTTGGACACATGTCTATTCAGATCCTTTACCTGTTTAAAAAGTTGGATTATTTGTCTTTTTAATCATTGAGCTGTAAGAGTTCTTTATATAAATCTAAATACGGGCACCTTGTGAGATGTATGATTTGCAAATATTTTCTCCCATTCTGCCTTTTCACTTTTGGGATGGTCCCCTTTGACGCATAAAGACTGAACTTCGATAGAGTCCAATTCACCTATTTTTTCTTTGATGGCTTATGCTTTTGGTATCATATCTTAAAAAAAAAATTTCCTACCCTAAGAATTGCATGTTGCTAAGTAATTATCATCAAGGTTTACTAAAATAAAACAAAACAAAAAGTGCAGAATAGTGTGTAGACTAACATTTATATAAGAAATTTTTTAAATCGCATATGTGTTTGCTTAAATATGTATTAAGTATCACTGAAAGGATAACAAAAATCTGATAACATTGGTTGCCTGGATAACAAAAATCTGATAACATTGGTTGCCTCTGGGGAAGAGGAGCTGGCTGGTGTGAGGAGAAATAGGCTTTAACTGTACACTCTTAGGTACTTTTTGAGTTTTGAACCATTTGAGTAACTACCTATTCAAAATATAATTATACATAGAATTTAAATTTTAAAAAAACATATATTCTGTGTTGCATCCCAAGAACATTCTGTCACAACCAGAAAAAAACTAAAATCAAATAAAGGTCGAGAGTCATCAGACATACTCTAGTCACATTTTTGCAACCAAAAACTGAATAGATTTCTTCTCTGATTAACTAAAATGAATTTCAGAACATCATTTCCTTAAGACAATCTGTTTCCTACATATTGTGAACAGGCAGAAAATAGCGAATCATTTTGTTTGGCACAGAAAAGAAGTCTAATTTAATACTGTATGAAGGAAAGGACATTTGTAGAACAAGTGAGGGCTATAAAGTTGCATGGATTTTTTTCCTCTCTGTATTGAGGGAAACAATAATGTTAACTATAGTGTTGGAGAAAAAAATCTTTTCCCTTTTCTATTACTGAAAACAATAATATAAGATGAAATTAAAAGTTGTAAGTAAGATAAAAACATAATCCTGCCGCCATACTCTATTTTAATTATTTTTATTGCGTGTAATTCTTCATCCACACACAGCTGTAATGAATATATACATATCAATGTACATGCTACTTTTCACTGTTTGTACATAAGTATTCAAAACTACCATGGTCGATGCTGCTCAATGAGGTGATATTAACAATTTAATTAGCAAGTCACGTAAAATCAAGGCATTAAGGTTCTGTCCAGCTTTTCACTACTGTTAATCATACTAGATAAATATCTTTATATATATACTTCCTTTGAATTATTTCCTAGGTTTGATTCCCCAAAACAGTGTTATGAGATCAAAGATATGAATATTTTTATGGGGCTTTACACATATCCCCATAGAGCTTTCCAAAAAATATACTAAGTAGAAAAACTACCAGTAGCGTACGAATATACAGTTTCACTGTAACTTTACCAGCATTGAATACTATCATTTTTGACTTTTGGTAGAAATAAAAAGTTAACCTTAAAATGATGATTTTTAAAAAAAATTCCTTTTAACTTTAAAGCCTGTATACACAGAATCATGTAAAACAGAGTCAGCAAACTTTTTCTTAAAAAGGTCAGATAGTAGATATTTTAGGCTTGCAGGCCATAAGGTCTGTGTTCAACTACTCAGCTCTGCCATGGTAGCTCCAAAGCAGCCATAAACAATATGTAAATAAGTGAGCGTGGCTGTGTTCCAATAAAACTTTATTTACAAAAAGAGCTGGCTGACCCAAAGGCCATAGAATTTGCTGATCCTGATCTATAATATAGAAAGCAGGATAGTCACATCATTCACATTATGTATGTCTAATTAGTAAAGTATCATAAGCTTGAACTGAAATAGAGATAATATAAAAGATACAGATTTGGGATTATATTATTATTATCACTATGCATATCCACCTCTTTTTTAAAAATTAACTAATGCTCAAAATTTTGCCTAAAAATTAGAAGATACAAATACAGCTATGACTAAAGCAGAGAAAGCTAAACCTCAGGATATTTTGAAAGCACTGCTACTTTAGTTAAGATGGTCCACTTGGAAAAAAAGGAAATAAGGCCAGAGGGGTACTTTTCAAACTGCATTCTGAATGTGTGTATTTATCATAGGAGGTGGAGAAGGAAAGGTTTCCTGATCTCTCACAAGCTTTAGTCCCAAACTTCCATTTGTCTGCTGGACCTCTCCTCTTGGCAGCTCTGATTCAGCCTGTTCAAAACTGAACTACTGTCTTCCCTTCGTGTCTTAGATCCCTATTTCTACTTATGGTAATGTCATCTCCAAATCACCCAAGCTTGAAACCTCAGAGTCTCCCAAAAGCCCAGTGCATGACAAGCATCCAATAAAGAGTTACTTGGTTAGTGTGTCCATTCATTCACTCATTCATTCATTTGTTCATCCATTCATCCACTCACTCATTCATTCTTACATTCCTCCCTCCACTTCAATCAGTTGCCAAGTCTGTCACTATGTCTCCTACATTAGTCAAGGGAATTTCTTCTTTTTTTCCTGTTGCCATGACCTTAGTTCAGACCAACAGGTTTAATTGATGTCTCTATCATTTTCATCTTCTTAAAGATATCTCCAATATGTCACTACTGCGATAAATAAATCATCAATAACCCCCACCTGAACCAACTTAAGTTAAAACACACCTAACCTGATATCCAAGATCTTTCACAATCCGGTCATTCAGGGATCAGCCTTTATCTGCCAACACCCCCTTTCTGGCATCCTGGGATTCAGTCAAAGTTGAGCCACTCAATACTCCCTTTGTATCCCCATCCCATCCGATCACAAGATTTCCACCTAATGGGATGAGGACTCTTAAATGTCTTAAAATGTCCTAAAATCCCCTAATCCCTACATGTTCAAGTCTTACATGTCATGTCACTCGTGAAGGCTTATGCTGTTTGCTACTCTCTATTCTGCACTCTGCGTGTTCACAAGTGTCTAAAAGGATACCTTGAGCACTGGAAATTTCAACGAAAGTTTGCAGAATGGATGAAAGAACTAAAATCACTTCCCTTCTTCTGAGTAGTAGCTTTCAGTTAATAGCAACTCTTCCAATTAAGACTCATTGATGACTTAAGTTCTCCTGCTTTATTACGTACATTCTAGTGTATAAATAGAGACAGAATAGCCTTCCACACAAAGAGCTTTTGTTGTTCCTGCCTCCTACTAGCTTTTCATCAGGATAACTGAAAAGACAGTAGTAGTAATAGTAGTAGCAGCAGCAGCAGCAGTAGTCATAGAGGCAGTAGTAATTTAATAATAGTAGTAGTGGCTAACATTCTTTGAATGCATACTCTATACCTGCCACTGTTCTAAAAGACTTACACGTATTAACTCACTTAATCCTCACAAGAACCCTATGAATTAGATATGATTGTTATCCTTATCAAATACATTTTGCGAAACTTCTTATTCATCATTTTGTACCAACCCTCTGAGCACAGCACTAATCATCTTGTCCACTTTTCCAGACTGGATTAGGAAAGGTGCAAAGATACACATAAGTAGCCACATACTCTAAAGAATTCTTGGGAGAGTTCTAGCTAGAAAGACAGATGTCTATATCATCTTGTGTTATACAAAAAATGAAGTCTTTTTTGTACAATACAAAGCACATATTAGATGCTCTATAAATGCTTGCTCACTCTTTTTTGCCTTCCTTCACTCACTCCTTCCTTCCTTCCTTTCTTCCTTCCTAACAGAACTTACTTTTTTAGGTCTCTAAGATAATTATTTGTGTTTTTAATCTATTTAATAGTTGTCTCTCAAACTAAAATGGAAGTTCAGCAAAGCTAGTGGCCATACCTGTCATGTTGATGGCTCTCTCTCTCTCATGCCTCTAGTGCTGCTGCTGGACATAGAACAGGCACTCAAATATTTAGATGAATGATTGAATGGAAGAGAGAAGAAAGGGAGAAAAGGGGGAAGGGACGCTTGATGGGCTTGCTGGCATCTTGATTTAAACAGACACTCGTGTCCTCTCTGCCACCTAGCAACATGACCAGTCCACTAGAAAAGCTACCTAAATACCAAAAGACATGACACTGCCTTATAGACTCACACAGTCTCAGGACTGGAAAGGTCTTGTGCTTGTGCTTCCCCGCCACTTAATTGTATTCCATCTGCCCAACTTTCTCACACTGGTCCCCTTGTGGTACAATGAAAAGTCAAGCTATAAAAACAAAGCACAGATAACAAGCTTGGATACGAGGTCAACTTGTAATCCTTTTCATGATCATTCCCCTGCCCTCTGGAACACTTCTTAACTGAGCACACACAATACTCCAGGGTGACTACTAAAGGCTTCCCTCATCTCTTAAGTTTCCATTCTGAACTAGTCTAATCAGCTGACTATCAGCCACTGCAAGTGGTGGCAGAATTTAGCAATAAAGTCTGGGTTAGGAACACAACTGGGGAGTTTGGAAATTCCCTGGCACCACTGTAACTTTCTCCTTAATTTACATTCACATGCCTAGAAGCCTGACCCAAAAGTTAAGGGAAATATAAATTCTCAACCATCTGAGGCCAGTCACAGCTAACACATGCACAAGCACACAAATCTACTATTTTGTTCTGGCCATCTCCTGCCCTTGACCTTGACAGATACAAACCCCTTAGAAAATCTCTAACCAGCAACACCTGCCAAGGTGCCCTCTTGCTGGCACCTTTTCCAAGAAACATAACCCCAAAGAAGCAAAATATACTTATCCCAGGCTGTGAACACACTTTTAAAAACTGGATCCAACACAACTCAAAGCTAAAAAAGCAAGTAAATAGAGGCTAAAGTCTAGTTAGATGGAAGCAATTTTCCTATCAAATATTCTTCCAAAGTTCTATGATAAATTGCTCATGCAACCACTTCTGTCACATCCAATTAAGTTTGAGTCACATTTTTATTTACACTTACCTCTGCCACTCGGTGGGTGGAACTAAATCGAGGTGGTAAACCAGCCAAAACACAGTGTTGGTGGGTGGCATTGAGATCATCTGCAGGAAAAATACCAAAAATTAAAAAAAAACCCAAAAACACCCAACACACACTTATCAGTCACTGAATACTATTTCACTAAAACACAAAGTAAACAGTAAATCCATCATTCAAGAAGAATGACAAGAACCAAAGAATTAACAATTACCATGTATTCTTTAAACCATTCTTTGTAAGTAGGATGACATATATATATATAGTCATATGGTATAAAACCATCAAAAACCATGATACTTTCAATAGTGGAAGGGGATGTTATTAATAATTATTTCAGGACAACAGGCATAAACCAGGACTGTCCTTAGCAAACAGGCTATAGGGTTACCCTACTTATTTGTAGCCTTATGATACCCACTCACCACTATTTATGGGCTGAACTTCTTTCCCTTTCTCATGATACATCTAATTCTACCCATGCCTTTAGAATAAGCCAAAATTTTTTTGTATTATTTGGAGTTGAACATCTTTCATCTGAAAATCTGCCTCTTTCCTTCCCCAGTCAAAGTATCAATTTTGCCCTAACAATTTTCCAGGCAGCAAACCAACCAACTCAGCATGTTGCAAAGCTTTGGCTCTCAGAACAGAATTCAAGCCTACAGATTCACGACCCAAGAATGGAGAAGGTGGTGAATTCATCAGCTGAAGAATATGCCTAAAACCACATGCAGTGGGAGAAAAACCAATGGCCAAGTTGTTGAGTATTCTAAGAAATGATGCCACATGTGAGGCAAAATCTGTTAACACCTCTGCTTAGGACGTCGCATCCTCTATTACAAAGAAGAGAACCAAACTGTCCCCAGCAACACGTGATTTCCTATGTAAGCAACAGAGGCTTCTTAGCAAGATACTAAGAAAGACAATGACTTAAACTAGGAAGCAAAGACCACCACACCCCCTACATGTCAGCAAAAACAACCTATAAAATTACCTCTAAACAGAAGAAAGGAAATGCAAAATGCCAGTTGCAGGACTCCTGCTTATGGACATTATGGAGTAACCATGACAAGGTTTACCTTCTTACCCTAAAAAACTATAAAACAGACCAAAAATAGGAAACAAAGGTTTCTGACACTGGAAAACAGTGACCCCAAAGATAGGAGAAATAAAATAGGTGAGCCTTAGTTTACTAGCTAGAAACAGTTTCAAAGTCACAGAGTAGGGATGGGGATATCAGAACTCAGAGTTTTCAGTTTTCTCTCTTGCTGAGTTGTGAAGACAGAGACTCCAGTTTAGGAAGGCCAAGGCAGCAAGGATTTGTAAGGCAGAATACTGGAACAGAAGAACCCACACAGGGAGAGACTAAGCGGACATCTACAGAAGGGTTCCTTCAAGTCTTTGGCTACGTATTCATCTGTGCATGTGTGAATGAAAACTTCCCACAGGCAGGAAAAGAAGTTCCAGAAAGCTATAGGCTAGACAAATCTCAGACCTCACATAGGGCCAGGAATACTCTGTGTTCTCAGCAGCCAGAATGGTTCCTACTACCTGAGACAATAGAGTCTTTAGAAAAGCATAATCTTAGTAGTAGCGTTAAATAAGTACTATATTAAAGGCTGCCCTAGATCCACTTAAAAGCTTAAAAGCAAGCCTCAAAAGAATCTAACTTATTCCAAATAATTTAATTACTCACTAGAGCAAAGTCCAACACTACTTAGAAGAATATAACAAAATCAGGCGGGACTTCCTTGGTGGCGCAGTGGTTGAGAATCCGCCTGCCAATGCAGGGGACATGGGTTTGAGCCCTAGTCCAGGAAGATCCCACATGCCGCAGAGCAACTAAGTCCATGTGCCACAACTACTGAGCCTGTGCTCTAGAGCCCACGAGCCACAACTACTGAGCCCACGAGCCACAACTACTGAAGCCCGAATGCCTAGAGCCTGTGCTCCGCAACAAAGAGTAGAAGCCACCGCAGTGAGAAGCCCACGCACTGCAACGAAGAGTAGCCCCCGCTCGCCTCAACTAGAGAAAGCCCACGCGCAGCAAAGAAGACCCAACGCAGCCAAAAATAAATAAATAATAATAATAATAAAAAAGAATTTCTAGAGTTGAGGCCCAGGCACTGTATTCTTGAAACTGTCCCAGGGGATTCTCATGCAGAGGAGGGTTGAGGGGCACTGTCCCTGGGTAATGCTGACCAAAGCGGCTGCTTGTGTATCATTTGGGGACCCCAATTCAAGAGCACTCATTTAGCCCTAATTTATTTATCTGGCATCCCTTTATGGCAGAAGCTGTACTAAGTTCTGGAGATGCAGAGCTGAATGACATGATCTTGTCCGTAAGGATTTTACCATGACATGAATGAGGTGAAACTGGCTAAGTGTTAGAACAGAGCTGGCCATGGGATATAGTGGAGGAACAAAGGGGGACTAAAAAAAAAAAAAAAAAAAAAAAGGGCAGCATCCTGATAAATATATCAAGCAGATCCTGAGAGGAGTACTCCCCCTCTAGCTCAGAAGGTGCAGAGCAGAAGGGAAGGAGAGGCTACAGGGCACCCAGAGGCCTGTAGCCTCTGCAGGACGGTATTAAATGCACACAACCCGTGGGACCCATAGACTCTCAGATGTGTTGCTGGCGCAAGTCATCGTTTTGAGAAGAGAACCAGGCATTGTGGAGGTAAGAAACTGGAGCGAGCAGGTATGCCAGGAATGGTCCCAAAGCTGCCAGGGTTTGCCCATACTGTGAGCATCTATACCACGCAAAGACAAAAACAAGTCATTCAGTACACTCCAGTTCATCAACTCTCTCATCTGGCCCTGCAAAGATGCATTTTCTTCCTCCTCCTTCAAGTGAAGGATTTGGTCAGGAACCTATACTAAGTTTTCACAGAACCAATCTTAACACCGACTTGCCTATCAGCCGGTGCTAGTCCTTTTTCCATAAGGAAAAACAGACAAGGAAAAATCACTAGACTCAGGCAAAAGTATTACAGTTCTAAGGAAAGGAACCAGTTTGACAGAAACTCTCTCCGGAAAAGGTGTTACTCAAATGGACAGAAAAAAATTTTGTAAACTTCTCAGTATTTCAAGAAGCCGCTTGATTCAAGAGGGCACTCTGCACCTGTGAAAATGGGGCAAGCAGCTGTGAGGATGGAACAGCACGAGATCAGGAAAGGTTGCTTGGAGTTGACTTGTTTTTAATACGTATGGCTTCATTTAAAATGATAATAGCTGGAGTGAACAACAGAAGGCATGCTGCAGAAAAATCAAATTACCGAAGTAAATGAGAACTCAAGAAATTCTCCCAGAACTTGGAGGGAAAACAAAAACTAGTGACAGAATAAATAAGACATGAGGGGCAGATTCTGGAAGCCAAAACAGATATAACAGGAATCTTAGGGAAGAAAGCAGAAAACAGAGAAATGAAAGAATAATCAAAGAAATAACAGAAGAATATTTTCCAAAGTTGTGAAAAGGCCTGAGTCTGTACTACAAAATGGCTGACCAAGTATATAAACATAGTCTGTTCAAAAATTAAATATAAAATACTACAAATGTCCACAGGAAAAAAACACAGTTTGCCACAATATAATCAATTTGAAGATGATCTCAGATATCTCCCTAACATCAAACATCAGAGGTCAAGGGGACAATATCTATAGAGTTTTAAGGTGGAAAGATTGTTACTCAAGAATCGTATATCCATTCAAGGAGATATGAATATGTGTAGGTATAGTAAGTCACACTCATGTTATTTTCACTCATTAAACTGGCAAAAATATTTTTAAATCGTAATGCCCAGTGTTGCCTCGGGTGAGATAAATAGGCTGGTAGAAGTAACTGATAACCACGTTTCATACACTGTAGGTAGGAAGGTAAACTGAAAACAGTCTTTCTGATTAACCGTCTGACAGTCTTTACATATCGACACTCTCACCCTCACCCAGGTATCCCACTCCTGGTAACTTTTCCTAGAGAAATACTTACAGGTGCAGACAAAGATGTATATACAAAGATGTTCACAGGGCGATATATAGGATACCAAAGCACTGGAAGTGAATGGCATGAGAAAACTAGGGGATTACTATTTAAGGCATTTTTTAAAAATCACATTTTCAAAGAATAGTTAATAGGGAAAAATGTTCAAGATATAAAAATATTGGAAAAAACAAGATATAAAACATTATACCTAACGTGATATTAATTTTCTAAAAAAATAAATAAACATATTCCCAAGTATAGGAAAAAACACTAGAAGGAATTAGACCAAATAGTTATGAATGATGTTATCTCTGTGTGGTGATATTATGATGTATTTTTGTTATCCAGTTTATACTTTCTTATAGTTTGTAAATTTTCTACATTGACCATCAATTCTAATTTTTCTTCATATTTAACATCTCTGAATTTGGAATACATCTTAAAATTGATAGCACCTTTGACTGGATGACGTATATTATTACTTTTGTACCTAGCAATAAAAAACTAGAACAGTAAGTATGATGATTTTTTAAAAATCCAAAGGGAAATGTTCAATGAAGAGATCCTCAGAAAAGAGATATTCATTCCCCAAATAAAAATGACAGAACACTGCAGTCAGTGTGGGTGATAAGAGTTTTGGTTAGTTTTTTAAACCTTCCCCAATATAATTTTCCAGGGGACTAAAAACTCTTTCATAAAAACAAGTACAGAGGTGAAGATGACCTCAGGGTACACACCTTTCTCTCTCTTTTTTTTTTTGAAATTAACTTTTACGGAATGCTTAGTTTATAGTTAGGCTTTGAAGAGAATACATTCTTGAGGTTAATCATTCATTCTTGCTTTCTAAATAGGCAAAAAGAACTTTAATCCCACTTTGGGAAGGGCTGCCTTTACTCTTCCAGGTGGCAACTCTTCCCAAGAGACAGGAGGGCAGAGGGGATTGTGGAAATGGAGAGACGAGAAGGAACAGAGGTTAGGATAACAGAAAATTTGAATGAAGTTTCTTCTCTCCCTATTTTGTATACACAGAGCCATCACATCACCCTCTACTACGGTGAACTCTGGGCACCAGAACTTCCAAAATGAAGTTAATGAATGAAACAGAAGCAGCCACTTAAACCTCTAAGTTCTGTTCCTTCATATACCTTTTGACTTCTCTCTTTAGTCACTCCTATCTCGCATCTGATTTTACACTGACAACTGAGGAAGATAGTTATGGTTTCTGGTTAACACTTAGGGAGGAAAAAAAGGCTGTTCTCTCCAGATACTCAGCAAGTTCCTATTCTGCACAAGGTACTAAGTGCTGTGTATAGCACAAGAATATATATAATATAATACTGGCTCTGAAAAAGCTTAGCTCTAGTAGATAAGACTTCTATATCAATTGCTACAGTCCAGAGGGGAAAGAGAGTTATGGCAAACACAATGAATAGTTGGTGCCCCTGCCATTGTGGGTATTAAATTTTTTTAATGTCACCCCTAAATAGGTGAGTTACACATGTAAACTCACAAGGGGAAAACATGACAAGGTGGAAGGAACAGTATGAACAAATATAAGGAGAAAGGTTTGTGCCAGGACCAATTTTAGGATAAAGCCACTATAATGAACTCACCAAGGACTATAATTTATATCTTTTTAAAAATTTTAAATGGTTATTGGGCCTAGAAGAATTATTCCACAGGAAGAGTTTAATGAATCTGCCATCATAGGGTATACAGTCTGGCCTTGAAATCTGTTGCAGGGACTGACTGATTCAGGAAAGTCAAATTCATTCCTGGTCTAGTCCTGGGTTCAATCCCTGGTCAGGGAACTAAGATCCCACAAGCTGCGTGGCATGGCCAAAAAAATAGTAAAATAAAATAAAATAAATTTTTTAATTTTAATAAAAATAAATAAATAAATAAAAATTTTTAAAGGCTTCATTCATGGTCATTCCTCCACTGCCTTTACAGAAGTGGCAAAGAGGGCATACAGGATATGCAATCAAATTAAAAGCCTAAAAAATTCCTTCCCACAGCTCGTGCTTTTAGGAGTCATGTTATAGAGATAACACAATAGCCAAAGAGGGCATATTAAGACTGCCAGCCAAAGGGGAAAACTCTACCTACCCAACCCAGATGTACAATTACCTCAATACAGTGTGACTGATTGAATGAACCATAGAGAATAAAAGGACCTCATAATTCATAGTAACACATCCATCCTCAGTTAAAAAAAACAAACACATTTTTGTTACCTTTGGTGGTTTTCTTATAAAAAACGTGAATGAGAATGTACAGACTGATCCAGACACTGTGTCATTTTGGAAAATTCTGTGTTGCCACATGGCTATTTGGATTAGCCACAAGGAAGTAAAGCATGGTTCACTGAAGGAATAGACTGTCATGGAAGATTCTAAACGCTGCCTCTGGAGACCCCAGAGTATTAGATGAATGGCCATCTGTTTTGCAGAGGGTCTTCAAAACCCTTTCCAGCCAGGAGCTTTCAAGGATAGAATAAATATTTCCTTTTGCCTGTATTGCCATGAATGAAGGGGAGAAAAGCCAACCCTTGGTTCGTTCATTTCACTCATTGATTCAATATTTATTAAAGAACCTACCATATTCAAAGTACTGTGTTAGGTACTGTAGAGGGTACACATTTTCTGGAATCTAAAGTAGACAGAAGGCATTTTTAGAAAATTCCAAAAAAGACAAAAGACACAGGACCCAAGTAAAAATGGAATTTGCCAAGGAGTGCAACGAGAAGAAATCTCAATATGATAACTGTGCCAGGTGGGTTTGAAGAAGCCAGTGTTTATCAAAGCATTAAATAAGTAGTATGACAAAACATCTAGTGGCACAGAGCTATCACTATGGCACGACTCTTCCACCAGTAAGAATACAGAAAGGCAATGATGAAGTCCCGGGGAAAGGGAGAGCAACACAAGAAAGTCATGGTTCAAATACAAAGCTAGCTAAAGAATGGAGCATGATTCCGAGCTTTTGATGAGGTAGAAAATTTTGACCTGACATTTGCAACGTGTCCTCTCATCTGACAGAGGTTTAATAATTACAGTGGATGACAACTTCTATGTATGCATCCAGTCACTCCATTTGGTTCTACAGTTAATAACACACACATTAGCACTGTGAGGTACGGGTTTTCAAATTTCAGAATCCATATACAAAGGAAGCATGGTCGTCCCATCAAAATTACAGATCAGTACGTTATCGTTATGAACTTCAAAAATGTGAAAGTAATGCTACGACTGAAATACCAGAAGTCAAGAGAGAGCATCTGTATCTTGGTACAAAGGGAATCAATTAACAGAAAAAACCCTAAAATGTTAACTAACAAAAGTTAGCGAGAGTAAGAAAGAGTATAAGAGAGCCGATTCCACATTTCCCTTCATGAAAAAACTGATAGTCCTTAAAGTTGCTGGTGAAAATACTGAAGTATTAAGCATATTTTATGAGTTAAGAAGGAGAGAATCACTAAAAGAATAAAATGCAAATACAGTGAAAAGTAGTTACTTCTAAGAAATGGAACTTGGGGGTAGATGGCAAAGAGCTCTTCACTTTACATTTTAGATCAAGCTCCACTGTTTGAATTTTTATTTCCTAGTATAAGTATTATTTTTAATATATTACTAACAATAATATGAATGAGGTACTGACAGGAAAGATCTCCAGGACATATTAAGTTAAAAAAAAAGCAAGTATTCTAGTAATATATCTATATACACACACACACACACACACACATATATAAAGTCCCATTTGTGTTTTTTTTTAAAAAGCAGCAGTAACATAGATGTAAATATTTTAACATAACTATATTTATGTTAAGGCTTACAAAAGGACCAGATAGAGGAAGGTAAAAGAGTAGTTCCACATTTTATTCTATACACTTCCATATTGTTTGAATCTAAGAATATATGTGCAGAATATATGTGCATTCATCTATTAATCGTTCAATTAATATTCTTTTTTCCACACTTTTAACGAAAAAAGATTCCATGACTATATAATTAGTAGAGCTAGCCAAGTGGAAGAAAGAACAGCTTTGGTCTCAGAAAAACCTGGATTCAAACACAAGCTTCACTAGGTATGTCACCTTGAACAAGTGGTTTTACCTCTCTGAGCCTCAATTTCCTTTTTTAAAGAAGCCTTCATGGAACTGTAATCCACATACCAAACAACTCACTGCCTTCTAGTGTGTTCACAGGACTGGGCAACCACAACAGACTAATTTCAGAGTATTTTCATACCCCTGAAAGAAACCAGGTACCCACTAGCAGTCAATCCCCATCGATTTTCTTTGCTGGGGAAAAAATGGGGCTCAGAAGGGGACAACTACCTACCTGACAGGCTTGTTATGAGAAATAAATGAAATATATCAAAGCCTCCAGCACAGTGCCTGACCCTCAGTAGGTACTCATCACATGCGCTTCAAGTAAAGTTCACAACATAAATACTACAGAAATAAGCAAAAAGACTGGATATGATAAGAAAGCGTAAGAGAGGCAAATCCTTCCAAGTACCTAGGAACACACTCAGGTTCCTATCCTCAGAGCCTATGACACCTGCTGTGCCCTCTCCCCAATTCAACTGAATACCAAAAAAATCCGGTATCAAGTCAAAAAAGCCCAAGTTTGAAAACGTCAGCCTTTAGGGGCATCTTTTAGAGCGAAAGTTTCAGGAGAAGAGACACATCCTCAACCCTGTAAAAAAGTGAACAGCAAGAAGCAAATACTGCAGTTGCTGAGCAGGGAAGGAGAACACAGTAAGTTCACATTGGACAAGCGGTTGAAACTATACTGTCATGTTCCTACTTTTCAAAGCGAAAATAAACATGACAGGTGCTCATTTGGCTGTTCAAGCACTTTCCACTTAAATGCCAATTCCTCAAGCTTACTGACTGCAGCCTGAAGTTCTAATTTATTACTGTTTCTGTATTATTCCCGTGCCTCGGCAGAAAGCAGAACGTAGCACCTACGGTTTCAAGACCCATGAGAGGTAATAAAGTATAATTATTCAGAATTTATGATTAAGCCATATATTACAGGTACTTTTTACTTCAGTTGGTCAGTCAGAGGTTGGAGGAGGAAGGGAATGGGGTCAGAGGAAGAAATAACAAAAGCCTTTTCCTTTGAATAAAAGGTCTAAATCAGGGCAGGATTGAGGGACATCTGGAGGATTTACAAAGATACTATGGTCTCCAAGCGAAGTCCCAGAGGAGCCTCAGGTAAACTCCGAGAGGCTTCTGTTCTTCCTGCTCACAGAGCTACGGGCTCCAACCCGAGGGCTCGGGTTGGCTCCAGAAATAGAAGCGTGGCACATTTTCAGGTTATACCACATCAAACATTCACGGTGCGCCAGGACTTGCTGCTCTAAGACATAGGTATTTCAGAGAAGGTGAACCTCATCTAGAAAAATCCATGGGCCAGGCTCTGTAAGTAAACCTGGCCCCCACCAAAGTAAGACTGTGGTTACCAAGAGCCCTGATTCAACAATGGCCAGATGTCAACTCTTCTCACCCTCAAGAATCAACTGGGGAGATTTCCCTTTCTTGTAGTTCCTTTATATGGCTATGGACATATATACATGGAATGGTTAGGTGCAAAGCTGGCTAAACTCAGGGCATGAAGCAGGGTAAGAACACAACACTCAGCAATCTTCCGTCACCCCCTCCCTCACTGGTTCTCCAATACACCATGACCCAGGTCCCAGCCTTCATAATGAGTCGCCATGTTCAAGTCGTAGTTTACAAAGCACTTTCCCATATACTTTCTGATTTGGCCTCACAATAACCCTGGGAAGCAAGTATCGTGAAGCACTAGTTTTTCAGTGGAGGCAGAGGCTCAGAGGGGAACTAACAATGCACAGCCAACGGACAAGAGGGGAGTCTGGAACCTGGTCACCTGATGGGAAATGGCCTTTCCATTATTCTACCCTGAACTGCTGGTGAGGGAATGCCAACCCAAAAAAGAAATACTGTGCATTTCAATTTATATTGCTGTTTTCTTTTTTTGCCATGGAATTTTTACTTGGCAACTAAAGCTTTGAAATAGCTGATGGGTATAGTAATGACACATATGTGAAAATGAGATGTAGTTGGATTTAAGGAAACAAAAGTAAAGAGAGGAGATAGAACAGAGTCTTGAAGAGTGTCATGTAAAAAATGATAACAAATGGGGGGGGGCATTGCCCAAAATATTCATCTAGCACTCACCTTCGTCCTGAACCATCCCACCTCCACACTCAGCTCCTGGTTAATGAACATAATTTGGCTGATGTCCCTTCAACTGTATAATCTGTTCCACAAAAAAACAAACCCACAGTTTGTCTCCAAGCCACCTTTAAGTCCCTAACTCCCTGGCTGCATTCAGTCTATGGAAAACATCTGTGGCAAAGTAAATCATCCTACTCTGAGAAAAACCAGAGTGTGTTTTTTTTTCTTCTCTAAGTGTGTTTTGAAGTCCTGGTTGGAAAATTAGTGAAAATTGTAAATCTGTTTGCAAATCTGGTCATGTCTAACTCTGAGATTAGGGCAAAGATTCCAATTTAAAAGTAAAACCGTGACAACCCCAGTTAAGCGTGTCCTCAGGCACTGCAAGCAGGGCCTTCACTCAATTCCACAGGCAGTGGATTTATTACAGGCACCCGACACGTTCCCCATCAGACACCCCTGGAGTATTTACTTGAGACAGCAGGGTTCAGTCTGCACTTCCTCTGCAGACCAATATATTATTATAAATTGAGCTAAACTGTTTCCTTTTCATAAGTGCTATGAAGTTCAGATTTCAGATATCAGCACAGGGCTGGGGTCCCTCCACAAGGCTCTTTATAGTATTTGGCTTTTAAAAAGTAAAGAGAAAAGGTAGCTTTAGACCACGGTTGCTTTTATCTTTGTCTTGTTTTGGCTAAGAGGAGGTGTGGGAAAATTCATTTTAGAAATCAAACATGACACCTTAATAAGAAAATAGATTCTAAATACAAACTTTGGGTACAGTGGGCTATGCTTGGCCCAGTTCAGTAGGTTATCAGTTATTTCACCTATATCTGAGGACAGGAGTTGGGAAATCAGGACTAGATAGTATGTCTTGGATATCAGCTCCTATAAAATAATAACATACTTCTGTTTATCACCTACAACAGAAAAAGGGAAACCATGTATATTTTAAAATGTATATTCATTATAATATATAAGTTAAAGGACAACATAATTATTTAATATTTTCATTTTTAATGTTTTTCTGAGCCAAGAAGAACATAATTTTAAAAAGAAATGCAAAGCTGGGATGAAGTGAGAGAGTGGCATGGACATAACATACACTACCAAATGTAAAACAGAGAGCTAGTGGGAAGCAGCCTCATAGCACAGGGATATCAGCTCAGTGTTTTGTGACCACCTAGAGGGGTGGGATAGGGAGGGTGGGAGGGAGACACAAGAGGGAGGAGATATGGGGATATACATAGGCATATAGCTGATTCACTCTGTTATACAGCAGAAACTAACACACCATTATAAAACAATTATACTCCAATAAAGATGATAAAAAAGTTTTTTTAATTTAAAAAAAATTTTTTTAAAAAGGAAATGGAAAAGAAAGAAGCAAACACACCACCACTGTCACCTTCTTTTGTGCCCTTCCGAACAACTTAGGCATCACGCTGAGGGAGGAGGAGGAAGGCACAGAAGCCCAAAGCAGGGGTCAGCGCCGCAGTGGGGTGAGGAGGGACTCCAGGTGGTGGGGAGGGGATGGCCTGACACAGGTGTCAGAGCCCAAGTGGGCTAAAGTGACAAGTTCAATCCACGCCTCTTACCTGCTGTGTAACCATGGCTAAGTAACGACATTGCTCTAACCTTAAATTTTTCTTTCTCAATATAGCTAACACCTACTTCTCAGGGTTACTGAGAAGATTCCAAGAAGGCTTGACTTGTCATTAGTCCCCAATAAACATAGAAGTTATTCATATACTACTGTTATTCCAGATACGTATATATGCACATATAGGAAAAAGACTGAAAAGGAATGTACTAAAATAGGCATAAATCTGATTTTTATATTCTTCTTTCATTTTATACTTTTCGGAGTTTCTTTTCTCTACAATGAGCATGTATTACTTTTTCAATCAGAAAAGAACACATGAGATGTTATTAATAGAAAGTAGCTGAGCCTTTACCATGTGTATTTACTACTTTTGTACAGAAGTACTTTTGTACTTTTTTAAATACAGAAAATCAATAAAGCTATTAAAAATAGCACCATTCTGACTCTCACTTCTTTTAAAGGTGCAAAATATTCATAGAAACTCCAACAGAGTATCCAAAAGGAAAGTGGTTTATTGGCTGAAACTATCACCCGTTTATACTCACGGTAAATATCCACATCCAGGTGGTATATTAAAAAATGAATTAATAATCTGTTCTACCTACAAATAATGCTCAAAACAATGGGGTAAAGACTTCAGAATACAAACTCAGATGCTGAGGCAAGCAGCGGAGGGGCAGGCAAAGAGATGATCTTAACCCTAAAAGCGTTCCCACCTAGAGATTTCAGTGAATTGGGATCCAACCTAAATGGTCTCTTTTAGAGCAAGAAAAGCACCATATATGAAACCTGCAACCCACACTGGTCCCTGTTCTGCCTCACATGAAGTGAGTGACTTTCGGCAAATTACAAAAGAACAGAACAATCCCTGCACCTTCTCCCTGGCAAGGCTGTTTGGAGACTGAATGAAATTGCTTATGTGAAATTGATCTGTAAACTGGAAAGCAACATGCAAATGGAAGGCAAGAGATTTAGGGCTTACTTAGATCAGTGTGTAACAAATGCAGGACTCATCCATGAGAAGAACTGAAGAATTTACCACTGAATCGTACCAGGAGAAAGTAATTCCCTATGTAATGATCTTCCAATCTTCCTGCTGACATGAAGGACAAAGTCCAAGATTGGTACCATGATCCAGTTAACACCTCTTCATAACAGTTACTAAAGACAGAACAGGACTGAGGCTCAGGACCTTCAGCAAAAAGTGGTGGGCACTTAATTCTGTTTTACTTTCTTTCTATAAACTCTTTTTTTTTTAACAACTCTTCTAATTATGTCAAGTGATACTGGTTTTCCATTTAAGATAGTGATATAAAATCTCCCAAAATAAATTCATTTTGACGAAAGAAAAAAAACTGAGTTAATCTAGAGAGAAATATTACATAAGTAATAATAGCATGGGTAGCACATGGATATGGCAAAAACCATGAAGCTGATGTGCGAATGACTGAAATTTGGAAAATACTTAATGATGTAATGTCCGAAAGGGCCACTCCAAACTCATAATTCCTAGAAGGCAAGGACCAAGTTTTATCCATCTCCAATACTCCAGAACCTTATGCAGCACATAGAACACAGTGGACCCCCTACAAACACTCTATTAATTGGGAGATAATTCTTATTATAAATACTCGGTTTGAGCCTTGGTGCTTCCTGGCTCTAAAACCAAACACATGAGTAGATTCCCCCAGGCAGGTAAGAGTGAGATCAACCTTAAATAATCAGATCAGAGCCAAGGACAGAATAAACCCTGAGAAGCTTTGCGAGGAAAAAAGGATACTGTTTGCACACTGTGCATCAGAAAACAAAGAGAAAGTCTAAAAATAAAACAAAAAACTTACAGCAAAGAAACAAAAAGCAAAGCTCCACAAACTCCACAGCTTCAGTTAGCCTGACCACAGCTGAATTACTGCTTCCCAAAGAACTAGATGAGGGAAATGAGGGAAACTCAACTGGGGTGGGGGGTGAGGGGTGGGAGGGAGGCTGTGTTGTCAGGTCAGCTGTTTTTGAGAAGAAACTAAATTCAAAACTAGAAAAAACTTTCACCAAAAACCTATATAGATAGGGAAATATTTTTAAAACTTCACACTGATAAGTTGACGTAGATGATTTAGTAGCACTGATGAAAAATCTTGAAAACTGTTTAGCATATTTGGGGAACTCCATAAACACTGGGAATGAAAAGAAAAGCAATTTTAAAAATTAGCAGTATTGGAGAGATTGGTTCAAGATGGCAGAGTAGAAGGACGTGCTCTCACTCCCTCTTGTGAAAGCACCAGAATCACAACTGACTGCTGAACAATCATCAACAGGAAGACACTGGAACTCACCAAAAATGATACCCCACATCCAAAGACAAAGGAGAAGCCACAATGAGACGGTAGGAGGGGCGCAATCACAATAAAATCAAATCCCATAACCGATGGGTGGGTGACTCACAGACTGGAGAACACTTATACCACAGAAGTCCACCCACTGGAGTGAAGGTTCTGAGTCCCACGTCAGGCTTCCCAACCTGGAGGTTGGGCAAGGGGAGGAGGAATTCCCAGAGGATCAGACTTTAAAAGCTAGCAGGATTTGATTTCAGGACTTCGACAGGACTGGGAGAGACAGAGACTCCACTCTTGGAGGGCACACAGAAAGTAGTGTATGCATCAGGACCCAGGGGAAGGAGCAGTGACCCCACAGGAGACTGAACCAGACCTACCTGCTAGTGTTGGAGGGTCTCCTGCAAAGGCAGGGGGTGGCTGTGGCTCACGGTGGGGACAAGGACACTGGCAGCAGAAGTTCTGGGAAGTACTCCTTGGCGTGAGCCCTCCCAGAGTCTGCCATTAGCCCCACCAAAGAGCCCAGGTAGTCTCCAGTGTTGGGTTGCCTCAGGCCAAACAACCAACAGGGAGGGACCCCAGCCCCAACCCATCAGCAGACAAGCAGAATAAAGTTTTACTGAGCTCTGCCCATCAGAGCAACACCCAGCTCTACCCACCAGCAGTCCCTCCCATCACAAAACTTGTACAAGCCTCTTAGATAGCCTTATCCAACAGAGAGCAGCCAGTAGAAGCAAGAAGAACTATAATCCTGCAGCCTGTGGAATGAAAACCACATTCACAGAAAGATAGACAAAATGAAAAGGCAGAGGACTATGTACCAGATGAAGGAACAAGATAAAATCCCAGAAAAACAACTAAATGAACTGGAGCTAGGCAACCTTCCAGAAAAAGAATTCAGAATAATGATAGTGAAGATGATCCAGGACCTTGGAAAAAGAATGAAGGCAAAGATCGAGAAGATGCAAGAAATGTTTAACAAAGACCTAGAAGAATTAACGAACAAACAAAGAGATGAACAATACAATAACTGAAATGAAAAATACACTAGAAGGAATCAACAGCAGAATAACTGAGGCCAGAAGAATGGATAAGTGACCTGGAACACAGAACGGTGGAATTCACTGCCACGGAACAGGATAAAGAAAAAAGAATGAAAAGAAATGAAGACAGCCTAAGAGACCTCTGGGATAACATTAAACGTACCAACATTCGCGTTATAGGGTACCAGAAAGAGAAGAGAGAGAGAAAGGACCTGAGAAGATATTTGAAGAGATTATAGTCGAAAACTTCCCTAACATGGGAAAGGAAACAGCCACCCAAGTCCAGGAAGCGCAGAGAGTCCCAGGCAGGATAAATCCAAGGAGAAACACACTGAGACACATAGTAATCAAATTGACAAAAATTAAAGACAAAGAAAAATTATTAAAAGCAACAAGGGAAAAACGACAAGTAACATACAAGGAAACTCCCATAAGGTTAACAGCTGATTTCTCAGCAGAAACTCTAAAAGCCAGAAGGGAGTGGCAGGATATATTTAAAGTGATGAAAGGGAAGAACCTACAACCAAGATTACTCTACCCGGCAAGGATCGCATTCAGATTCAATGGAGAAATCAAAAGCTTTACAGACAAGCAAAAGCTAAGAGAATACAACACCACCAAACCAGCTCTACAACAAATGCTAAAGCAACTTCTCTAAGTGGGAAACACAAGAGAAGAAAAGGACCTACAAAAACAAACCCATAACAATTAAGAAAATGGTAATAGGAACACACATATGGATAATTACCTTAAACGTGAATGGATTAAATGCTCCAACCAAAAAACACAGGCTCACTGAATGGATACAAAAACGATACCCATATATATGCTGTCTACAAGAGACCCACTTCAGACCTAGGGACACATACAGCCTGAAAGTAAGGGGATGGAAAAAGACATTCCATGCAAATGGAAATCAAAAGAAAGCTGGAGTAGCAATACTCATATCAGATAAAATAGACTTTAAAATAAAAAATGTTACAAGAGACAAGGAAGGACACCACGTAATGATCAAGAGATCAATCCAAGAAGAAGATATCACCATTATAAATATATATGCACCTAACATAGGAGCACCTCAATACATAAGGAAAATGCTAATGGCCATAAAAGTGGAAATCAACAGTAATACAGTAATAGTGGGGGACTTTAGCACCTCACTTACACCAATGGACAGATCATCCAGACAGAAAATTAATAAGGAAACACACTCTTTAAATGACACAACAGACCAGATAGATTTAATTGATATTTATAGGACATTCCACCCAAAAGCAGCAGATTACACTTTCTTCTCAAGTGCCCACGGAACATTCTCCAGGAGAGATCACATGTTGGGTCATAAAGCAAGCCTCGGTAAATTTAAGAAAACTGAAATCATATCAAGCATCTTTTCCAACCACACCGCTATGAGATTAGAAATCAATTACAGGGAAAAAAACGTAAAAAACATAAACACATGCAGGCTAAACAATACATTACTAAATAACAAGAGATCACTGAAGAAATCAAAGAAGAAATCAAAAAATACCTAGAGATAAATGACAACGAAAACTCGACAATCCGTAACCTATGGGATGCAGTAAAAGCAGATCTAAGAGGGAAGTTTATAGCAATACAATCCTACCCCAAGAAACAAGAAAAATCTCAAATAAACAATCTAACCTTACACCTAAAGGAACTAGAGAAAGAAGAACAAACAAAACCCAAAGTTAGTAGAAGGAAAGAAATCATAAAGATCAGAGCAGAAATAAATGAAATAGAAACAAAGAAAACAATAGCAAAGATCAATAAAACTAAAAGCTGGTTCTTTGAGAAGATAAGCAAAATTGATAAACCTTTAGCCAGACTCATCAAGAAAAAGAGGGAGAGGACTCAAAGCAACAAAATTAAAAATGAAAAAGGAGAAGTTACAATAGACACTGCAGAAATACAAAGTATCCTAAGAGACTACTACAAGCAACTCTATGCCAATAAAATGGACAACCTGGAAGAAATGGACAAATTCTTAGAAAGGTATAACCTTCCAAGACTGAACCAGGAAGAAACAGAAAATATGAACAGACCAATCACAAGTACTGAAATTGAAACTGTGATTAAAAATCTTCCAACAAACATAAGTCCAGGACCAGATGGCTTCACAGGTGAATTCTATCAAACATTTAGAGAAGAGCTAACACCCATCCTTCTCAAACTCTTCTAAAACTTGCAGAGGAAGGAACACTCCCAAACTCATTCTATGAGGCCACCATCACCCTGATACCAAAACCAGACAAAGATACTACAAAAAAAGAAAATTACAGACCAATATCACTGATGAATATAGATGCAAAAAACCTCAACAAAATACTAGCAAACAGAATCCAACAACACATTAAAAGGATCATACACCATGATCAAGTGGGATTTATCCCAGGGATGCAAGGATTCTTCAATATATGCAAATCAATCAATGTAATACACCATGTTAACAACTGAAGGATAAAAACCATATGATCATCTCAATAGATGCAGAAAAAGCTTTTGACAAAATTTAACACCCATTTATGATAAAAACTATCCAGAAAGTGGGTATAGAGGGAACCTACCTCAACATAATAAAGGCCATATATGACAAACCCACAGCAAACATCATTCTCAATGGTGAAAAACTGAAAGCATTTCCTCTAAGATCAGGAAGAAGACAATTATGTCCACTCTCGCCACTATTATTCAACATAGTTTTAGAAGTCCTAGCCACAGCAATCAGAGAAGAAATAGAAATAAAAGGAATACAAATTGGAAAAGAAGAAGTAAAACTGTCACTGCTGATGACATGATATTATACATAGAGAATCCTAAAGATGCCACTAGAAAACTACTAGAGCTAATCAATGAATCTGGTAAAGTTGCAGGATACAAAATTAATGCACAGAAATCTCTTGCATTCCTATACACTAACAACAAAAGATCAGAAAGAGAAATTAAGGAAACAATCCCATTCACCATTGCAACAAAAAGAATAAAATACCTAGGAATAAACCTACCTAAGTAGGTAAAAGACCTGTACTCAGAAAACTATAAGACACTGGTGAAAGAAATCAAAGATGACACAAACAGATGGAGAGATATACCATGTTCTTGGATTGGAAGAATCAATACTGTGAAAATGACTATACTACCCAAAGCAATTTACAGGTTCAGTGCAATCCCTATCAAATTACCAATGGCATTTTTTACAGAACTAGAACAAAAAAATCTTAAAATTTGTATGGAGATACAAAAGACCCCGAATAGCCAAAGCAGTCTTGAGGGAAAAAAATGGAGCTGGAGGAATCACACTCCCTGACTTCAGACTATACTACAAAGCTACAGTAATCAAGACAATATGGTACTGGCACAAAAACAGAAATATAAATCAATGGAACAGGACAGAAAGCCCAGAGATAAACCCATGCACCTATGGTCAACTATTCTATGACAAAGGAGGCAAGGATATACAATGGAGAAAAGACGGTCTCTTCAATAAGTGGTGCTGGGAAAACTGGACAGCTACATGTAAAAGAATGAAATTAGAACACTCCCTAACACCATACACAAAAATAAACTCAAAATGGATTAGAGACTTAAATGTAAGACCGGACACTATAAAACTCTTAGAGGAAAACATAGGAAGAACACTCTTTGACATAAATCACAGCAAGATCTTTTTTGATCCACCTCCTAGAGTAATGGAAATAAAAACAAAAATAAACAAATGGGACCTAATGAAACTTAAAAGCTTTTGCACAGCAAAGGAAACTACAAACAAGACGAAAAAACAACTCTCAGAATGGGAGAAAATATGTGCAAATGAATCAATGGACAAAGGATAATCTCCAAAATGTATAAACAGCTCATGCAGCTCAATATTAAAGAAACAAACAACCCAATCAAAAAATGGGCAGAAGACCTAAATAGACATTTCTCCAAAGAAGACATACAGATGGCCAAGAAGCACATGAAAAGCTGCTCAACATCACGAATTATTAGAGAAATGCAAATCAAAACTACAATGAGGTATCACCTCACACCAGTTAGAATGGGCATCATCAGAAAATCTACAAACAACAAATGCTGGAGAGGGTGTGGAGAAAAGGGAACCCTCTTGCACTGTTGATGGGAATGTAAATTCATACAGCTACTATGGAGAACAGTATGGAGGTTCCTTAAAAAACTAAAAATAGAATTACCATATGACCCAGCAATCCCACTACTGGGCATATACCCTGAGAAAACCATAATTCAAAAAGACACATGCACCCCAATGTTCATTGCAACAGTATTTCCAATAGCCAGGTCATGGACACAACCTAAATACCCATTGACAGATGAATGGATAAAGAAGATGTGGTACATATATACAGTGGAGTATTAGCCATAAAAAGGAATGAAATTGGGTCATTTGTAGAAACGTGGATGGATCTAGAGACTGTCCTACAGAGTGAAGTAAGTCAGAGAGAGAAAAACAAATATCGTATATTAATGCATGTATGTGGAATCTAGAAAAATGGTACAGATGAACCAGTTTGCAAGGCAGAAATAGAGACACAGATGTAGAGAAGAAACGTATGGACACCAAGGGGGGAAAGTGACAGGGTGGTGGTGGTGGTGGGATGAATTGGGAGATTGGGATTGACATATATACACTAATATGTATAAAACAGATAACTAATAAGAACCTGCTATATAAAAAATAAAATAAAATTCAAAAAAATAAAAATAAAAATTAGCAGTATCTTTTAAAAAAACCTAGTCACATGTAGATGTTTTATTATCACTATAAAAAACCTGAAAAGTTTAATTTAAAAGACATATGCAAAATATGTACCCAATAATCTAAAACCTAGACACTAGAGCATCAGTATAGCTTTGATCCTCCCAATTACCAAGCATAAAATAGCAGTCTCCTTGGTGAAGGGGTATCGCCAAACCAGGTGTCTCTATGTCCCATGAGATCTTAAAACCAACGTGCCAAATATCAGGATCTCTGCCTTCGAGTTGAGGGTCATCCTCACTTTCCTCGTCAGGGCCTGTCAAAAGAGAAGAGAGTTCTCAGAAAGGAAATGTTTCATCTAAAGTTCTGGGTTTCATAACAGTTACCTTAGGAATAACTGAGGTTTTAATAAAATACGGATAAGTGAACTATATACTCTTTTTATGTCATATTTTTTTAAAAAACACATTCTTTAGAATATTTTTAACATGTCATTTATTTTTTAATCAAAAAAATCTGAAAATGGTGAGGAAATAACCACAGATACCAAAGAAAATGAAAGAAGATTATTTTGTTCAATTCTATGTAACTAAATTAGAAAATCTGGATAGGTTTTTAGGAAAACATTAATGACCAAAATTGACCCCAGAAGAGGTAGAAAAGCTAAAAAAAGCCAAAGAAGGTATAGGGGTAGTTGTCAAAGAACACAGGAGTAGAGAGCTGCAAAGGAGAATTCTATCAAAAAATTAAGAAGTGGGTAATTTCAATCCACTGTAAATCGTTCAAGAGCACAGAAAAAGAAAAGTGTCCAAATTCTTTTCATAAAGACAAAATATGTATCAAAATCCAAAGCAAGCACACGCATGTGCACGCGCGTGCAACACACACACACACACACACACACCAGTCTCACATCTGAAAATCAATGCATAATTCTTAAATACAGTACAGATGGTCCCCATCTTAACGATTTTTCAACTTTACAATGGTGTGAAAGCAACATGCATTCAGTCAAAACCATACTTTGAATCTTGAATTTCATCCTATCCCAGGCTAGCGACATGCAGAACAATACTCTCTTGTGATGTTGGGCAGAGGCAGCTCCAAGTCAGCCACGTGATCAGAAGGGTGGAGAACTAATACACTTACAACCATTCTGTACCCATACAACCATTCTCATTTTCACTTTCAGTACAATATTCAATAAGTTACATGAGATATTCAACACTCTATTACAATATACTTTGTGTCTGATGATTTTGCTCAGCTGTAGGCTAATATAAGTGTTCTGAGCAGGTTTAAGGCAGGCTAGGCTAAGCTATGATGTTCGGTAGGTTAGGTGTATTAAATGCAGCAGCTGTGACTTATGATATTTTCAACTTACAATGGGCTTATTGTGAGATAACCCCATTGTAAGTCATGGAAGATCTATATAAGAAAACAGAATCCAAATCTAGCAGCACATTAAAAGGATAACTTTCCATGACCAAGTAGAACTTATTCCATGAGTACAAGGATAGTTCAATATGCAGAAGTCTATACTTAAAATTCATCATATTCATAGATGAAAACAAACAAACAACAGATATATGAGTCACCAGAATTACACAAATGTATGTGACAAAATATATCCTTTCACGGTAAAAACCTCAATAAGATAGCAATGGGTGGCTAGTTCCTTAACATGATACAATACAGATCTATCTCAATCCCAAAGCCAGCATATTTTAATAGGGAAACATTAGAAACAGTCCCAAAGTTAAGACAATGCCCTTTATCACAACAATGACTCACTTAAACAAATGTAAAGACATATTATGTTCTTGGGAAATAAGACGAAACATCATGGAAATGCCGGTTCTCCCTAAATCACCTATAAATTTGACACAAACACAACACAAATACCAACAGGATTGATTTTTTAGGTGAGTGGGGCAGGTCACTAGACAAGCTGATTCTATAATTCACATAGAAATATAAACAAGCAAGCACAGACATGGAATTTTTTTTTAACTATACAAAGAGCTCCTACACATCAATAAGATAAAGATCAATTATCACATAGAAAAATGGGCAAAAGTTATAAAGACAGAACACATAAAATGAAATGAGTTTGTAAACATATAAAAAGATGTTCAAACTTATTTATGTAAGAGAAATACAAAGCCATAATAGATATTTTTCACCTATCAGATCACAAAAAAATCAAGCACTGTGATAAAATATGGTGTTAGTAAGAGTGCAGCAAAATGGCACATTCATATTCTCTGTAGAAGACTATTTCGCAATTCCTATCAAAATTACAAATACATAAACCCTTTGAACTTATAAGAATTCCACAATTCCACTCTTAGGAATGTATACTAAAATTTCTACTTGCAGAGGTCGCAAATTGAGCGAGGATATTTACTGTAATACTGTTTATAAGAGCAAAAGATCAGAATAACCTAAATATCCATCAATAAGTTTCTGGTTTAATAAATTATGAAATGTCCAAGTAATAAATACTATATAGCCACTAAAAGTAATATGAGTATGCACTGATAGAGAACTATCTGATATATTTTTAAGGGAAAGAAAGGAATAGGCTATAATTTGTGTAAAAAATACAAACACACACATGTGCATATACGTACATATAATATTTCTGGAAGGAAAGTCAAGACTGACTTTTCTGGGCAGAGAACTACATGGCTGGGATGAGGAGTGGGAGAGACGTAAAGGAAGTGGAAGGCACACACTATGGTTCACCTACACTAATAGTCCTGCACTTACATAAAAACTTGCAAAAGTTCACCTAAGAAATATTTACTGAGCAGTTACTGTATACAAGGCACTGACCTGGGCACTTGGGGTATATCAGTAAATGAAACAAAGACCTAGGCCCAGGGGAGCTTTCCTTCCAGGGGAGTTGTAAATGTTCATCACTGATTACTAAAAAAGGGAACATTTTAAATTCCATTAGACTTTAATCCACTAGACTCCGGTCTTCAAGGGCAGGGTCCATTTTTCTGTTTCATCCACATTTAGAGCCCCAGTGACTGGCATATAAAAAGCATCCAATGAACATCTATACTAAATTGCCTGCTTAAAAACAAAATGTTCTTTCAGTTCACACCATTCACGGTCCTTACTATGCTAGATGGCAGGAAAAGAAAATGTTAATTATGGGGGGGGGACAAATGCAAATTAAATCAAATAATGTAATAAAGTGTGACACTGCTAAATTAGGACAGTTCTCAATATTAAAGAAATCTAGAGAAGAGATAGGTTCAATGAGGATTAGAATGGGTAGAGCAGAATTCTTGGAGAAGATCAAACTTGAAAGATAAGTACGGTTTAGACTCACAGAGGGCAGAGTACAAAAGATGTAAAGTTTTATGCCATCAAAATGGACAATAAAGCATGTTTTACTTAGGCTGCATCATGTGCATGCCACATACACAATCCAAAAGTATGTGCTCCCAGATGGCACATATTCACATACAGAGTCCCTAAATTCTGAACATCTTACTCTCCAGTAACTGTGGACCAGGGTCAGAGGCAGTAAGAGAAAGGAAAAAGAAACTCCCCTTTATAACTATTTGTTCCCATTACTTTGCACAGGTATGGTGAAAAAAAATCAGACCAGAAATCCAAGTTCATCGATGGTCTCTTCAAAGAAGGAATGCTACCAGAACCTTTACGGACACACGCAACTGTGGAGATCTTCAATTCTCTAAGTTTGAATCTAAAATCTGGGACTTCCCTGGTGGCACAGTAGTTAAGAATCTGCCTGCCAATGCAGGGGACACGGATTCAAGCTCTGGTCCAGGAAGATCCCACATGCCGTGGAGCAACTAAACCTGTGCGCCACAACTACTGAGCCCGCGCATCTAGAGCCTGTGCTCCACAACAAGAGAAGCCACCACAATGAGAAGCCTGCGCACCACAATGAAGACCCAATGCAGCCAAAAATAAATAAATAAAATAAATAAATTTATTCAATAAAATAAAATCTGATACTGCCATAGAACAGAATCTTACCTTTTGTCATATGCGTTATTTCTGATACATATTTTCTCAAATACTCTTTAGTTAAGAGCAATTTTTAGCTAGATTTCTTTAAAGTCATAGAATTAAAAAGTCCAAAGCCATTTTCTAGGTTAATCCCAAAAACATTTTAAAGAGAGTCCTCTGGAACAGGAGTGACAAATACCTTATATATCAGAGGACACAACGAATTCACTGGTTGTGGCTTTTCTGAGGACTGGTGTAGAATCACTCTGAAATTTTCTCTAGGCTCAGCAGGAAAGAGTGGGATGACTGATGACTGATGTCTGTCACAGGCACTTGAAGGGAGCTAGCAGCATCAGAACTAGATATTTGCTGTCCATGTCCGATGACATTTTCCAGGAAGTTCCTGTACATACTATATAGTTATACGTAATACACAGTTACACCTGAAAATACCAGAATTTGCAAAACTAGAGCCTATGGACCAGAAAAGAGCTCACGAAGATATATAGCTTGACCTTCACTATATTTTCTGAACAAATCTAGGGTTAGTTGCCCACTGATACAAGTGCTTTGTGTAAAAATACCAGTTTCCAGCTACTCTTGAATTATAAGCTCAAATATCACTGGGGCAGTCACAAGTGGCTGTAGGTAAGAAGTAGCTGCCCGTCTTAGACAAGGCACTAGTGGCAGTCCCCAGTCAGCCACCTGACTCCTTTGCAGTACCTGCCTAGCCCCTACAGGCATTCAAGTCCAAGAACCTTGCTCTAGCCTACAGGCAAATCAGGCCTATCCCCTGCTTTTATAAAGTTTAACAGGAACAGAGTCAGGACCATTCATTTGCATACTGTCCACAGCTGCTTTCACACATAACAACAAGGTTGAGCAGCTAAGACACAGACCACAAGGCCCATAAAGCTGAAAATCTTTACTATCTGGTCCTTTACACAGAAAACATTTGCCAACTGCTGCTCTAGAGTCTTGATATCTGTGATTTGATAGAGATGCCTACACCACATATTAGTGAGGAAGCCGAGGCTAAATAAAGTAATAATGATGCAATGTGACTAACACGTACTAATGTTGAAACCGAGCGGGGCTGTATGGGGCTCCCAGGCATGGAGGTCTTTTTGTCCCCCATTTCTTATAGGCAAGACTCCAGCCTCCATGACCTTCTCTGAGTTCCAAAGGGCAGATGCAAACAGTTGCAAATCAAGGGAGGAGTAGCCGGGAAACCACCTGAGGCAAGACTAAAGGGACCAGAGAAGCTCATCAAGATTAGGAGACCACTGGAGACCCTGCACACACCCTAATCTCGTCAGCACCCCCACCCTTTTGAAACTCTGCAGAAGAAAGAAAAATGCAAGACTGTTACTGCCTTGATCCTTATTGCATACCCCTGACCACGAGCCCCGACTATAAGACCTCTCCCTATTCCCCAAGGAGGGGGCACACTTCTTGAGGAGCTAGCCTGCTGTGTTCCCCCCTTTGCCTGGCAAAGAATAAGCCACCCTTTCTTTCCCCTCCAAAACGGTCTCCGTATCTCATTTCGGCATTGGTGTACAGGGAGTCAAGACTTTGGCAGCAATGTCATGTGACTAATACCAGCATACAACATAATAAAGCAATTTAATGCTAAATTATTTGATAAGATCAATTTAACAAAAGAATATTGATATGAGAACTCAATATTTATATGTGTGATACCCCAAGGCTTGCAGGCTGCTTCATTCTAGAGGGTCCTAACGATAACAGATGTAGCAAGTAGCCCAAGAAAAAAGAATAGAGACATTTTAAGACGACTTTTCATATGTCCCTCTCTGGTCAAATCAACGACAACTTAACTTTAAAAACAAATGATTTTTAAACTACAAAGACAATGATTTTCAGGTAGTTTTTTTTTTTTTTTAATTTTACACTTTATTTATTTATTTATTTTTGGCTGTGTTGGGTCTTCGTTTCTGTGTGAGGGCTTTCTCTAGTTGCGGCGAGCGGGGGCCACTCTTCATCGCGGTGCGCGAGCCTCTCACCGTCGCGGCCTCTCCTGTTGCGGAGCACAGGCTCCAGACGCGCAGGCTCAGTAATTGTGGCTCACGGGCCCAGTTGCTCCGCGGCATGTGGGATCTTCCCAGACCAGGGCTCGAACCCGTGTCCCCTGCATTGGCAGGCAGATTCTCAACCACTGTGCCACCAGGGAAGCCCTTCAGGTAGTTTTAATGCCACCAAGTATGGACGTTCTAAAAAGGGATCATCTTTATAGGCTAACAGACTGGTTGACTACTTTCCCCTCTAAATCTCATCCTCACACTCTTCTCAATATGGCACCAATAAAGTCTTGAACAACAAACAGAGACAGTAATTGCAATCAGTGTTGCCTGATGTCTCCCATAAATCCAGCACCTTTGCAATGTGCTCATTAAAATAATGTTTTGTTGAAAGTTTGTTTCCTCCGTCAGCTGGCTAGGGAGGAGGGAAGCTGTACGTCTGATAAATTTTTTCTTGCATAAATACAGTGCTGCTCACTTTCTCAATAAAATCAACTTGTAATTACCTATAGCAACTGCAACTGATTACTGTTCCCCTATGTTATTTTGGAAACAAGCAGAGGCAATTGGCTCCTACTTGCCTTTGAACTTCAGTAACATTGAAACAATTTTAAGTATCTCAATGTGTTTGGTGCATTCCCAGCTCCCACTAACCAAACTACTAAAAAAGTGAAAGATGTGACAAAATACAAAAGAAGACTAAGTTTAAACATCAAGTTTAAAATGTCCAAAACTGCCCCCTCCAAGTTAACCAGTTTGATTTGTTTATACTAACTAGTTTTTGAGAAAAAATTAATTCCATTTAATAAAAGATAAATGCCATCAAATATTTTGTTTTCCATTCACAAAGCTGTATGCAAACAGTGTCTCATAGAAAACAAAGATAGAAGCCTGAGCATGAAAGAAGAGATGGCAGTTCCAATCAAGTAAAATATATCACTTGAAATTTTCTACCACATTTAACAGCATATACCATTAATAATGTATACCAATACTTTCCCTGATATGTAAATATATATTCGTCATCACCACGCATTAAAAAATAGCCCTATTTCCTATTCCCTATTCCCTTAGCCAAGTGCTAAAATTCTAAGACTCTGGACCTGTCAACTATTTTCTGTTTCCTTAACCCTATACCTAGAGGGGCTTAAATAGCAGGTCCCTTCCTATCCACGTCACAGATATTGAGGCAGGAGAAACCCAGAAGTTGCAGAGGGTCAGCTGGTGTACGGAGCCTAAGGATACTTTCTCTGTCCAGCACTGATCCGTGACATTCCAGCGCCTGGGACAAGAAATCATTTTTAAAAATGGAGACAGAGGGGCTTCCCTGGTGGCGCAGTGGTTGAGAATCTGCCTGCTAATGCAGGGGACACAGGTTCGAGCCCTGGTCTGGGAGGATCCCACATGCCGCGGAGCAACTAGGCCCGTGAGCCACAATTGCTGAGCCTGCGCGTCTGGAGCCTGTGCTCCGCAACAAGAGAGGCCACGATAATGAGAGGCCTGCACACCGCGATGAAGAGTGGCCCCCACTTGCCGCAACTAGAGAAAGCCCTCACACAGAAACGAAGACCCAACACAGCCAAAAATAAATAAATAAATAAATAAAAATTAAAAAAAAAAAATGGAGACAGAAAGTGAATGGGGAAGGTATGAGTTTGGGAAGACACATTCTAGAAGGGAAATGGTATGGTGGGTGTTTAGGAACATAACTGATTCTGAGTTGTAACAGTATTACATGAAGGACATGGATTTGCAAGTGAAGAGGCTGGAGAGGTGGCGAGAGGCCAGGACATGGCGAGTTTTGTGAATCATGGTAAGCAAGCTAGACTTATACTGAGGGCAGTGGCAGACACTGATAATGACTTTTTCATAGGGTCAGATCTGTTTTTCAGAATGATCCCCCGGGAAGGTAGATGCTTCTGTGCACAGACTTTGGATAATTGTCCTGGAGAGGTTTCCAAAGTCATGGCAAATGGCCTAAGCCAGAGAACATTTGGGAAACACTCCTGAAGGATTCTATCCCTTAGAAAGAAGGGTGGGTCAGGAAGAAGCCTTCCTGAAAGAGCTCTACCATTTAAAAACGCTTTCCTTCATTGGCTGGGAGGAACAAGCAGTCAAGCTGACTGCTAACACAGAGCATATTACTCAGCCACGGAGGAATGAACGGTCTGAAGAAATGGAGAATTCAGAAGTTGGAAGAAAAAAAAAAAAAACGCCTAATCAGTCTCAGCTCAGAATCTATAACAAGAAGCTGCTCTAACATGTCTCGAAACAAGCAATCAGGACAAACATAGTCCCCTGACACAGATAAATTATAAAATTAATTATAAGTTTTCTAGGATTTCAGGAGAAATACTGAAAAATCTGAAGCCTTTCAACATGATGTCTGTCTCTGTCAGCTTTCAGATAAAGCATTTGAAAAAAAAGTTTTTTTAAGATATAAATATTCACATACATAGGAGAACCTCATTATATCATGTTTCATGGACTTGGGGGAATAAAGGGAAAGTGAGAAAAGGAGAGAAAAACTGCTCTGGGGGCTCTTGGCTAAAGCTTTAAGACCATGACATTATTTGAAATAAAATACGAAATGAGGAGAGGAAGCAGAAAGACTTCTCAAATAATACATTCCCCGAACCAAAGCTTCGAACAATAGCGGTTGCAATCCTGTGGGCAACCTCAGGAAGGTACAGAGAGAGTCATGGAGCCTTAGAGGAAACCCTGATGTTGTAAACAGCATAGAAGGCCAGAATCAAACTGGATTAATCAAAAAAGAATAATGGTTTGTTAACCCAGCTTCAGGCAAAGCTTTATCCAGGGTTCAAAATACATGTCCAAGACCCAGTTTCTCTCCTTCCCAAAGCTCCTGAAAAAGAGAGTGGCCACAAAAGCTGGAGGTGGTCATTTGGGGACCACAAGAAGTTTGTTTCCCTCACGAAAAGAAAGCTACAGCTCAAAAAGAGCCAAAATATGAAGGGGAAGAAGTCTGAAACTGACCACACATTACTATCAAAATAAGGTGCACTTGAAGCCAGTGAGACTCAGTATTAAATAAAAGAATTCCTTATCTTTTTAAATTAAGCTTGTTTAGGTCAAGTATCTGCTATCTGCAATCAAAAGAATCCTAATACTAAACAGAGATCATAGTTGCAGAAATCAGAAGAGTTATTGGACAGTGGCCACAATGTAGTTGAACAGCACAAACTACTCAAGAACAAAAGATACCTACGGATTTTGGGCAAAAAAATACTTACTGATTTTGCATTCTACGCACATACAAAGAAGGATCAAGACACAAACCATGCCTTCAAAGAGCTTACAATTCTAATTCAAGTATGTGTAAAACTAATGCATGGCTTTAGAAGTCAAGAAATGGTTACTGTTGGGGAAAAGAATATGCTGGAAGGGAGCATTTCTGGGGTACTAATGTTTTCTTTATTGATCTGGGAGCTAGTGACACATATATGTTCGGTCTGTGACAATTCACCAAGCTACATGTTTATGTTTGTAATATTTCAATAATTTAAAAAAGAAAAACCTCAATAGACCAGTTGGAAGATAAAGTTAAGAAAACCTCTGAGAGTATATTAGAAAAATACAAAAAGATTAAAAATAAGAGAATAAGTAAGAAAATTAGAGGAAACAGTCCAGAAGTTTCGAGAACCAAACCATATGGATTCTAGAGAGAAGAGAAAACTGGAGAGAAAGAAACCATTAATACAGTGATTCAAGAAAATATCCCACATTGAAGGACATGAGTTTCCAGATGGAAAGGACCTACCAAATGCCACTATAATGGATGAAAAAAATATCACTGCAAACTTATAAAACATTAGGAAAAAAATCCAACCAAAAAAGTCACATAAAGGATAAACAAAAAAATCAGAGCTCTCAACATGAACACTGGAAGATAAAAGACACTGGTACAATGCCCTCAAAATTCTGAAGGAAAATTATTTCCTGTCAAGATTTCCATACCTAAAGTATCTACACATGTTAATGTAGAATAAAGATAATTTAAGACATTCAAGGTCTCAAAAATTTACCTTCTAAGCACCCTTTCTCAAGAAACCATTAGAGGATATGCTCCACCAAAATAAAGAAACAAATCAGGAAAGCGACGGACATGGGATGCAGGAATCTGAAAACTCCAACAGAGGAGACTGGATTATGATGAAGGGATAACACCAGAAGGAACACCTGGGCTGGTCTTTTCTGAAGAGCCACCTCAAACTTCACATCCCACTTCTAAAATTGTAGACTTTAAATATGTGCAGTTTATCGTATGTAAATTATACCCCAATAAAGTTATGGAGAGAGGGAAAAAAAGTTCAGGCATTCTTATTGGCCTAGCCTTCTCTTGACAATTAGGAGATGTCACCGCTAGGCTTCTTTTCTCACGGGCACTGGACACTGCCACTCTTTTCTGGTGAAAAGATATGGGACTCGATATAACCATCTCTCATCACCTCTGCTTCTTCTAACCTGGTCCACCATCTCTAGTCTGGATTACCCAATGGCCTCTTGCAGCTCCCCTGCTTCTACTGCTGCCTCCCTTCTGCTCCCAACTGCAACGGTTCTCCATCTCACTCCAAGTATAAGCCCAGTATTTGTATTACAGTAGCCTCTCCTTATCTGCGGTTTCACTTTCTGTGGTTTCAGTTACCCGCAGTCAACTGCAGTCTGAAAATATTAAATGGAAAGTTACAGAAATAAACAATTCATAAGTTTTTTAAGTTGCGCGCCGTCCTGAGCGGCATGATGAAATCGTGCACCGTCTGGCTCTGTCCTGCCTGGAAAGTCACTCACCCCTTTGTCCAGTGTAGCCTGCTTAGCAGCCCTCTAGTTGTCAGATCAACTGTCACAGTACCAAAGTGCTTGCGTTCCAGTAACCCTTATTTTACTTAGCAATGGCCCCGAAGCATAGGAGTAGCGATGCTGGCAATTCCAACATGCCAAAGAGAAGCTGTAAAGTTCTTCCTTTACGTGAAAAGGTGAAAGTTCTCGACTTTGTATGGAAAGAAAAAGAACTGTACGCTGAGGTTGCCAACATCTATGGTAAGAACAAATCTTCTACCTGTGAAATTGTGAAGAAGGAAAAAGAAATTCGCACTAGTTTTGCTGTTGCACCGCAAACTGCAAAAGTTACGGCGACAGTGCGTGATAAATGTTTAGTTCAGACAGGCAAGGTATTAAATTTGTACAATACGAAATTTTGAGACAGAGACCACAGTCACAGAATTTTTATTATAGTATGTTGTTATAACTGTTCTATTTTATTATTAGTTACTGTTGTTAATCCCTTACTGTGCCTAATTTATAAATTCAACTTCATCATGGGTATGTATGCATAGGAGAAAACATAGTCTACATGGGGTTCAGTACTATCCGCGGTTTCAGGCAGCCACTGGGGGTCTTGGAACGCATCCCCCGTGGATAAGGGGGGACTACTGTACAATATTAGAAGGCCCTATCTTTCGCCACGCCCCGCCCCTAGTCTTGCCTATCTGTCTTCACTTCTGTGACTTTTCTTTTTCTCTGCCTCTATTCTATTCACACTTGTTGCTTCTGAAACATCCCAAAGTCATGTTCCATCTCTGAGCCTTCAATATTCACTCACTCACTCCTTCCAGTCTTTGCTCCAATGTTACCCAACTAAAGGAATCTTGACTTTTTCCCATTTAAAACTGTAAACCTGCGCCTCACCCTTGTTATACAAGCTTACTTGTTTCTTTCCTGTCTCGCTTTGCTAAAACATAAGCTCCATGAGGGCAGGGATTTTTGTTCATTGCTGCATGCTCAGCATCTAGAAGAGTGCTTGGCAAACAGTAGATGCTTACTGTTAATTGAATAAATATCAATAATTGCACAGGGGTAAAAAAAATGCGACTTATCAAACAAGTTTTACTGAGCAGTGTAAGTGACTTCAAAAATAACAAAGATAAGGCATGACACACTGAAACAAACAAGATCAAATGAACTTTGGGACCATAGACAGGGCTGCTGGGAAACTAATAAAAACATTAAGAAGCATTTTTTTTTACTTATGAGTGCTCTAAAACTTCTAGTTGCAATTACACTCTAGCTTTTCATGGTCTCAAAGGCTGCTAAGAAATATAAAGCTACTCATTTCGAAATAGAGTTAAGAATTATGGAAACAAGTTTCCATCCTTCAGTGGATTCAACTTTTCCGGAGTCAGAGACATAAATGGGAATCCTAGAGTTCCAAGAAAATTATTGCAAAGTCCCTGCTTTCTAGCCTATTACATACTCAACAGGAGTCATGGGCCTCTTCTTCCTTTTCCTCCTTTGTCCTTCATGGGAAACCTGGGAAATTATACCAAGAATCTGCAATAGTTGGCACTAGTTAAAATTCTTAAGAATTGTGTTTTTTTTCTATGAAGACCGTATCACAGAAAACATTTCCTTCCAAACAAACAAAAATAGTAACCAACAGTAACTGTTTCGGTGATCCTTTTGAAGGGGTTCGAATCAAAGAACAAGGTGTAGGACTATATTAAACCATGGGTTGTTAATATCTTCCCTGCAAGATTTGTTTTTTTATATCTAGGAGGAACAAGCAATTGCCAGCAAAGCTAGAATAGGAAAATCAAATACTCTGCCTATTTACACATGGTTCCCTAAAGCCATTCCTGATTAAAAACTGTACTATTTCAATCCTCCTACTGGAGATAGCCATTAACTAGCACTGCTTGGGAAGTCAATGAATTTAGTATATAATTAATGATACATGTATCCTATACCAATTACTTCTCAATGACCTCTACTGGCAGAAATAAACCAAGGAGGGATGATTGGCTCATTATAAACCTACATGAAGATTTCACTGGGAAAAGGTATTGAGAGCAAAGTCCTGAAAGATCTTAAGCTTCAACTGAATTTAACTTCAGCAGGGAGTAATCACTTCTGTTTCTGGATACCCAGTGCATTTTACATGAACCTCTCCTGTGGCTGTAACACTCCCTTTTCACTAAGTAACCATGTGACGTTGGACAAATCACTCCCATTCTCCCCGCCTCAGTGTTTTCATCTGTAAAATGAGAGGCTGAACTAGTTGAGTTCAAAAGTCCCTTCCGGATCTGACACTTCATCATTTCATAATTATAACCACCAGAGCACACCTTACTTCACCTATCCTCTCAAGGCAAGAAGGGCACTTGATTCACCTTTGGGGTTTCCATACTGTCTAGAACAGCTACCTGAACCTCCCTTAGCAACTGTTCAACGAACATGTTCAAGGATGCAGAAAACAGTACAGTTGTCTGAAATTTCCATTCTCTTTGCCCCCTTTAGGCCCTTCCCAACCCCAATCATGATTTGAACTGAAATGGTTCCCTTCGAGCTCACCCTTACCATACCTCTGGCAGGATTCTAAAGAGGCCAGAGAATTAAACATAGCACTTGTCACCTGGAAGAAATGGCACCCAGAAAACGTTTCAAGGCACATGCTTTTTAAACCATCTGACCCAACATGACACACACAGCCAGAGACCTAGAGAGGTTCCCTTTCCTAGTCTAATGCATCCCGGTCATCTGAGAGGAGGAACGGAAAGCTACAGCAGATGTTGTGGGGAGAGGGCAGTGAGGTGCCAGGGAGAAGGGAGGGCATGAGGACCTGCAAACAAGAGCAAGTAGAACATTCCCGTAACCTTTCCAGAGGTAGACATTTTAAAAACCAAACTCCCACAGGTAACTATACTGCAGGGGTAGGAAATACCTGCTCATAAGGCATTTAGCCTTAGCTGTTAGGACTCTGAAACCAGAATGTCTGCATTCAAATCCTAGTTATGCTAATTCGTAGCTGTATAACCGTGGAAAAGTTCATCATCCTTCTGTGTCTCAGTTTCCTCATCTGTAAAATGAGGATAACAGTAGTACTTCGTTCATAGGGTTGTTGTAAAAATAAAATGGGTTAATACATGTAAAATGCTTCTACCAGTGCCTGGCACATAGTAGGTGCTCAATAAATGAGAGCTCCCAGTATTGCTATTATTATGGGATAGAGTTCTGGGAACCTCGGGGGTTAAGAGAACAAAGGAATTACCCAGCTCCTACAGATTCAAATTCTGCAGTTCCCTCACCTAGGTGATAACCGCAAAGATAAAGCTTTATGTATTTATGTATATTTGTATACTTTATCAATCTTAACTACTCCCGACCACAGAAACTATTCACTAAAAATTTTCATTCCTTTCTGCAAGATATTCCAGGTTTCAAAAACTATTTGATCACCCACGCTCTGGAAGTACAATAGGACTATTAAACAGAAGGGCTGAAAGTCTGTGGGAGCACAAAGACATCTTTGTAGCTGTTTGAGCTATCACATACCACCACCTCGGTTTCAGAGAGTTGCCTCCTTAAAAAAGAAACTAACAAACTCCATTGTTCGTTCACATCAGAGTTCTTGGATGTGATAGTTCTTAAATCCCTGGCAAGGCCTTATTAAAGATCAGAGGATCACGGTTCTTTCCATTAGGACAGCATCAAATCCCCTTCAAGCAATTTTCTTGGGTCAGCATCATTATTTGAGATGCCAGGGAAACTGGTGAAATTTCTAACCGCTAAACTAGTTCCTTGTTTCCGGCCGAAGACATAAGGTAAATTTAGAAAACATTTTTGAGACTGGGAAATGGTAAGATATTTAGAGAGAGCCAGGAGAGTTTTTGAGACTGGGAAATGGTAAGATATTTAGAGAGAGCCAGGAGAGTTTCTTATTTAAAATCCCTTTTCCAAAATAGTCGTTTTAGTAAATAAGAGTCAAATAACAACAAAATCCAACTAAAAACTAGCTTTCAGAAAACAATGACCCTTAAAAGTTCCAGTTGATTCCCTGATGGGATATCTATTGGGTTGGCCAAAAAGATCGTTCGGGTCTTTCCACAAGATGTTACGGAAAAACCCAAACGAACTTTTTGGCCAACCCAACAGAACTCTGCTTTTCCAAGCACCTTTTAATAAACAGGAAGAGATTAAACAGGCAAAAGAGCCAATATTACCTCTTGTACTCCTTTGCCAAATGATCAGGCAGAGAAAGTCAGCAACGGTCACTCTGTCTTTGATATGTTCACCTACCTTTTTTATAACCCTATTCTGAAAAGCAATGGGGACCTTAAACACACACAACCTGAGCAAGCAAAGAAGGAAAATTTGGGCAGACCATAAAAAAGGTAGCCTGTGATCTCTGTTCCAAGGGCACCAGATTTCAGAAACTGCAAGAACGAGTTGGCCACAGCAACCCTCTCAGGTCTAAAACTGCAGAACTGAGGTGGGGCTGGAGAGTTTCCTGAAAATAGAGGCCTGTCGGCTTATAAAACCCACCTCAGCTGCTTCTGGAGAGTAAGGGCAGTAGTGAAAACTGCAGGAAGCTAAGAACAAGTCTACATTTGACAAATCACTCCCTTCAAGACAGTGATGTCGACCGTAATAAAATATTTTGGCAAGGCTGGAAATGTACACCTGTGGGAATCTGGAAGGATTTGACAGATTTTTGTTTTCCCGGCCCTTTATCAGCAAGTTAATTATAGCAACGGTACGATCCATCCTGAGCTTTACAGAAAGGCAGTTGGCTGTGTGAAACCAAGATGCTGCTCTCCTGGGCTTGGGAAAGACAACGACAGTAGTGCTTATGCATGAAAATATGCTATCTGAGCACAGTATAACGATGAGCCAGACAGCACAGCTGGATGAGAAAGAGGCATATTCTGTAGATATATGGGCGTGGCAAACCTTAGAAGGACACTCAACACCTACGTACACAAACACACACACACACGACCACATATATCTCCAGAGCCTGTGCAACTCTGGTCATGTTACGTTCGGGGCTGCTTCTTCACAGAGCAGACTGTACCTTCACAGCTATAACTGTACACTGCCACCGCTGACCTGTCCACCAGATTTTCATCGTGATGCCAGCTCACGGCCATCTTCCCCATGCCAAAATACGGTTCCTCTTTCAGGTATGGCATTTTCGCGGGATCCATGAAATTCAACAAAGTTACGTTGTAGGCTGCTCGGTTCTTCATGTCTATCTCATCTTGTCCGTCAAAGGATGACCCCATGCCAACCCTGGGGAAATCCGGACCTATACACACTGGCACGGCATCGATATTGGCTTTCTCCTTAGCAGCAAGTTCTTCCAAAGCCTGGATGGTCTCTACCTGCAGGTAGTCGTTGAGCTTGAGGAAGGTTTGACAGGCGGCAGCTACTTCGGCCTCGTGGTACTTTGCGTCAGAGCCTTTCACTGGCCAGGGCACCGTAAAGAGCCTGGTGTTCAGGTACTTGTAGGTGCAGCCAGGGTTACCAATGAGGATGCGAGAGACTGGAGTGAGCAAATCTTTGCCTTGGATCCTCACCAGGTCCCGAAATAAGCAGCCATGCTTGTGCAGCGTGAGAAAGGCTTCTTGAACCTCTTTATGGAGCTCCTCGGGGACGCTGGCGGCTTCTCGGAGAATTAGTTTAGGATATTTCAGCTGCCACTAAAACAAAAGTGAAGCAAAATATGCATTTATGGATAGCTATAATTTTACTAATTCCGAAAGTATGTGTTTCTTTGTAAGCTTTAGGAGAAAAAAGGACTGTCGGGGGGTATTTCTAAACAGGATTCATACCTCTCTAGCCTAAAATAGAAAACTAAATAAAACAAATGTCATCAACTCTCCAGCCAGGAGTTTTCAGTCCAAGCTCGAACAATTGCAAACAATTATAAACAAAATGATAATAATTTGGTCTTTGTGGTCTCCCCAGCTCCCGCTATGACCACTTCTCCCCAACCTCAACCTGTCTTCCAGCCTTTGGTCCTCCAAAAAAACACAACATTATTCATTAACTGCTTGATACCTATTTTTTAAGTGCTTACTGAGTGCTGTGTACTCTTCGAAATGATTTATACACACCAACTCATTTACTTCTTACAACTTTATGTGGCGGTACTATTATTATCTCTAGTTCATAGATGAGAATACTGAAGCAGAGAGACATTCTAAAAACTTGCCCAAAGTCACACATAGCTGAGAAATAGGAGAGCTGGAATTTGAAGCCCCGGGGCCCCAGAGTCGAGCTCCAGAGCATGAGTTCTTAACCACAAGATTGCATGGCCTCTCAGTAAATGACGAACTGGTTTCTGCTTCAACGCTTCCACTGAAAGAGAAATCACTTCACTTTGCGAGTTAGACACTGAGTCCCATGAACACAACAGCCGTGATAATTTTGTTCCCAGCTATAATACTAGTGCCCAGAATGTACTTCGTAAATGCTGGATGGATGAATGAATGAATGAATGAGGTATTCCACTGCAATTTAGAAAGTTGTAATAATTCTACTGGTGTCACTGGAGGAGAGTACTATAAGATAATGCCCTCCTCTAATACAGAAATACAGGGATTTACTGATGCAGTTTAGGACTTCATTAACTTTTCAGCTACCACTTCTGGCTCTAACATGTGAATTGGCATCAAGCCAGAGTTCCCTGATTCTACACAGTGAAACTGAGTTTTTTTAAAACCAAAGCACAGGATTTCACATTTACCCCTATAAAGTGTAATCTGACTGGTACCTTTTTAGTATTGTGCTGCCTACCATTTTTGACACTTTTCTTCTATATCTTCATTCAGTAATCGTTCATATGATAAACAGGGCAAGACCATTATTCTTCTATACATTTTTTTTTCATTCAACTATGTCTATAGAGCACCTACCAAACACTAGACAGAGATAAGGTTCCTGTCCTCACAGAGCTTTCTACCAAATCAGGTAAATAAAGAAAAGTAATCCCAAGTTGTGTTAAGTACTGGGACAGAAACAAACCAGTGGGAAATCTGTCATTAGAGTAGGAAACTCTCACTTGGAGCTGGCGTTTAGGCTGAGCTCTTCAGGAAAAGAAGGCACCAGCCACATGATGAACTAGAGAAAGACCTTCCAATAAAAGGGACCAAAAAATACAAAGGCACTGAGGATGGAGACCAGCCTATTCTAGAGACAAAAAGAAGACCAGTTTTACCAGAGCAAAAGAACCAAAGGCAGAGTGACATGCAATGAGGATGAAGAAGAAGGCAGAGCTGGATCACACAGAGCCTGGGAGGTCAAAGTAAGGAATCTGGATTTGACCCCAGATTCAGTGCAATGGAGGACTTCAAAGGGCAAAGAGCAATTTGATTTACATTTTATAAAAATCACTCAGTTAAAATATTGGGCATGGATTGGAAAGAGGCAAATGTCAAAGTGGAAAACTCTATCAGCTGCTATTACAACCATCCAGGAGAAAAGTGATGATGGTCTGAAATAGAAACAGAAATAAACAGACAGCTAAAATACGTATTTTATAGGCAGAGCAAATAGACACATTATGAATTAGATGTGAGGGATGATGAAGGGAAAGAAATTACAGATGACTTCCAGATTTCTGGACTTAATAACTGAATAAGCAATTTACTATTTTTTTAATTAACTTATTTTATTTACTATTTTTTATTTTTGGTTGCACTGGGTCTTTCTTGCTGTGCACGGGCTTTCTCTAGTTGTGGCAAGCGGGGGCTACTCTTTGTTGCGGTGCGAGGGCTTCTCATTGTGGTGGCTCCTCTTGTTGTGGAGCATGGGCTCTAGGAGCACGGGCTTCAGTAGTTGTGGCACTCGGGCTCAATAGTTGTGGTGCACGGGCTTAGTTGGTCCACAGCATGTGGGATCTTCCCGGACCAGGGCTCGAACCTGTGTCCCCTGCATTGGCAGGTGGGTTCTTAACCACTGTGTCACCAGGGAAGCCCTACTATTTTTTAAAATAAGAAAGACTGGGGCAAAACAAAACAGGGAGAAGAACAGGAAGGAATGAGGAGCTCCATTTTGAAGCTGTAGCCATTAAGATGGCAATGAAATCTTCAGATGGAGATGAGGAGGCAACTGGATAGATTCATCTGGAGCCCAGAGGAGACAGTGGGGCTAGGGAAATCAAGGTGGGAGCTGTCAGCACAGCACACAGTTGATATTTAAGACCTGGGAATGGCTGAGATCTCCTAGGGGAACAGCACAAGCACAGAAGCGAACCCAAAGCCATTTTCTGAGTCACGGAGGAAGGCTCAACAGAGGAAACCTTTGAGGTAGAAAACCAGGAAAGTGTATTATCGCAGAAGCCAATGGAGAGGAGCACCTCAAGAAAGATGGAGGAGTCAACTATGTCAGCTGCCCCTGAGAAGCCAAGTGAGATGGGGACAGAAATTATCCACTAGATTGGGCAGCACGGAAATCACTGATGACAATGACAAGGACAACTTCAGCTAAGTGAGGGGGATGAGAGTCGGATGGTAGTCAGCTGATGATGGAACGAAAGAGGAGGCGGTGGAGATGGCATTTATATGTCTGTTGGCATGGTTTTGCTATGAAAGGGAAGAGAAAAATGGAGCTGTTGATGCAAGGGAACGCTAGACCAAGGGACGATCTTTAACAATGGAAGAGGGAAGGATACTCTAGGGTTTGCCAGCATACTCATGGGAATGATACCAGAAGAAGAGGTTGATGGTACAGAAGAGACGGTGATTAACTACAGGAGCGAAGTCCTTGAGTGTCTCGAGCAGGGGGATAACTATTTGAGGCTGGAAATTCAGGGAAGGTTTCTTTGGGAAAGTGACCAAGAGGATGCGAAGGACCTGCCAGGTATGGAGTTGCGGGGGAAAGCCTGCCTTGAAGATGAATTACTGAACTGCTGGGCCCTTGAGGCCGATAGGAAAAGAAGCAGATGTGGTCAGAGGTGAGAGGGACATGAGTTATCAGTGAAAAAAAATTTTTTTGAATACTTTCCCATGTCATTATTATTGTTTTATTTTTAGAGTGTTGTTTTTAATGTTAAGGTATTTACATGTGATACTCATATGGTTATGTGAATTTCCCAGGTCCTTAGAGTTATAATTCCCCTGTATTAAATATATCTTCGCTAGTCTCCAGGCCCAGTCTGTACTGAACAATAGCAGCAAGAGTGTATGTATATGTGTCTGTATTATTTCCAGGCTTCTTCCTCTCTCAGTCCCAGAGGGAGTGTGTTTCAAAACCAAGTTCTTGGGAATTATCTTACTTTTCTTTAATATTTCATACTAAGGATTATTTAAAGAACACTGGAGTTGTTAAGAAAGTACAGAGAAATTTCCTTTTAATCACTGCTGCTAGTTAGATGTGCCTTCAAGTATACTGAGGCCTCAGGGACCTGCTCCGAGAATCGCCAGTTTAGCGACAAAATTAGAGTTACTGCTCGTGGCTCCAGAATGCTCTGTCTCTTGCTACTAGATTACATTGCACTCTTCATGAGTTGTGAAAACAGAAAGTATATTTCTGTCTCTGTTGTTCTACTGGGATGAAAGAGGTATAGAAACCAGAAATCCTAAATGGATCCCTGGTGGTCTCAGTGACAGTTGATAGTGGTGCCACCTAACTCTGCTTTTTGTCACTTTATGATCACACACCTCACACAGGCACTCTGAGAAGCAGGGCAGTCCTACTATGCTTTCCTAGTAAAGTCATTTTCCCACATTCAGACTTGACTAATTCATTTCTCTTCTTTGTACTTCCTCAAACTTACTGCATCCTTTCTACTATTTCTTGCATTCTGGATCAGGCAGAATAGGCTAGACAATGCTGTAGTAGCAACCCTCAAATCTCAGTGGCTTCACCCAACAATATTTCTTGTTCACTTCACATATTATTTGTGGGTTGGCAGAGAGTCACTACCCATTAAAGTAGTAACGCAGGGGTCCAAGCAGCCACCAGATGGTTACAATGCAAACGGAAAAAGAGTGTGCTGGAGGGCCTGGCAATGGCAATGAAAAACTCCAGGCTAGAAGTGACGGCTATCATTTCTCACTGGACAGAAACAGTCACGTGTTTCATCCAATATGAGAGGGCCCAGAACTGTAATTCTACTTTGGGACCCAAAAGCTGGGTGATGGGGGAGGAATGGAGAACCATTTGGCAAACAGCCCTAATGATCGGCACACATTCTTAGCTAGTGATTCGTTTTATATTTTCACTTAAGTGTCCCTCCTTCACCCCTGCGAGACCCCCTGAAACTCAGTCATCTACCTATTATCAAATTTACAATCTTATCTGAACTTAAATCTGCTTTCTCCTTCCAGCCTATTCCAGTATAGGAAGGATCTTTTCTCCCGTCCAAATGTTTTTGATCATATACTCCCGCCAGTAACAAATTTTGAGCATATACAGTAGTGCCCAAATCTTTAGCAATTGGCTCTCTGGGGAAAAAAAAAAAATCAGCCTTGATTTTTAGTGTTTCCTGATTTCTTTGATGTAAATATATAGATTTATATCAACAGAAAAAATCACACATAAATTGAGAAGGCTCTCAATTAAATACAGAAAAAAAAAACTTAACTGCACCAGGTCAGAAAAAACACAAATTCATATTTTATTTGTATTATATTACATTTAGTTTAGTTTTACCTATCAAGTTTGCAAAAAACAAAATTTTATCATGGTAATACACATTGTTGCTGAGAACAAAATCAAATACTCTGATAGTCTGCAATTAGGAAGGCAAATTATTACAACCTTGCTTAAGGCCAATTGGACAAGATCTATCAGAACCTAAACATGTTCATATCTTTTCATCTAGTTATTCTACTTCCAAGAATTTGTCATAGGGAAATAATTAGAGAAATGTACCAAGACTATAAGGATATTCACCATACTGTTATCTATAATAATTAAAAACTGAAAACCACCAAAATGCCCAAAGAGAGGAAAATGGTACATTCATGTGATGAAATACTAACATAACATATTTTAGAAGAATTTTTATATGTTTTATGAAAAACGTTAAGTAACAAAATACTGCTATACAAGAAATCAGTAACAAGATACTTAGACAATAGGGTCGTAGTTTCATAAAAAGAAAAAAAAAAAGTATATATGTAAATACTCATAGAAAAGAAGATTTGGAAAAAAAATACTGCCAAAAGTTTCTGGTGGTTATCTCTGGGTAATGCACTTGGGTGTAATTTTAGTTTTCTTCTTTAGACATCTGTATAATTTTCAAATTTTCCAAAATAAATGTAGAATACTTTTTAAATCAGAAAAGATGTTACATTAGAAAATTCTTAATTTCACGACATCTCTCGTATGTGCCAAGAGATTCTTTCTGATGACTCTAAATTTTAAAAAATGTTCAAGATAACTTCTGCTACTGTCTAAATGTGACTTGGAATGTTGCTCAATGCTCTAGGAAATTTTGATTTTACCACAGGGAACACCAATAACAATAACTGGATAATTTTGTCATAATATCCAAAAAAATGCAAGAGAGAAAATCCCCAAGCCTAAATGCCCTTTATTGTATATAAAGTTATTAGATTAGTGCCTGGCACATAAAAGTGCCATGTGGTATTTGTCAAATTTTTCTTTAAAGACAACAACAGGTAACTCTGGAAAAGAAATGAACATTAAATAATATTAGTTCACCCTGTCAAACAAATAAGTTCACTTTCCATTTTGGACAGGTACAGGTAGAACATCAGATATCACATGATAATTTGGAACAGCTGTTGGTACATTTTCAAATATGTTAGAATTTTTTTTTGTTTAATCCCATTAAAGTTTTTCCAGGGAGTATACAGTCATTTAATTATATTAGTAGTTGTCTGGTCACATAATATATTTCTTGAGCTCTACAAAAGATTCTATGACATAAATGACGATTATATAGTTTAGTAAGTATTTGGAAAGGTATATTTTTTAATTGAAGTAGAGCTGATTTACAATGTTGTGTTAGTTTCAGGTACACAGCAAAGTGAATTCAGTTATACATATATATGTATATATTCTTTTTCAGATTATTTTCCATTATAGGTTATTACAAGATATTGAATATAGTTCCCTGTGCTATATAGTAGGTCCTTGCTGTTTATCTCTTTTATATATAGTGGTGTGTATCTGTTAATCCCACTCCTAATTTATCCCTCCCCCACCCACTTCCCACTTTGGTAACCATAAGTTTGTTTTCTATGTCTGTGAGTCTATTTCTGTTTTGTAAATTGGAATGGTATTTTAGATATAAATTGCCAACATGCCAAGTCTTTATCAATGGCTAAAAGATAAAGAATGTTAGCTTCTCTGGAGAATAAGCTTTATTTTCTACCTAGTTTAAACCATTATATAAAAATTCTACCTCCTCCTCTCGTATCAAGGGATGGTTCTGAAACAATTTCATCATATGGAGAAGCCAGACATGGCATTAAATGAATAAGATACCAGTTTACAGGAGGCTCACCTAAATGAAGCCCAGTGGAACTCAACCTTTCAGAGAGTGAAATAAAATTTAAAATCTTCAAGTGACCCAGGAAATGCACTTTATGTAAGTGCTAGGATACTCTGATTTCATGGGAGTATATTTCTAATCTGGCTGTTAACAGATTTTGCTGGTTAACATACTTTATATTTTGCACTCTACAGAAATTCGCACTATATCAGTCATCATATTTTCTATATAATTTTCATTGTAAATTGCTTATGACTTGGCAGCCATCCCAAGACAAATAGGCTAGACATTTATTTGGCCTAGTCCCCAGCTGCAAGATGCTGAGCTGCCTCCCAAAAGAACCAGGCACTCTTCCCAAGTCACAGCCCAGGCCTTGCTACAGCTCTCACAAGGAGTCTCGTGATCACGTGTCATGTGCTACAAAGTGACACAAAATGTGTGTTCACTCGTTCATTCAGTAGTTCATTTTTTGTTTATGGAAAATTTATGGAATATCCATTTGTACCAAACACTGTATGAGTGCCGTAAGTATAATGATGAAAACAAGTTAGGTCCTGTTCCATAGCATCTCATAGTTTAACAGTAGAAAGAGAAATAGGGACCAAGAGTTAGAGATTTAAGACTTCTCACAACAGAAGTATGAACATACTACTATGGGAGCAGGGAATAAATTATTAGGAAGGGAGTCTGGATAATTCTCATTTATTGAATACATATTTATTGAGCACATATTATTTGCAAAGCACAAGGTGCTGGGAATACGGAGAAAGCAAAACTTCTGTATGTTCTCCGGGAGCTCATATTTATATATATAGTAAAAGTATATAGTATACATAGTTCATTCTATACATAGATATATATATATATATATATATATAGAATTTTACTTATTTATTTAGTATTTACTTATTTGTTTAATGAAATATATTTATTTTATATTTTAGATTGTGTATTGTTGTATTACTGTGTATTGATGTATTTTAGATTGTGATATGTGCTATGGAGAAAAACAAACCCAAGTAAGTAAGATAGGAGTGCCAGGGGTGATTGTCGCTATTTTACACAGGATGGGCAGAGAAGGCCTCTGATGAGGTGACATCTGAGCTGAGAAAGGCAAGAAATGAGCACACAAGCCCTGCAGATACCTGGAGGGAAGAGAGTTCCAGGCTGAGGGAACATTAAGTGCAAAGGCCTTGGGGCAAGAGTGTGCTTGGTTGATTCCAGGAAGAACAAGAATGCCAGAGTGGGAAGAGGAGGAGGTGGGGAGAAGCAGGAAATGAGAGAAGAGAAGCAGTCAGGAGCCAGATCTTGCCCTGCTTTGTAAGTGACTGTCAGGGCCTAGGCTTTTACTCTGCAAAGAAGGGAAGCCACTGAAGGGCTTTGAGCAAGTCTAGTGAGCTGATATATGTTTTAAGAAGAACACTACTACTGATGCTATGTTAAAACAGTCTGGAGGTGGGAGCAGGAGAAGAAGTTAGGCATGGCAACCATTTGAGAAAGAGATGGTGGTAGCTTTGGCCACGGTGCACACAGCAGAGGTAGTGAGAAGCGTTCCAATTTTTAATATATTCTGAAAGTTACACAAGTGGGACTTCCTGGTATCATCACAGAAGGGACTGTATTTAAACAAAGTCTTTAAGGATGAGTAGATACTCACCAGACAGAAAAGGGGATGTGGGTACTCTAGACCCAGGGGACAACAGGTACAAGGGCATGAAAGGATGACAGGCACAGCAAAGCCAAGGTGTAGTGAGAAACTCCGTATGACAGGAGTTTGAGGCTGGACACTATGTCAGGCAATGGGGTGGAGACTAGACCAGGGAGGTTGTTTGGGGCCATACAGTCAATGGCCTTGTAGGGTATGCAGAGGAGTTTGAACTTGACCTCAGAGGCAAGAGAGACCCAACAAAACTTACAAAGCAAGGAGTGACAAGTCTGCCATATTTATCGGAACACAATTCTGATGGCATTGGGGCGGGCACAAGGAACACCAACTAGGAGACTCTTAAAACTGTGCTTGTGGAAGATGACAGATGAGGACCTGATTTCATACAGTGTCTGTCGGTGGGACTGGAAAAGAAGAAACCACTTAGGGCTTAGGGAAGCCATGGAGAGAAGCTGAGGACAGCCAGGGTCCGATCTGAACAACAGGGATGTCAGTAGAGAAGGGGATGAATGGAAGGCAGGATCCCTGTAAAATGTAAGTCATATCCTGTCGCACTTGTGCTCCAAACCCTGTCACGTCTTCTCCTCTCACTCAGTCACAGCCAGTGTCCTCACTGTAGACGGCAAGCTCCTGTAGAGTTGGGCCACTGCTCTCCGATCTCACCTCCTTCTACTCTCCCCAGCTCTCTCACTTCCCTCCAGATGTGTCAGCCTCAGCTGCTTGCCCTCAAACGTATCTTAGAGGCTTTGCTGTTCCCTCTGTCCAGAACATTCTTCCCGCAAGTATCTACATGGCTTGCTCCCACACCTCCATAAGGTCTTCATTCAAATGTCACTGTAGGAAGACCTTCTGTGACCGCCCCAGTTGCAATCCCCCACCTATACTCTCTACCCCCCTCACCTCCTTTACTTATCTCCATACCAGTCCTCCCTTCCGATATTTATCTTTCAGTTATTTCTTTAATCTCTCCTCCCTCCCTCCCACCCCCCAACCCTACCAGACTCCACAAGAAATAAGCTCAAAGAAGGCAAGAATCATTTGTCGGTTTTCACAACTTCATCTCTAACGTCTAGAACATTACCTGGCACAGAGTGGGAGAGCTAAATACATTTGCTGAATTAAGTAAGTAATGAATGCATATGGATCACGTTGAGTTAGATGTCTCTGCAAGACTTTTGGGTAGAGCCACCCAGCAGGCAGCTGGAATTGGAGCCCCACAGGTCACAAGAGCGAAAAGGGATGGACACAGAGGTTTGGGATCATCGGGATAAAATCAAAGCAGTTCCAGAAGCACCAAGAGACACAGTAGGACAGCGCTTAGGAGTCAGACCCGGGACCCAGACAGCCTCGATCCTGGCCTTTGCCGCTTCGTGCTTATAAATCTTGAACACAGTTTTAAACCTCTCGGTGCCTCTGGGCCTCATCTCTAAACCGGAGTTTTAAAAGCAACCTGCCTCAGAGGGTTGTGATAAGATTTGAATGAGCAAATACATATAAAGCAGTGAGGACAAGCTGGCAGATGGAAAGCACAAAACAGGGAATGCTGAGGAGGGGGGCACTGTCCCAGGATAAGAGGGGTAGCACTCCTGTATCTGGAATCCAGAGGTTGTTTTCTATGTAATTCATTTCCTTGTGCTCTACAGTAAACCAACAGAGGTCCTCTCTGCTCTTCTGCTTTGAGTTTGTTGCTGTTGTTGTTTTCTTTCATTGGTTTTCTCTACGATCTTATCAGAAGAAACCAAAAAACTTCTCTGAAGGCACTGTGAATTTGAGCACGGTATACTGGGAAGCATGCGGTATAGGAGAAAGAGCCTGGGTCTTCAGAGTCAAAAAATATGGGCTTGAACTCAAGCTCTGCCAGATTTGTAAAATAGGAATGACAGTATCTACCTTAAACACCCTGAGCCTGAAGAAGAGTAGCTGCTGAATATATATTTGTGGAATGAATGAATGAGGCTGCTGTGAGGATGAAATGTGACAGCCTTCATCCAACACAGCACAGTCCCTGGCACCTCGTAAGGGTCAATAAACAGACCCAATATGGACCCTGCAAAAAGTCTTGTTTTTATGACTGGCAGCTGGGTTGGCATTCCTGCGGCTAGGACCTGTTTAAGGGACCCAATGTCAGGTCTAAACTTTTTATTTATTCATGTCATTAAAAAGTATTTTTACTTCATCTTTTAAGAGAACAGATTTACTTTACAAAGGTTTGGTTGAAGCACTCCCTTATTATAAGGTGCACTTAAAGTGATTAGATATTGGTATCAGGTTTGTTGTGGGTCTTATTAGCAAGATAAAAGTGAAGCCTTGAAAATAAACTCAAAATGTATTAGAGACCTAAATGTAAGACTGGACACTATAAAACTCTTAGAGGAAAACATAGGAAGAACACTCTTTGGCATAAAGCACAGCAAGATCTTTTTTGATCCACCTCCTAGAGTAATGGAAATAAAAACAAATGGGACCTAATGAAACTTAAAAGCTTTTGCAAAGCAAAGGAAACTACAAACGACGAAAAAACAACCCTCAGAGTGGGAGAAAATATTGGCAAACGAATCAATGGACAAAGGATTAATCTCCAAAATGTATAAACAGCTCAATATTAAAAAAACAAACAACCCAATCCAAAAATGGGCAGAAGACCTAAATAGACATTTCTCCAAAGGAGACATACAGATGGCCAAGACACACATGAAAAGCTGCTCAACATCACTAATTATTAAAGAAATGCAAATCAAAACTACAATGAGGTATCACCTCACACCAGTTAGAATGGGCATCATCAGAAAATCTACAAACAGCAAATGCTGGAGAGGGTGTGGAGAAAAGGGAACCCTCTTGCACTGTTGGTGGGAATGTAAATTCATACAGCCACTATGGAGAACAGTATGGAGGTTCCTTAAAAAACTAAAAATAGAATTACCATATGACCCAGCAATCCCACTACTGGGCATATCCTGAGAAAACCATAATTCAAAAAGACACATGCACCCCAATGTTCATTGCAGCACTATTTACAATAGCCAGGTCATGGAAGCAACCTAAATGCCCATCGACAGATGAATGGATAAAGAAGATGTGGTACATATATACAATGGAATATTACTCAGCCATAAAAAGGAATGGAATTGGGTCATTTGTAGAGATGCGGATGGACCTAGAGACTATCATACAGAGTGAAATAAGTCAGAAAGAGAAAAACAAATACCGTATATTAACGCATATATGTGGAACCTAGAAAAATGGTACAGATGAACTGGTTTGCAGGGCAGAAATAGAGACACAGGTGTAGAGAACAAACGTATGGACACCAAGGGGGGAAGTGGCGGGGCGGGGCGGTGGTGGTGGTGGGATGAATTGGGAGATTGGGATTGACATATACACATTAATATGTATAAAATGGATAACTAATTAAGAACCTGCTGTATAAAAAAATAAATAAAATAAGATTCAAAAATTTTTTTAAAAGTGAAGCCTTGATAGTTGTTTTGTTTGCCTTGGAGTCTCCTTTTGTGGCTCAGCGTACGGCTGGCTCACAGCACCTGGGCTCCTTGGTGTTTAATTCTTCATGCACTACTTTCACCATACAAAAGCTAAAAAGGCTCAGAAGTTGCTTTATAATAATGTGCATTATCATGTACCAGAAAGCTCCCATCTATGAAAATATTAGCAAGGACTTAAGAACTGATTACATTTGGGGGGTTTACCTGTTTTAAGGATACTTTTTAAAATTATTTTTTTCCTGATTACAAAAGAATACATGTTCATTTAGATAATTTGGAAAACTAGAAAAGCTCAAAAGAGAAAAGTCTACCAGTCTGGGATATAACATTTCTGTATCAGTCCCGCAGATTGTTCTAGAGGCCACCTCCCTGGGGAGGAGTATTTGTGTGTAAAACAAAATTAAAATCACACCAGATATTATTATATGTCTTGCTTTTTAAATGAGCTAATGCATACATTAATTCATTCATCCATTCAAGCAAACTAATTAAATACCTACTAGGTGCCAGGCCCTATATACAGTACAGAGAATGAGGGAAAGGAGCATATAAAGAAATCATTACAATTACCTGAGATAATTAAGGTACACATGAAGTACTACAAGTGCACACAAGAGGGAGCAGAGACAACCTCTGGGCTATAGACGTGTCAGGGAAGCATCCTACAGGAGATGACACGTGAGCTGTTACTAATAACAGGTAACACAGAAGTTCACGAAGGAAGGAAGATGGAAAGGATGTAGCAGGAAGACCCAAAATATAATACTGCACAGCTAGTCTGAGCTACTACCAAAACCCAGTGTGGGTAAAAAGGTAAAAAAATGGGGAAGACGAGGCTGGAAATGCAGGAGCCGGGCAACAGACAGCCATTGTGGGATTTGAAGCAGAAGGTTGACATGCTTGGATTTATGTTTTGGTTTAAAAAAAAAAAAAAAAAAGTCTACTACAGCTTTAAGGATTAAGAAAGAGGGGCAAAGAAAACTAGAGCAATCCATAAAAGGGCTGACCAGGTGAAAGGTAGTGAAGTTCTAATGACAGTGGAGATGACAGATGATGTCCTGGAACTGAGAATGCACGGGAGACCTGGGATTCTAGATGGGTAAACTCATTCTTTCCTCTCTTCTTTCCATGGTTACTGAGAATCAGCTATATGCACGACAAGCATATGCTAGGTGCTGGAGAAACCAAGCTGATGTGGCCCAATTCTTATACCCCAAGAGCTAACATTCTAGTAGGAAAGAAGAGATGAAAAGGTACTATTTTTACTGCTCAGCATGCCTTTCTTTCCTTCTTTGGAACGGGGCTCCAATTTTCCTTTGGGAAAACCATCCACCTCTGACTCACACTCCATGCAATGTGAGTGGGAATGGTCATACTCCAACACTACGCCAAGAGTGGGTGCAGAAACTAGGCCAGGCAAACAGGAGCATCTCACTCCCCTGAACACAATGACCGATTCAGGGATAGGCGCATGCCTCTAACCAGGCCAACGAGACCATTACCGGGGGAATCAGACAGACCAGGAAAAAAGAAATCACCGCCTTCTTCTAAGATCCTATGTGCTTAAGACCACATACACCCTGGGCTGTCAGAGTCCTCCTGTACTATCAGGGGAGAGCTGATCTAGCATGAAGCCACAGAGAAAAAAGCCAAGCCAAGAAACAGAAAAACAGTGATCAGATGACATCTTTAGAGAAACTGGATTCGGCCATGTACTCCTTGACATCTAAGTTAAGTAAGCCAATAAATTCCCTTTTTTGTCACAATGAATTTGTTTGTGATTTTGTCACTTGTAATTGAAAGAGTGCTGACTAATTCAGAGGGAGAGACACAGAATCGCACAACTGCAATACAATGTGATAGGTACAATCAAGTTATTTATAAGGTACAAGGAGCACAGCGGAGAGTGCAATCAATTCTATTAGTAGGTAAGGTAAGTAAAGAAACTTTCACAAAGGAGGCGATGTTTAAGTGAAGTCTTGAAAAATTAGTCATCTGGCAACAGGATAAGGGGCAAAAGAATATTCTATGCAGAAGAAACAGAAGGAGAGGAGGCAAGGAGTGAGGAAGAACTCAGAATGCTTGGGGAAGAAAAGACAGTCGACTATGCTAAAGCACTAAGTTCAGAGCAGGAAGCAGATTGTGCAGGAATTTATATATTCTGGGGGTGAGGAGACACTGGATGACCAACTCAGACCATTTCACCTCTCATTTAACCTCTCTAGACCACAGTGGACTTCATAGGTAAAATAAGGTAGAGCAGGAAGAAACCAGTGCAAATTGACAAATATTAAAAGACCTTACCTGCTGATAGAATTCATCATCTTTGGGGGTCAGATAAGGAAGCCAAGTGTCTTCAAGCTCTTCAAGAAGCCTCAGTTTCTGTTTAAAAATAATAATGATTACAGGTGACTGAATATAAACTGACCCAAAACGTAAGACAATCCCTTATTTTTTCCCATAAGAGACTACCCTCCAAAATTTAGCCAACTTGAATGTAGAAACTTTTCCAGAGAGAAATTATTCAAAAGTCAATTATAAAATGTATTAATTTAATTACATGCATTTAAATTATACATCATATAAAACATTAACTTAGACATAATCATTTTATTCACTCTCACATTTCAGGAAGCAATTTGCTTCACTCTTGACGTGTATCTTTAACATCAGGGTCTTTTTCTTCAGCACTAGAGTCACCTTTTGAGTTATCCAATCAAACTCAAATTGAGTTATCCAATCAGTTTTCCAGAACAAATCTTCCTGTCTGTATAATCTGCTCGAGACACAGCAGTTTTCGAATCCTTACTATCACTGAAACTCTCCAACCAAGCCACAAGTATCCATTTACATAACGTCAGGGTATTTGGAGAATTTATTCATCCTGTATACATTTATTTGAGATCATATCCACTTACACATTACTTTTTAAAAGTGATCTTTCATCCCTAGAATAATTACTAAATGTATCTTGAATATCTTTGCTTCTTTTCTTCTCCAATTTGATAAAGAAATCTTTTCAAGCACCCACACTAGTGTTGTCTGAGGCCATTTCAAGCTACTATGTCTTCCAAATAGTACCCGTGCTGTTCAAACAAGGTAACTAAGTGAGGACCCCGCATTATAAAGTACTTTATAAGGAACCAAATACATACAAGATGACACCCTCCTTATGAGGGATTTTTTTCAAAGAATATCTAACCTTATATTCAAGCATATGTGATATGTGTGTGTGTGTACGTGGCATATAAATAGCATATATATATGTGTGTACACAGACACACATACACATAGAAATCATCTATATACTATAGAAATTTTCTGAAAGAAAAAAAACAGAAAAGGCAGAAACAAATAAAACTGCAACGCGTTACTCACGCTGTTGACAGCCACTAAGGCACTTTTATAAGAATTAGAAAATGGTGTGCCTCACCCTGGGTTGATGCCCCCCTACTCCCTACAGCATGACTTGGAGACCACAAACTGGATTTTAGCCCCAACCTGTCCCAATGGGCACCGTCTTTATGCAGTGAACAACCTGCTCAACCAGACATGGTGGCCCTGAGAATCATCTTCTCGCATCTCTGGGCAGCCTTCTCACACTAACCCATCACAGAGTAGTCCAGAGCAAATACCCCTTCAGGCAGAACTCAAGTCCTTTCTGGATCTTTTGTATAATTATCCAAAGTGAATAAAGAAAAGAGGGAATAGAAAAATAGCAACAAGTTGACCTAAGAGAGGCAAAAGAATAAACTTTACTCTTATGCAAAATTCTAGTCTGTTTATATAATTAAAGCTTTCTGCTTTGTCTAAAAGGTACTTTCCCATCTGTAATGATAAGACTGGCTTACCAGTTAAACTATGAAGAGTTTTCCTTTACAAAGGGCCTATAATACTAACACAAATCATTGGTTTATATAAATCATTGGTTAAGAGATTTATCTGTTTTCCACATTAGCCATTATTTGGGACACAGAAAGAACTAATGATGTTTTCATGCCTATACTTGCACATTTATGCACTCCATCACGAACTTAATCGAAACTTATATCTCAATTTTCACTTCAGGCTCAGGAAAACCTGCATTTTCCTATGAATCTTTTACCAGTCCTTTCTATAGACAGAACACTTACATGCCCCCAAAAAAGTTTTAATGTTTAAAAAAATGTTAAAGGCTTGAACAATTAAAATGCACATGATATCTCAGACCTTGAGATGGCTCCACCTTACAAATACCACCTTAAAATCTCTTCGGGAGAGTCCATAAAGCTAATCTGCATATAAGAGGGAACACAAAGGTACAGATTTCTATTAGGAATTACATATTCCACCTTGACCAGATTAAACAGCAAGAGACCTGTCCCAAAGATGAACAAGCACCACTGGAGGCTGAAATTCCACTTATAATAAATACTTCAGTAAAATTATTATAAGAACAACCACTTCTCAGCTCAGTTGAGGTCCAGTGCATCAGACAGACAGAAAACATTATAACCTGGAAGGCTGTATCAAGAGGATAAAATTCTTTTTTATATATATAGTAGTCTGTATCTGTTCATCTCAAATTCCAAATTTATCCCTCCTCCTCCCTTTCCCCTTTGGTAACCATAAATTTGTTTTCTATGACTGTGAGTCTATTTCTACTTGTAAATAAGTTCATTTATATCATTTTTTTAAGATTCCACATCTAAGTGATATCATATGATGTTTGTCTTTCTCTGTCTGACTTCACTTAGTATGACAATTACTAGGTCCATCTGTGTTGCTGCAAATGGCATTATTTCATTCTTTTCTTATAGCTAAGTAATAATCCATTGTGTGTGTGTATATATATATATATACACATACATATATATATATACACGTATATATATATACACCACATTTTCTTTATCCATTCATCTGTTGATGGACACTTAAGTTGCTTCCATGTCTTGTTATTGTAAATAGTGCTGCTATGAACACTGGGGTGCAGGTATCCGAAAGGATAAAATTCTACAAGAATGTTCCTACCATAGAGCAAGCAGAATATAAGTGGTCTTTTCCACTGGGAATTTTAATTTTAATACTGTGAGCATTGTTATATCTCTATGACAGGAGAGAATGGGGTCAGGAAATCACTCAACTTAAGGCCACACAGATGAAATCTGCTCTATACATCAACATTCACAACCTGTAATTCTACTGATTAACTAATGAGATCAATTATAAATAGCACTATTTATCAACTTAAAAAGAACCTTTGGTCATATTTGCCTTGGTGAAGTCAGTCAGGAATGATTATTAGATTAAACTGGTAGTTCATGAACATCACACATCTCTTAAAAATTAAGATTGCTTTATAAAAAGGCATAGCCACTTTGAGCATAACTATAGAGAAACAAGCCCTCTCATACTCAGGAGTGCACAAGGGTATAATTCCGATGCAGGGCAACTGACAACTCCTATCGAAATTCAAATGCATTCCCTTTGATCCCAAAATCCTACTTCTAAGGATTTTAATTTCTTACTTGTACCATGTTCTGAAGAATGTATGTACAAGTTTACTCACTGGACCGCTATTTGTAGACCAGAAGCTTGGAAACATATTTAAAACCACTTAGTTGCATACTTAAAAGGCAGAAGTTTATGGTGTGTGAATTATATCCCAACTATAAAAAAATGATTAGAAACAGTGCCAGTGTCCATCCACAGAGGATGGTTAAATAAATGCTGGTACATCCACGCAATGAAATACAAAGCAACAGTAAACAAGAATGAGGAGGCTCCCTTTAGTGAAACAAAGAGCTCTCCAGGACGCATGGGGAAGTGAAAGGCAAGGGAAAGAATATCTGCTTGTATTTGCATAAAGAAACTTAAAGGACATGTGACAAACTACTCAAGTGGTCCTCTCTCAGGGGCAGAGGTGGGAAACAACTAGAAGGGGCCAGGGATGGAGTAAGACTATACAAAGTATTTCTTTTTGTATTGTTTTGATTTTTGAACTCTGTAAACATATCACCTATTCAACATATTACCAATTATCAACTCAAGTATATTACCTATTAATTCTTCACGTGGAATTCAATACAAAGATGAAGATGACATGACATGATTTTGGGCTTTACATTAGAAAGTGCATACTTTTGTGATGCATGATAAAGTATTTCGGGGGTAGACTTGTAGACTAGCACAGTAAAGAGTGAAGAGGGGGAAGAGAAACAGCTCTGACAATTTCTTTGTGTCAAATGTCAAGCAGTCAGTAAACACACACGACATTCAAATGCACTCTGGAGTGGAGGCAGAAGGCGCTCATGTTTGACTGTCAGATCTGGCTAACTGCTGCTCCTCCGCCTGAGATGCAGATAAATCCACACAGCTGGGCCCTACAGCACACTGCTCTGCTCACAGCTTCTTTGCTGTCACCCTGGTGTCAAATACATCAAGGTGTTCACACATGCCACACAGAAAGCCAGAGGGAGTGCAAAGCCTCGGCTCTCCCACCTGCAGGAGGAGCACTGAAGACCCCTCCATGAGGGCTACAACCACCTCCGTAGCTCCTGCAAGGAAAGGGTACACAGACACAAGGCCTTAAGTAAAACACATTGCAACTCAAAACCATAAAGGTTGGATGTCAGAAACTTTAATCCTAATAAGCTTCTGACTCACTGTGAAAAGTTAAGTTGTATCTGAGCTTCCGTATCTTGTCAAATAGACATATAGTTTGCGAATCTTACAGTTATTACCTAAAAAGATTAACTGGATCATGACTCATAATGTGAAGGTGTATCTTTCACAGATGAAGTGTATTTTCCATCCCACTGCTGTCTCTTCAGCCTCGTCAGATTATGCTAACAGCCCTTATTCTTTATCCATTTTTCATTTTCCACAGAATTTTTAAACTATGAATCATATTTTGTCAGGTTCAGTAAAAAATTAATTTTGTCTGAGTCTTCAAAATACAATCACAAATAAAGGCTTATGAATGTTCAATATAAAAATAAGCACCTGATCTTCTGAGGGTTTCAAATAATAAGTAGGAAAACTGACCTAGTCCTTGGGCAGAGCATAAGTAAGGAAAATCTCCCCAAGGAAGACACATCAAAACTAACACCAGAAAGATGAGTGAGAAGTAGCTAAGCCAAAAGAAGTATAAATAAATATTTCATATACCCATATTCCATATTTGCTTTTAAAAAGAAAAAAAAGTATCTCAACAAAGAGCATTTGCTTTCTTTTACTCACTGAAAATACGGCACGGTAAAAATAAACAGAATTTGGAGGGAAGAGTAGAATTTGCATCCTGACTCTATCACTTCCTAGATGTGGTACCACACCTGAATCAAACTCTCCAAACCTCACTTTACTCATCTGTAAAACCCTGTTTCACAGGGTGTTGTGAAGATGAAATAAAATTAATCATATATATTAGTGCATTTTATAAACTATAAACTATGCAGATATTAAGCAAATGGCATGCAAATGGAGGAAGGGGTCTATAACAAAGCATGAGCATCTAAGAAGCCTAACTGTTAGTTCTAATACCAGTACTACCAGCGTACATATATGATTTGGGACTGGTGTATCTCCCTGTGACGTATAAATGAAGTAGTACATGTAGAGATCTAAGAACATTGCCAAGCACATTAAAAAACCCTCAATACACTTTGGAAACCACTTGCTACTGTTATTTACCCATGTCTGAAAAGGACAGTTTTATTTATTAGTTGTGAATTATTTATAAGCAATCCTATGTGTAACCCATCAAATTATACTTTATGCCATATACATAAGAAATTCAGACATTAATTTCCCTGGGTGAACTACAGCAGAACTGTATAAAAACTCTCCATAAAACTTTATATATATAAAATGCCTCGATTAACTACACTGGTGATAAAAATTAAAATTATTGTGAAATATTAGAACAGATGAAGAAACAAAGGCCCATCCAGAGATACAAAGTGACTGGCAAAAAATTACACTACTGGTCACAACTCATAATCTCATTCCCTAAGTATAAAGGTCATTCCCACTACACTCCACCACACAACCCTGAAACAAGAGAAATCTGATCTTTCAAGAAGTGTTCAATCTTTCACTTTAAAAAAACACATGTAAATGTAAACATTTTAAGTAATTTTAATTAAAATCAATTCTATTTTTTAAATTTAAAACCAATGCTTATAACCACTACTTTTGGACTCTCAAGTCCTGGTTGCTTTGGTAGCTTTACAATGTTTTTTCAAGAATTTTTTTTTTAGCATTTCTTGTTCAGTTCTTAATAATGGGAGCCTATGCTGTAGTAGACCAAAAATCCAGTTAGAGTAAAAAAAAAACTCATAATCCACAAATCAGGAAGAATTCTCAGGAGGATTTTGCCTCAATAGTGGTATAAAATTAGCCCTGGACTACTGCTCTACTCCTTTCTAAACAGCTTAAGAGTAAGACTGAAAAGATCAAACTAATCAAAAACTACAAGGCATGGAAAGGAAGACAAGACTATAAGGCAAGGTAATATGAGTGATAATGAAGAGAAAAATCAGTCAACTGGAACCGACCCCAAAATGGCACAGATGACAGAATTAGGAGACAAGTACATTAAAAATAGTGATATAACTGTAGTTTATAAGTACAAGAAGTTGGGAAAAGACTGAACATGGTTAATAGAGAAAAAGAAATTAAACTTCCAGACAGGAAAACCACAATGTCTGAGATGAAATATAAATATATTGGATAGGATTCAAAACAGGTTAGATATCACAAAAGAAAAGAATAGTGAAAACAAGACATAGCAGTGGAAATTATCCAATAGGAAACACAGGCAAAAAATAATTATTAGAGTATCAGTGAGCTGTGGGATGACTTTAAGCAGTTTAATACATATGATTAGAGTCATCAAAGAAGAGGAGAAAGAATGGGAGAAAGAAAAATACTGGCCAAGAATTTTCCATATTTGATGAAAACTATAAATCCACAGATTCAAGTTGTTCAAAGAACTACACACACACACACACACACACACACAATGAGGAAATAACACTAAGGCACAATATAATCAAATTACTTAAAATCAGTGAAAAAGAGAAAATCTTTAAAGCAGTCAGAGAAAAAGAAATAGTAAGTACACAGGAACAGATCATAACATGAAATATCTCATGGAAAGCATGTTACCCAAAGATAGTGAAGAAACATTTTCAAATAACTGAGAGAAAAAAAAATTTGTCAAACTAAGTTTCTATCCCAAGCCAAAATATCTTCCAAAAACAAAGGCAAAATAAATACTTTTTCAGATATATAAGAGTAGAAATTCAACACCAGCAGTGCTTCATGGTAAGAAATGATAAAGGAAGACCATCAGGTAGGAAGAAAATGATACTAGATAAATCTGAGTCTTCACAGGGGAATAAAAAGCATCACACATAATAACTACATTTGAAATAGAAAAGACTTTATACCTTACTATATAATCTTTATAAAAGACAACTATTTAAAGCAAAAATAATAGTACATTGCTGGGTTTATGATATATGTAGAAGTGAAACATATAACAACAATAACACAACAGTTAAAACAGAGCGGAAGTATATTGTAAGATTCTTAAACTACATGTGAAGTGCAATAGTACTACTTCAAGGAAGAATCTATTAAGATAAAGATGGATACTAGAAACCCTAAAACAACCATAATATAACAACAAAGAGTTATAGGAGACTAGCCAACAAGGGAGATAAAACAGAATCATGAAAAATCAAACCAAAAAGACAGAAATAGAGAATAAAAGAGAACAAAGGGCAAAAAGTAAACTGGTAGAATTAAATCCAACCATATAAACAATCACATTTAATGTAAATAGTCTAAACAATTCAGTTAAAAAGAAGAGACTGTCAGATTAAATTCTAAAAATCAATATCCAACTATATCCTGCCTATAAGATATTGACCTCAAGTATAAAGAAACAAATTAAAAGTAAAAGGATGGACACAACAATGTGAATGTACTTAATGCCACAAAACTGTACACTTTAAAAAGTCTTATGCATATTTTATCACAATAAAAAAAGATTTTAAAAAGTAAAAGGATGAAAAAAAATATTTACCACAGTAATACTAACCAAAAGAAAGTCGAAGTAGCTATACTGACACTAGACAAAATAGATTTCAGAGCAAAAAATATTATTAGAGGCAAAAAGAGTCATTTCACAATCATAAAGGAAACAATTAATCAAGAGAACATACCAGTCTTAAATATCTATGCAACTAATAACAGGTCTATCAAATACATTAAGCAAAAATTGATAGACTAGCAAACAGAAATATGCTTGACCGTTGAACAACACAGGGGTTAATCCACATATAACCTATAGTCGGCCTTCTGTATCCGTGGTTCCTCTGCTTCCATAGATTTAACCAACCAAGAATCATGTAGTACTATAGTATTTGCTATTGAAAACTATCCACATTATAAGTGGACCCACACAGTTCAAACCCATGTTGTTCAAGGGCCAACAGTAGATGATTCCACAATTACAGTCAATATCCCCCCTCTCTCAATAATTGACAGAACAAGTACTCAGAACACTTAGTAAGAATACAGAAGACCTGAACAACACCATAAACTAACTTGACCTAATTGACATTTATATAACAGTTAACCAAACAGCAAAATACACATTTGTTTCAAATACACATAGAACATTTGCCAAGACAGACCATATCTTGATATCACTATATTTAAAAGGATTCAAATCATTAAAAAAAACATGTTGCCTGGGGGAGAATGATGTCAGGAACATGGCCGAGTAAGACATCACTTTGTATGCCCCCCCTCAACAAAGACAATTTGGCATCCAGCCACAGACAAAAGTGCCTTCTGTGGGAGCTGTGAGATCCAGCATCACACTCCAGGGACCCAGGAGAAGTCTTGTCAACCTGTGAGTCAGGAAATAGGCATACAGACCTCGATCCCAGCTGTGGACCCTGAAGTGGCCCAGGAATGGGCTCCAGCTCCTCTCAGCCAAGGTCCAGGAGGCCCTGGGGAACACCGACTTAGACAATCACCCACAGAAAAGAAAGCCTTTGTGGAAGTCTAGGAGTTCAGTGGAGAAGTTCCAGCACAGTGTTTGAGCAAAAATATCCAAGAGTGGACACACTGGAGAGAGTAAGAGGAATGGTTTGACTTACCAACGTCACCCCTCCCACAAGGCAGCACAGCTCAGTGCTAAGAGAATCCGTCTTGGCCCGTGATTTCTCCCAGAGTAAAAAGTGAAACCGTGTGAGTGGGTAGTCAGCTCCTCCAGCTGTGTGGGATGCTACCAAAGAGGCACATTTCTCTCTCACTAAATCATGAGCTGCATGACCGGGGTGGGAGCGTGAGAGGCTGAGAGAACAGCAGCCAGGGATTGGAATGAATGTATTAAAGGGACATATATCCTATTAACCACATCATGGACTCCATCAAGGGGCCCACTCACAAGACACTAGAGTTGTCCCATCTGCTGATCCCCCAATTGGACCATGGGCACTGCCAGTTCTCCATAAGCCTCACTCACAAACACTCCCATTCTCCCATTCTGTGGCAGGTATGCACACTCCTGATGGTGGTGAGAGCAAGCTTTTGCACGCTCTCTAGTGAGCATGCTCAGAAAGCCATTCTGAATCTGTGGACCGGAGAGAGACCACAAAATCTGAGCATTCAGCACTGCCCTTGGAAAAGCAAAAGGGAGGCTGTCAGTACTCAGCCTGGTGCTTTGCAGGACTGAGAGAAGGTATACAAGCTTAAGAATTCTGCCACAAAAGGGAGCAAGAAATGTGGGACAGGGGTTTCCAAGAAGGTTTGAGAAAGCCTCAGAATCCCTATCATGGCAGACAGTAGGAATTTCTCTCTGGAAGTCAGTCAGTTAAGACTTCTCTCTGGAAGTTAGTCAGTTAATTTCTCTCTGGAAGTCAGTCAGTTAAGACTAAGTCAGTCAGTTAATAATCAGTTAAGACTAGAGGAAGTGAGTGCTACTTCAAATGCAAAGACAGCAAATGTAAGACATCAAGGAATATGAAAAATCAAGGAAACAGGACACCATCAAAGGATAGCAATAATTTTCCAGTAACTGACTCCAAAGACATGGAGGTCTACGATTTGCCCAATAAAGAATTCAAAACAGTTGATTTAAGGAAGCTCAATAAGCTACAAGAACATACAGAAAGACAATTCAAAGAAATTAGGAAAAAAATTCACAAACAAAATGAGAAGTTAAACAAAGAGACAGAAATGATAAGAAACCAAACTATGGAGCTGAAAAATACAGCTGAAAGTATGAAATTATGAATGAAATAAAAAGTGCAACAGAGAGTATCAAGAGCAGAATGGATTAAACAGAAGAAAGAATCTGTGAAGAGAAAACAGGACTTTTGAATTATCGGGTCAGAGAAGAGCAAAGAAAAATAATGAAGAAGAGTGAAGAAGACCTACGTGAAGATACCATCAAGAGAAGCAGTCTGTGAACCTCTGGAGTCCAAGAAGGGAAAGAGAGGGAGAAGGAGGCAGAAAGCATATTTAAAGAAATAATAGCTGAGAACTTCCCAAATATAGGGAAGGATTTGGCCATCCAAATTCATGACACTCATAGGTCCCCAAACAAATTCAACCCCAACAGATCTAACCCAAAATACATTACAATAAAACTGTCAAAAAAAAAAAAAACTGTCAAAACTCAAAGACAAAGAGAATCTTAAAAGCAACAAGAGAAGCCTATTACCTACAAGGGAACCCCCATAACGCTGTTGGATTTTCAACAGAAACTTTACAGACCAGGAGACAGTGGGATGATATATTCAAGGTGCTGAAAGAAAAAAACTACCAACCAAGAATTTATTTGGCAAAGTTGTCCTTCAAAAATGAAGAAAAAATAAAGACTTTCCCAGACAAACAAATGCTGAGGGAATTCATCTTTACTAGATCTGCCTTACAAGAAATGCTGAAAGGAATTGTGTAAGCTGAAATGAAAGGACACTAAATTAATAACACAAAAATACACTACACACTGATAACATACATAGTAAAAATCAAAACTCTGATACTGTAACATGGTGATGTGCTAACCACTTATCTCTAATATAAAGACTGAAATAGTTTAGTAAAAATATTTCTTAAACTATACCTATAATAATTTACTAATGAATACACAATACAAAGAGAGGCAAATTTTGACATCAGAAAAATAAAAGGGGAGGAATAAAAGGGTAGTTTTTATATGCAACTTATCAGCATAAGATAGATTGTTACATCTATAAGATGTTTTATGTAAACCTCATGGTAAACATAAAGCCAAACCCTACAGTTGATACACAAACATGAAGAGAAAGGAATCAAAGCATACCACTACAGAAAATCATCAATTCACAAAGGAAGACAGCAAGAGAGGAAGAAAAGAACAAGGGCACTACAAAACAGCCAGAAAACAATTTAAAAGATGGCATTGGTAAGTCCAGTCCTATTAATAATCATTCTAAATGTAAATGGAGGGGCTTCCCTGGTGGCACAGTGGTTAAGAATCCACCTGCCAATGCAGGAGACACAGGTTTGAGCCCTGGTCCGGGAAGATCCCACATGCTGCGGAGCAACTAAGCCCATGCGCCACAACTACTGAGCCTGCACTCTAGAGCCTTCGAGCCACAGCTACTGAAGCCCGCGCACCTAGAGCCTGCGCTCCACAACAAGAGAAGCCACCACAATGAGAAGCCCATGCACTGCAACAAAGAGTAGCCCCCGCTCACCGCAACTAGAGAAAGCCCGCGCACAGCAACGAAGACCCAATGCAGCAATAAATAAATAAATAAATAAATAAATTTTAAAAAATAAATAAATAAATGTAAATGGATCAAATTCTCCAAACAAAAGACAAGAGTAGAAAATGGATTTAAAAAAAATACAATACACAACTCTATGCTGCCTACAAAAGATACACTTAAGATTTAAGAACACAAAAAGAGAGCTATACTTAGGGTATAGGGTAGCTATACTTAGATGAAATAGACTTTAACTCAAAAGCAGCAATAAGAGATAAATTTACCCATGATAGATGGGTAAATTCATCAAGAGGATATAACAATCATAAATATATATATACCCAACATTGGAACACCTAAATATATTAAACAAATACAGTCGTCCCTCGGTATCCATGGGAGATTGGTTCTAGGACTCATCTCAGAAACCAAAATCCGAGTATGCCCAGTCCCATAGTTGGCTCTCTGTACTCATGGGTTCCACATCCAGAGATTCAACCAACCACAGATTACAAACTTAGTACACAATCCATGCTTGCTTGAATCTGTGAATGCAGAACCCGTGGATATGGAGGGCTGATTGTATATTTATTGAAAAAAATCTGCATAAAAGTAGACCTGTGCAGTTCAAATCCATGTGGTTCAAGGTCAACTGTACTAACAGATCTGAAGAGAAAAACAGACAACAATTCAATAATAGTGGGGACTTCAGTACTGCACTTTCAACAATCGGTTATCCAGACTGAAAATCAGTAAGAAAACATTGGACATGAACTATACTTTAAGTATACTTTAATACTTAACATACATATACAGAGCATTCCTTCCAGAATACACATTGTTCTCAAGCACACAAAGAACATTCTCCAGGACAGATGTATGGTAGGCCATAAAACAAGTCTTAGCTAATTTAAGAAGACTGAAATCATACCAAGTATCTTTTCCAACTACAATGGTATGAAACTGGAAAGCAGTAACAGAAGGAAAGTTGGAAAATACACCAATACGTGCAAATTAAAAAACAGACTCCTGAACAACCAATAGATCAAAGAAGCTATAAAAAGAGAATTTTAAAACTATCTTGAAACAAACAAAAATGGAAACTCAACATACCAAAACTTATGAGATGCAGGAGAAGCACTTCTGAGAAGGAAGTTTATAGTGATAAATGCATACATTAAGAAAACAAAAAGCTCTCCAATAAACAACTTAACTTTACCCCTAAAGGAACTAGAAAAAGAACAAACTAAGCTCAAGTTAGCAGAAAGAAGGAAATAACCAAGATCAGAGCAGAAATAAATGAGAGACCAGAAAAGAAAAAAAAATAGAAACAAAAAGAATCAATAAAACCAAGAGGTTTTTTAAAAAGATATGCTAAATTGACAAACTTTTAGCTTACTAAGAATAAAAGAGAGAAGATGTAAATAAAATTATAAATGAAAAAAGAGAAATTACAAATAATAACAGAAATACAAAGGATCGTAGAACTACTAAGATTAATTATATGCCAACAAACTGAATAACACAGAAGTGGATAAATTCCTAGAAACATTCATCTACCAAGATTGAATCATGAAGAAATAGAAAATCTGAAGAGACCAATAACAACAAGTAAGGAGACTGAATGAGTAAACAAAAACCTCCCAACAAAGATGATTTCACTGGTGAATCAAACATTTAAAGAAGAATTAATGCTCTTCTCAAACTCTTGCAAAAATTAAAGAAAAAGGAATACTCCCAAACTCATTATTAGCAAACCAGATTCAACAGCACATTAAAAAGATCATACACTATGACCTAATAGGATTTACCCCTCAGATGCAAGGATGGTTCAGCATATGCAAATCAATAAATGTAATACATCACATTAATAGAATAAAAGATAAAAATTATATGATGATTTCAATAGATGCTGAAAAAGCATTTGACAAAATACAACATCCCTGCATTATAAAAACTCTTCAAAAAATTGGGTATAGAAGGAATGTACCTCAACAGAATAAAAGCCATATAGGGGCTTCCGTGGTGGCACAGTGGTTAAGAATCTGCCTGCCAATGCAGGGGACATGGGTTCGAGCCCTGGTCTGGGAGGATCTCACATGCCGCGGAGCAACTGGGCCCATGAGCCACAGCTACTGAGCCTGCGCGTCTGGAGCCTGTGCTCCACAACGAGCGAGCCCACGACGGTGAGAGGCCCTCGCACTGCGATGAGGAGTGGCCCCTGCTCGCCACAACTAGAGAAAGCCTGCGTGCAGAAATGAAGACCCAACACAGCCATAAATAAATAAATAAATTTATTTAAAAAAAAAAAAGCCATATAGGACAACCCCACAGCTACATCATACTAAAGGTTCAGAGCTTTTCTTCTAAGATCATGACAAGGGTACCCACTCTCACCACTCCTATTCACAGCATGATACTGGAAGCCATAGCCAAAGCAATTAGGCAAGAGAAAGAAATAATAGACATCCAAATCGAAAAGGAAGAAGTAAAGCTGTCTCTGCAGATGATATGATCTTATGTACAGAAGATCCTAAACACTCCACCAGAAACTGTTAGAACCAATAAACAAATTCTGTAGGGTTGCAGGGTAAAAAATCAACACACACAAATCTATAGTGCTTCTTTACACTAACAATGAAATATCTGGAAAATACTTTGGAATAAATGTAACAAAGAGAATCCAAAAATAGTCCATCCTATTTATGGTCAATTGATTTTTGACAAAGATTCAAAGTTAATTCAACGGAAAAAGAAAATTTTTTCAACAAATAGTACTTGAAGAATTAGGTATCCATATTTAAAAAACAAAAGAACTTTAATCCACAACTTGTACTATATATAAAAATTAACTCTAAATGAATAAATATATCAATATAAAACCCAACCAAAAATATAAATATAAAACCTAAACTATAACACTAGTAGAAAAACATATAACAAATTCTTTGAGTCTTTAGGGTAATCAAAGGCAAAGTTTTCTTGTATTCTGGATGATATGAAACCAAACGCACAATCCACAAAAGAAAAATAAACTAAACTTCATCAAATTCACCAACTTCTACTTTCAAAACTCTCAAAGCTAGAACTCTAATACACTGCTCTCATGAAAATAAAATGTTCCAACCACTCTGGAAGACAATCTGCCAATTTCTTAAAAAGTTAAGGCATATACCTGCAACATGACAGCACATGTCCATACAAAAACGTGTACATAAATGTTCATAGCAGCTTTACTTGTAACTGCCAACCCACTGGGATTAACCCAAATGTCCATTAACAAGTGAAGAGATAAAGAAATTGTAGTATATTGAAAAACAAAAAGAAATTGTGGTATATCAATACAAAAATTCATTACTCAGTGATAAAAAGGAATAAACTATTGATACATGCAACAACATGGATAAATCTCAAAACCCTACGCTGGGTGAAGGAAGCCATGCCAAATCAAAGAGTACATACTTCATGATTCCATTCATGCAAAATTCTAGAAAATGCAAATTAATCAATAGTGACAGAAAGCAGATTAGTGGTTGCCTGGGGCCAGGGTTGAAAGGAAGAGGGAAGGATTACCAAGAGGCACAAAGAAACTATAGGGTGTCATGAATATGTGCAGCATTTTGATTCTGGTGGTGGTTTAAAAAGTATATACACGTGTGAACACTTATCAAGAAAACGTTTTTAAAAAAGAGAAGGGGGAAAGTGAGGATAATATGGCATATGCAAAATTGGACCTGTTGTCATCTGGGGCATAAACTTTGGATTATCATTCAGTTTCTTTCATTGCTTTAGTCAGACTTTCTACTACTTGAGGCAATTTAAGTAATGTATATTTTTCTAGATATCTATTTCACCTAAGTTAGTTCTCAAATGTATCATATTTTCATATTATTCTTAGTGATACTAGTAATGTGTCTTCTTTTGAGTCTCTGACATCAGATCACATGGTTTACTTCCTCCTTTCTCACATTCTCATTAATAATTGTTACCTACAGTTCTGATTTTGTATTTACTTTAAAACAGAAAAGTAGTATTTTAAACCAATAATTAAGTGAATTTTCCAATATGTTTTATCAATTTCTATGCTCACCCTTTTTTCTTGTATTAAAAACCTTCCCTCTGGGTTCACTTTTCTTCTTGCTAAATTGCAACATATAACAGTTTTTCCTAGTGAGAGTCAGAGGGTAACTCTCCCAGTCTTTTTTATGGCCGAAAATATCTGTACTTTTTCCTCATACTACTTGGATTTTAAAAATTGAAATTAACTATAATCTTCCCTTAGCACTTGGAACACTTTATTCCCCTGTCTTCTAGCATCTACTGTTACTAATAAGAACCTTCCTTTTGTATATAAACTGCATTTTTGGAGTGTGAATCTCTTAGGGATTTTTTTTTTCTTTATATCCCTCACATTCCAGTTTCAACATGATGGTATTGCTCAGAGTATCAGACTCATGTCTTTCTTTAAATAAGAAAAATTCTCAACTCTTGGTTCTTCAGATTTTGTTTCTCCATCATAATCTTCATTCTACTTTTCTGGAACTACTATTAGACATTTGGTGGAATCTCTCAATCTATCCTCCAAGTCTCCCAACTGCTCTCTCTTTTTTTTCAATCTTTTGTCTCTTTATGCTGCATTGTGGGTGAATTCTTCAGTAGTCTCCCCCAATTCATCAATTCTCTTTCTAGTTGTATCAGGGCTAAAGTTCATCCCATCTACTGAGTTTGTTATTTCTATGACTATACTTTTCATTTCCAAAGTTTGTACCTGGCTCTTTTTCATGTAAAGCTGTTCCTGTTCCATTTCTGCATTTGGGGGCATTTTTAAATCTCATTTTTATCAATGTGATGTCTTTTCTTATCCCTTTGAATTCCTTGAACATGATTATTTCAGTCTTTGACTGACTTTTCTATAAAATTAATCTCATCTGGAATGAATTTTTATTCACATTGTTGATTCTCTTTGCACTTGTTTTCCTTAATTATTTCAGTATTTTGTTTTGAAGGCTAATTCTGAGTGGACAGTTTTTTTGTCTTTGCTTCCCCCCCACCTCCACATGTGCTCCCCTTTCCCTCCACAGTGGTTCAGCAGTCTCCTCCGCTAGGACCCTATATAACCAGTCCAGGACCAAGCCTCACAAATGGTGCCCTGGAGCACTACATTCTCTCCCCCCATCACTCCACAATCAATCAGTCTGATTCAATTTCTACTCTTGAAGGTTTACCTATCTTCTGTCCCTCAAAATCCCTAGCTCCATATAAGCTATCTTCCTGACACTGTGGTCTTTTTTCAGTCTCCTTTTTTTTTTTTTTTAATAAATTTATATAATTTGTTTGTTTTTATTTTTGGCTCCGTTGGGTCGTCGTTGCTGTGCGCCAGCTTTCTCTAGTTGCAGTGAACAGGGGCTACTCTTCGTTGTGGTCTGTGGGCTTCTCACTGTGGTGGCTTCTCTTGTTGCAGAGCACGGGCTCTAGGCACGCAGGCTTTAGTAGTTGTGGCACGTGGGCTCAACAGTCGTGGCTTGCGGGCTCTAGAGTGCAGGCTCAGTAGTCGTGGCGCACGGGCTTAGTTGCTCCGCGGCATGTGGGATCTTCCCGGGCCAGGGCTCGAACCCATGTCCCTTGCATTGGCAGGCAGATTCTTAACCACTGCGCCACCAGGGAAGCCCTCAGTCTCCTTTTATGAGAAGTACAACTCCACCTCCACCCCTGGCTTCACACAGTAAGAGTAGTTCTGGTCCCATCTCAAGTGGTAAAGCTTAGTCCCTATGACCCATAGGACCTAAATTCACTTTTTGTTTCCACACCAGAAGCCCTGCAGGACCATAGTTTCAGTCCAGCTTATCCCTTTACGCTTTGTTCTCTTTCTGGTCAACAATATCCTCCCTGTAAGCCCAGCTATGACTCTTTTATTACCCTTTATTCTTCCAATGTGTTATCTGTCATTGACATTGTTTGGAGCGGAAGGCATACATAAACTGTGAGCTTAACTGCACCATTTAACAAGAAGGCACAGATGACTTCTTTATGATAAAAATTCTTTGCAAGAGATCCACTAGGTCGAAAGGTATGCTCTTTTAAAGCCTCTTGATTCAGATTGTGAAACTGCCCTCCAGGAAAACGGTATCCATTTCATCCCCTCAATAGACAATAACCATTTCTTCATATACTCAAATACCAGTTATTATCAAACTTTTAAACCTTTAGCAAGTTGATAAATGAAAAAACGAGTTCATCCTAATTTATATTTCTTTGATTGTTATTCAGGTTGAGTAACTTCTCATACGTTAATTGCCGTTTGCAGTAGCTCTTTTGTGAAATGCTTGCTCATGCCTTTTGTCTTTTGTGTGTGTGTGTTTTTGTTTTTTTGTTTTTTGCTGTTCTAAATCTAAGAATCTATACTTGTGTCCATGTAAAGACAATGAATCTGGGTCTTATGCAAGTTGATTAGTTAGAATTCATTTCTCCTTCATTGTTTCATTATGAGCACCTTTCTAATCAATTGATGCAAGAGAGGAGTTCACCTCTCTTGCATCAAGCTATAAAACTACATTTTTCAGCACTTTTTAAATGTCCTCCCTAAGACAGCACCTTTCCCTACAACTCATACTTTCCCAAGTATTCCACCAAGTTAGCATTCCTTGATCTCATAAATTACTCTTTGAGGCAAAATTTTTTTAAATAAGTGAAACCACAGGTAAAAAAATATATACTTTAGCTCTTCAGATAATAATTTGAATATCAAGACCTATTTACCTCACCAACTTGATCGTAAGTGCCCGCCTACAATCATCAATTTTGAGAATGTAGACCAAGTTTCAAAAGGGAAGAAAGTTTCCTGAAAAGAAAAATTTCTATGATAAAAAGCAGCTACACAGGATCTAAAAAGAAATAAAGGTCGGGAACTGATTGGGGAATGGACTGGAAATTTGGGGGAAGGGCAGTTTACACATGTGAAGAATATAATATTAATATCAAAGCAATAAGTACCTTTAACAAAAGGTTGGGTTCTTCACTCAGGGTTAATGACTTAGAAGAATTCTAACGTCTTTGGACTTCATTTGGAGTAGCTGCCTTATAAACTATAATTTCCTTGAGCCACCTCCACATATTCTACTGAAAACAGAGATAATCACTTACCCAAGATTCTTCTCCACAGTCAAAGTACTGCCCATAATTTTTTAAGTGAATACAAGAGCAAGGGCAATACCATTCCAAACCATAAGAGAGATAACAGATTAATTAAAACTCTTTCATTGCCATTGTACCTTCATTCTAGCTCCAAGGACCTAATAATGGACCCCTTACATTTCCAAGAGGAGAAAAACTCTCCTCTTGGCCACACCTGTTTAGTTGAAAAAGTCAAATTCTCTCAATCATGTTTCAATCTTCAGGGAACTTTCCACCTGGAAATTTGATACCTTAGTAGTCTACTCCAAGGTCAGAGGACAGAGCTCTGAGATTTCACCACGTGTCTTGCCCAGCTTAGCATCGGTCTGATCAAACTAAGCACTTTCCTGCTAGCAGTCCAACTGTAAATAATAACACTTGAGACCAGTAGGATTTCTGACTTCTTTGTAATTTTACAAAGCTTTAACTATTAAACCATGATCAAACAACCTGCCATGGGAAAGCAGAATGTACATGGTGCTGCAGTAAAGACATCAGTAAGTGACCTCAGTGACTGTCCATTTAATTATCCTTAGCCCTCCACTGTCCATCTCTGGATCTCTGTGGTTTCCACAGCAAGTGCGGCATAAACAAACATTAAACACTTCCCCTTGTGTAGCCACAACTGAATTATACAAGACATGATATATTACTTTAACAACAACAACAATAGAAATCCCTTAGCTGCTGACACAGCTATAGCAAGTATTATTTTTGCCTAGCAGTGATGAAAAGGTAAAGGAAAAAATACCTAAAAGAATAAATTATTTAATAACTATTTTTCAGGTCTATAATACAAAGTAGATATTTCTTTTTGCTTTCATTTATGAATTCCCAGGATTCCGGAGAGTCAATACACACTCTTTATTATCAAAATTTCTTGATTGAGGTATTGAGCAAAACTCTGTAACTTCATCAGCGTGCATTTAATCGTATTTCAATATGTGCATTTAATGTTCGCAAGTTTCCTTTTCCGATTATGTCACTAAGGAGAAATTACCACTGCTGGCTTGTCTTGATAAAAAGTAAATAATAATTCTAATAAAGTTATTCTTCTTTTGCAAATACACTAAAGCTTGCAACCTAACCTAACCAACACATGTGTTAATTTCACTGTGCTGTAAAATATATATAAAACTCCAATTTGAGATATAATAAGCAGAGGACCAGTCTTCCCACTTAGTTATTCAGATTTTAACTTCAGACATAAAGATACTTCTTTAAGTACTCTCCAAATACAAGACAAAAAAGCGGGAGACACAGCCTAAAATAATGGTTAAGAGCACAAGCTCTAAACCTTATTGGTTCAAATCTTGCCCCTGCCAATTACTAGCTGTGTGACCTTGATTAAGTTGCTTAACCTCTCTGTGCCTCAGTTTCCCCATCTATAAAACAGATATAGTAATCGTACCTACCTCACAAGGTTGTTATGAAGATTAAATTAAATGGGTTATTATTTGTAAAGAAACAAATGTGTGTGCAATTCCTTGTAGAAAATAAACACTATGTAAGTGGTTAATACATTTTATTTAATTTTACATGTTAATAAAAGTTTAAAAATAGACTAAAAAAAAAAATAGACTAAAAAGGCCAATAATTTTGCCTGTCCTCATGGTCCCATTCCTTCCTGCTTTCCTTGGGGTCATGTGCCTGTCTACACAGTTCTATTTTATATCCTCAAGCAACCTCTTCCTCTCCACAGGTCTCTTCTCTTCATCCTTTGTGCTTATATTATCTCAGACTTAAAAAAAAACAATACTGCCACCCTAAGAAATTGTTAATTAATTAGCTAATTAATTAATTAAACCTTTCCTTGGCTTTTCCTACTTCTCACCCCAGCTACCATCCCAATGTGTTCTTTCTTTCCCTACCAAACTTCCTGAAGAACCATTTAAGATAAATGACCCAAGTTCTCACTGTCTCATTTTGCCCTAACGCCCATTATGACCTAGCTTCTACCACTGTCATTCTACTAAAATGATTCTTCCCAAGATCAGTGACCAAATCCTCTTGCTAAAATGCAGCCTCATCCTCTCAGTCATTTGGGAAGCATTGAGCATAGTTAGGTACATGCATTCCTTTCTCAAAATCCTCTTTTTCCCTTGGTTTCTATAAAATCTCCTCCCTTTTACTCCTCTAGCCTAGCCTCCCTTCTTCTCAGTCTCTGTTTCAGGTCTTTCTTCCTCTGCTCTGAGTAGCAGACATCCCCTACCCTTCTCCTTCTTCCCCTTCAACAAAACATTCTTCCTTTAAGCAATCTCATCTTCTTAAAATGAGTTCATTACAGATAACGCTCAAATCCTCATCTCTAACCCAAACCTACATCAAATTATCTCCAGGATATTACAACATGGAAGTCCCACCAGCACCCGAGATTCCATAAGCTCAAAATCAAAGTCAACGTCTTCCTTTCCTAACTTCCTGAAGTCTGTTTCTCCTGTTTTTCATCTTAATGTCAGCGCCAGACAGACTGAAAATGTTGGAGTTCTGTTCCCCTGCTTCTTCTCACTCACTTCATTCATGGTTATTGACTGTAATAGGCATGCTAACTTTTAATCACTACAAAAGTCTTATGAGGATGAAGCAGATATCATTTCCCCCATTTTAAAGAAGTGAAAACCAAGACTTAGATAAAATACCTGGTTCAAGATCTCAAAGCTAGTAAAAGTCAAAGCCAGGATTTGAATTCACATGTTTATCTACTAAACCCGGGCTGCATAATACAGTACACTGGGAATATTTATTTAAACTTAAAGATGCACATTCCAACCACTGCCTCTACTGAGAGCCAGGTCCCAAGGAGGTAATAGTGATCATGTCAGATCTATCAAGATAGATATTCCTGCCATCATGGAACCCAACACATGGTAGAAGTATCAGAAAATTAAACAAGCAAACTATAATCAAATGCAGGAAGTCCTATGATACAGAAAGCAAAGACGACAGCACCTAACTTAAAAGACAGGATACAGAGCTCTGGGGGAAGGCTTGCCAGAAGTTAACATCTGAGCTGAGAACCGAAACACCAGTAGGTGTTAGCCAAGCAGAGGGAAAGGTGGTCCAAAGCGTCCCAGTGATAAGGGCTATTACCAATAGAAATAAATAAATAACAAGTGTTGGCATGAGTGTAGAGAAACCGAAACCCTTGTACGCTGTTGGTGGGAATGTAAAATGGTGCAGGTCGTGATGGAAAACAGTCTGGCCATTCCTCAAAAGATTAAAAATTCAATACCCATATTATCCAGCAATTCCACTTCTGGGTATACACCCAAAAGAACTGAAAACTGGGTTTCAAAGAGATATTTGGACACTAATTTTCATAGCAGCATTATTCACAACAGCCAAAAGACGGAAGCAACCCAAGTATCCATCAATAGATGAATGGATAAACAAAATGTGATATATTCATACAATAGAATATTATTCGTCCTTAAAAAGTTAGGAAATTCTGATACTACTATAACATGAATGACCCTTGAGGAACACTATGCTAAGTGAAATAAGCCATTCCAAAAGGACAACTGCTTATATGAGGTACCTGGAAGAGTCTCAACTCATAGAGACAGAAAATAGAATGGTCATTTCCAGGGGCTGGGAAGAGGGGGGAATTGAGAGTTAGTATTTAATGGGTACAGAGTTTCTGTGTGGGATGATGAAAAAGTTCTGGAGATGGATGGTGGTGATGGTTGCACAACAAAGCAAAGGTACTTAATGCCATTGAACTGTCCACCTAAAAACGGTTAAGATGGTTAATTTTATGTTATGTGTATTTTACCACAATTTTTTTAAAGTGTTCCAGATACTATGAAAAGTATGTGTGAAGGTCAGAAAGCAAAAAAAAAAAAAAAAAAAAAGAATATGAAGAATCTGAAGAAATCAAAAAGTTCAGGAAGGCTGGGGAAAAAAGGACCAAAAGCACACATTTTCAGTTGACATGATTTCTAAACTAGATATGATCTTAAGCATCTGAGGCCACATACTGTTCTCCAAATAGAGCAACCACATATGATTTTTCGCATCATGGAATTAGGCCAGAAAAAAAAAAATGTTAACAATTGCTTAATCAGAAATGAGAGCCTTCTTGAGCTTCAAAGTTAGGAAACTTTCATCAAATTCCAAGAGCCTGTAAAGTTTTTCTAGGCTGAGGGTACAGAGGAATCATACTCACATGAAGTCTAAACCGCAAAGAGTCTTAGGGCTTCATCACAGCTCTCTGAAAAGACAAGTAGTACTTGTTGCTTTTGGAGAACAACCTAGCTCATGGGGCGGAGTGGGGGGAAGGCTTTTGCCTGTGTTCTCTGAACATTTTGTAGATCTTGAGCTTACTTTACAGATCATTACAGCTCTGCCTGCGAGTAGGATTACACACAAGGTTATGCCAATGGTTCCATTTTCAGGGTATCTCTCTCATCCGTAAAATTCAATTCAGGCTTAAAGTTGGCACATAAAGTCCTGGCTCAGAGAATATCTTTATTTATGTAGTATCTAAATGAGCATAGACGTAGTCATATATTTGTATGTATGTAAATAAGCATACACACACATACACACATACAAAAAACAAATAGTAATGAACAATTTTAAAAGTGCACAGCTCTAACAGATTTTAAGAAGCTTTCATCACTGCAATATATTACAGCTTTACAAATGTACTACAGTCTTAAACCAAAATATTTCATTTCCAAAATGAAATCTGGCTTGTGATTAATTTATTCCAGCACCTAGTTCTTATTACTTACTCAATAGGCTTGAATAGGAAAATACAATGTATTTGCACACTGACTGAGAGAGCACAGTGTATGAACAAGTAAGAGACACATGCCCAAGCTCTCCCTACTCCCTGGGAGGTAACTGCCCCCATGAGACTGAAGAAGCATCCAGTACCAAGTTATTTTCCAGGAAGACAGGGAAATGGAGGTAGAGGGTGAACGAGAATAAGGTCAATTTTGTATCAAAAGCAGAACAGCACGTAGCCCAAGAGGTAAAAGGAGGTCAAGAGTAAAGAAAGAGCAAAGATGAAAGAGAAAGAATTTACAAACTTTAGTTAAGGTTTAAATTTGAAGAAGACCCATCAGATTATAATTTCCTAAACTCAGGAATCTGTACAGTTGACTCTAATTCAGTGCACATATTCTATAAATGTTGACAGAACATCACTTGAGGGAAGGAAACGTGACCCACTTTGCTTCTTGTTGATCTTCACGCCAATCCTGCTAACTCTCAACAAAAGCATGGCATTTCCGAATACCCACAATTTATGGTTAAGGGAAGCAAGGAGACTCAAGTGGGACAGGAAGCAGAGGGGCCAGCCCTAGAATTACCCAATCACACGGAATCAGCGTAACACATATCTCGATTTGCTCTGTCATAAACCAGCAACAATGAATAATTCAGTCTCCTTGACTGGTCTGAACCTTCACCACTCAACTACGGAGTCCAGACTCAATTGTCTTCTCTCTGATATTTTATTTTTTGGCTTGACTGAAGTGTAATTTCACTTGACTCACCTAGTCTGCTAGGGACACACTATACAGACTTAGACTTAAGATGAAAGATGTTTATATGATTAGTTAATATGCCAGACTTGCAGATGAACTAAAAGAGGGGGAAAAAGAAAAACTCAAAAGCTTAGGAAAAAAATGTCACCTGCCAACATAGCATTAATCTCATCCATTCTTATCAATGTCATTCCCCTTTCTGTTCAACATTAGGTCTCAAATTTAATCTGCTGAAACTGTATGAGTCAGCCTGAAATGAACGATTTCATGAAATCTAACACAAAAGAAAGTTAATTTTGTTTTTAAAATTCTACTTGCTCTATTTTCCTTGGGCCAACAGGTCCCTGTATACTTAATGTTTAATGTCAGGCAAACCCTTAGTTTCCTTATCTGTAAAATGTGGTAGTAGATGACCTCTATCTGGGATTGCTTCTGGGCTGATTTTTATGACCACCAAAATCAAAATTAGGGAGCAAATACTGGTTGCATCTTGCATTAAGAGGAACCCCTTGTCTTACTTTGCCTCTTCCAACAACATTAGGGCTGTTTTCACCTTTACTCTTTGATCCATAAGGTGATGGTGTGAATTTCAAGCTCTTCCACAAAGACATGCAAGTTGTAAAGCAAAGGCTGCTGTCCTGGAAACTGAAGGTGCGTGATTCTTTTGAGGATGATGTTTCTAAAGAACCAGTGCACAAGTTACACTCAGCCTCTCTGCCACCTTACGTTCCAACATTAGGTCAGGAAGAACCGGCTTCAAGTTAATGGTTTCAGAGTACCAGCTATTAGCATTTCAGTTTGCTTTTATGTTCTCCCCCTCCGTTTCTGACTGTTACCTATTAAAACTTCACAGTAACAGAGACTATCCAAGTGGATCACTGAATTCACAGCAGTCAAAAAGAATCCAGAGGAATAAATCAGACATTCCAAATGCATAACCGATGTCTGTGTTTATAAGAGAGCACATTATCTCATAAACTAGATTTGAGATAATCTCTTCTGAATCCTATTTCCTTCAAGAACCAGAGTCGAATTTTCTGATTTTATTTTCGTTATGCTCTGATCTGCCAAAAGATACACAGTGTGTGTTGCCGTTCTTCCTTGAATCCACGCTGTCAAAAATGCCTGGACCCGCAGAACCAGAGCTGTGTACCAGCCTGGGCAACACGCACGGCTAGCTTTCTCCTCTCCTAGGGCTCTCCATACTTCAAAAACAGTCATTTTCTCATGTATGGCAATAATAATCCCATAATCCAACAAATGCTTTTTAAAGAATGTTCATCATGAAAAGAGAATGTGTGCCTCTGTGTGTGCCAACTTTCTCATGCAACTCTCTGAGACCGCTGACCAATTTTCTCTATTGCAAAAATACATTCCAAATCCACCCACTTCTCTCCATTTCCACTGTTACGCCCTTGGGGCAAAAGCCACCACCACCTCTTGCCGACCACGCTCCATGAGCCTTCTCCTGGTCTTCCTCTGGTTCCCCGCCTATGGTCTATTCTCCACGGCAGTCAGAGCAACCTCTCTAAAAAATCATATCCTATCAGATCATTCCCTTGCTTAAAATCTTCTACCTTCTTCATGGGCTCCCAGTACACACAGAAAAAATCCAAACCCCTTATCGCGATACAGCCCCTGCCTGTGTTTCCACGCCATCACAAGCCTCCCCTCGTTCACTACTCACCAGTCATCAGGTCTTCCTTCTGTTCCTTAAACACTTTTCCTCCCCGGCTTTGCGAGACTGTCTCTCTCTCATCGGTCTCTTCCTAAACCAGCCCACTCCTGGCCAGCCTATCAAAATCAGCATCCTCACTCCAGGCACTATCTATCATATATTCTGTTTATTTATTTGTGCTTATTTTTTGTCTGTCTCTCCCGCTAGACTGTAAGCTCCATGAAAGCAGAGATCAAGTCTATCTTCCTTTCTTCCTTCATTCAGGACAGATCTTCCTCAACTTATGATGGGACTATATCCCGATAAAGCCATTGTTAAGTTGAAAACATCATGTCAAAAACGCATTTAATACACCTAACCTACCAAACGTCATAGCTTATTAGCCCATCTTAAATGTGCTCAGAAAACACATTAGCCTACAGTTGAGCAAAATCATCTAACACAAAGCCTGTTTTATAACAGTGTTGAATATCTCATGTCATTTATTGAATATGGTACTGAAAGCGAAAAACAGAATGGCTGTCTGGGTACAGGATGGTTGTAAGTGTATCGGTTATTTACCCTCGTGACTGCGTGGCTGACTGAGAGCTGCAGCTCGCTGCCGCCGCCCAGCATCACAAGAGAGGATCGTACCACATATGGCTAACCTGGGAAAAGATCCAAGTTCACACTTCGAAGTATAGTTTCTACTGAATGTGCATGGCTTTCACACCATCGTCAAGTCAAAAAATCGTACGTTGAACCACCGTCAGTTGGGGACCATCTGTAATTATTTTGTATCTATTTTGTGCAAGGCTAGGTCACTAGTAAACCAATGAGGCAAAAATCCCTTTCCTTATACGCTGCCATCCTGCCTTGTTTATCACTGTATACCCAGTACAAGGTGGGCACTCAACAAATATTTATTGAATGAATGAAACACTGCAGTCATGTGATCCTCAAGCTGTACTGCTGTGCTTTACTATGCCTTTTAAAAATATTTTCATTAAGCCAATCAAGTTACCAATGAATGAAATCTATTGAGACTGGTCATATATATATATATAAGTAAAACACAGGCGATAATAATGTCAAAAATCTTAGTTCTAACACAGGTATTTAGAGCTGAGTGTTCTCCAAAGGCTACTTAATATGTACCAATCCTAGAAGAAGAAACTTTGCTTACCAATCCTAACCTCTTTTACAGTTTCTCATCAATCACAACTTCTCTGCGCCACCCCACCCTGACAGAGAGAAGCGAACTGAGTTACCAGTTTTGAAACAGTTTTGATGTGCGTGAACATATCTACTATTTCTGAATTCTCACTCCAAATAGTCTAATTTTTCTTTCTTTAGTTTGATTTTGCTTTTTAACATAAGGAACATCATTTATCTACTCCATGGCTGGTAATGAAACCCCCTTGGCAATTACCTGTCAGATTTGTCACACCCAATTTACCACTTGCAGCAATTATAATAAGTAAAGCCCAAACGTGAAATCATTTAAGCTTCCTCTGCTTTTGGCTGGTAGGATGCCCTGAGTCCCACCCAGAGGAGCCTTTCCCTGCCAACACCTTGACAGCTCACCTATTCTCAGGTCTGCTGAGATAGGACTGCCAAGTCAAGGAAGAGGAATCCTGGAAAACCACAAATGCAGCCCCCTTGTTCCACAAAAAAAGGATTTACTCTTGAACGTCTCCATGTAACCAAAGCACGCTCAATTTATATGCTGGCATCTAGTCAAAGAGATAACCCCCATACATGAAAAGACACAAGAAGAGTCAAATGGGGCTATTACCAGTTCAGGGATTATTTGTTTGATGTCTACATTCATTTGTCTACATGACTTCAAGGAGTTTTCAGAGTGTAAGTGTTCAGACAGCAAACACATGATCTGACTGTTCCAGAGGCCCCTAGAACAGAAGCATGTACTGAAAAGAACATACATATCTTTGAGGAAGAGGAAATGTGATTAATGTAGAATATCAGGTCTGGGTTCTAAGACAAGTACTCATATTTACCTGTAAAGCAGAGGTATCTAGCTAGATTGGCTACTCATTTCAACTGCCTACGGAGTTACTGTTTTTCTGTACAGCTTCCAAGGCCCCAGCCCAAAGGGACAGGGTCTGGGTACCTCTGTGTGTGTGTTGTTTCTGAGATAAAGTGATGATCTACCATACTTAGAAACTACTGATCTATAAAACCTAAAACGTGAACTCAAATACCATCAGAAGCCAGGCAGTTTAATGAGCAAAGCAGGTGAGTAAAAGACACAGGAAATAATGGAGCATGCATTCAAATTATATTCAGAAAAAAAAAATATCGCTGGCCAAATTTGGTTTGCTGCTCTTGACTTCGTTATTTCTGTATTTAGATTATAACTTCTTGAAGCTAGGCACCATATCTCATTCATTCCTGGGCCTGTAAGTGTGTGACATACAGTAGGTTCAATCAATGTTTGCTAAATTACTGATGAAAATGAGGTGAAATCCCAACTCTTCTGATATTATTACAAGAACTGCCAGGAAAACTCCTTATTCACTCATTCAACCAAAAGTTATGACACATCTACTATGTATGTAAGGCTCTAAAGATACTGAATTGAATAAGATAGACAAGATTCCTGTCCATGTGGGGTTGATGTTTGGGGCAGAAGGAGAAAGAGACAGGGAATAGACATTCATAAATAAGGCAATTTCAGACAGTGATACCACTCAGCATTAACATGGCTGCATTTAGTCGCAAAGGTTGTTAAACCACACGGAAGACAGCGGAGGGCACTGGTTTCAGAGGAGGTGAAGACTACCCTCTTGGTGGGGGGTAAAGGATGAATTTAGGTGGAGAGTTTCATGCCCCTGACCTCTGCCACCGCACCAGTTGACTGACCTTGGACAAATCACTTCATCGATCTGGAGGAATTAGATTAAGTGGTCTCTATGACTTTCTAGCCCTGTGATTTTATATTCTACATTCTACATATGAGCAAAATTTCACATACTGTGATGGTCAGGCCCAATCTAGTGTCCAAATATTTTCAGGTACCACCCCTCAAGGGTTGGCTCGTGATATTTACACATTATTATAAATCAAGGATATTTTCTAGGCGTTTCCTGACTCCACCTCTACAGTTTACCTAAGGCAAAAACCACAAGCTCAGATATTTATTGCCACAGTGCAGTGGCTACTGGCATGCCCAGACGAAGTTATGAAGCTGGCACTATCACCGGCCCTAGGGCAAAGGAAACCAAATATCAAGCTCAAGGTGATTAAGGAATTCAGAAATTAGTTAAATTCCCTCATTCAACAAACATTAATAAGAGACTGCAGGAAGCAAACTGGTCTGGTTCCTAAGGAAAAAAAGCAAGCGCGCGTGCGCGCACACACACACACACACACACACGCCCTTCCCATAACCATCAGGACCCTGGTCTGGTGCAGACATGCTTAACCTGGGTCTCAAAGGCTCCATGAACCCTATGAAATTAAATGCCAAATTTGGGGTGTCTGGGCATATTTCTAAGGAGAAAACCCATAGCTTTCATTAAATTCTCAAAAGGGTCGATGAGCCATACTGAAGAAGGACACAAGACACTTCAGGCAAGGTCTCTCTTTGAGTTGTCATGCGAATCCCCTTTATATAAACAAGGAAACTGAGGTTTAGAGAAGTTAACGTGCCAAGACGCAGCCCAGAAGTGGCCCAGCAGAAACCTGAACCTTGATCTGACCATGGCCAAAGTCTGTATTTTTTCCTGCGTGTCATGCACTCTCACACTGTTTTCATAGCTTACCAAAAATAAAAATAAATAGAAAAAGGCTGTTTAAAAGAATGAGTCAGTGAAGCCCCCAAGGACTATCATCATGTTCTATCAGGGGCAAAGGCAGAGTCAAGCCCACAATTTCCTAGAAGCTGCAGAAGCCAACATTGCCATTTCTCAACTTCTGCCTCCGCCCCACTAGGATAAGATGACAGAAGAAGTACAAGAGCCCAAAGTAGGGGTTTATGATTTCAGAAATTCTTTCCCTGAAGAAGTCAAAGCACATGAATCTCCTCAGGCAGTCCAATCCCCAGGTCACTATCTTGCACATCCCCAAGGCAGGAGTCGGGTAACTTTTTTCCCACCCCTTGAATTTGGTGGGTTTGTATATATCTCACCTTCTGAACTTTCCTCTGGGTTCAACTCTTGGCCTTGACCCCTCATATTCACAGAAACGGTTGTTTTCATTTCATGAGTCATATCAGGATGTATAAAAAGGCAACCTGAAAATCATGTATCAAACATGACAGAATTTGGAGGAAAGAAATATACACTAATGTATTTTGGTGTAATGGACAGAACGTGGTCTTTGGAATCAGGATTAACCTTGGGTAAGTAATGTTACCTGTCAGAACCCTGATTATACAATTTCTAAAACAGGGATAATGATGTTTCAGATTTTAATAACCAACAAATTTTTGGTTAGTGCCTACTTGTGCCATGCACTGTCCTAAGCTCTAGGGGTACATTTGCAAATGTAACAGATAAGGTTCCTTCCTTCATAAAGTGTATATTCTAGGTGGAAGAGAAAAATAGCCAAATAAATAAATAAGAAAATATAAAATGATTTTAATAACACTAGTCACATTAAAATAATAATAGCTAACGGTTCTTGAGCATATACAATGTGTCAGAAACTATTATATCTTGACTTATTTAATTCTCATAATGGAGGGACATAAGATTATTATATCCATTTTCTAGAGGAGAAGACTAAAAGGTTACGTAACTTGCCCAAAGTCACACAGCCAGTGAGTGGCAGGGCCAACCAAGACTGAAACCCAGACCATCTGACAGCAGCAGAACCTCATTCTACACCTACACCAGGTAAATTAACGCAAATAAAATGCATGACACAAATAGAGGGAGGTTGCTGCAGCTTGGCTGGTCAGAGAAGCTACACTGAGCAGGTGTCATTTTAGGTAAGACACAAGTCACAAAAAGAAGCCAGGCCCAGAGTAAAGATCTAAAGAGGGTGTTCCAAGCAGGAAGAACAGCTGGTGCAAAGGCCCTGAGGAACAACCAGCCTGGGACAGAAAGAAGCCCAGCGGGTCTGAGCACAGTGGACGAGTCTGGGGAGCGCGGTAGATGAGTTCTCAGATACAGGCAGAAGCCAGATGGCGTGGGGCGCTGTCGGCCAGAGCACAAAGATTTCACTCTGTGAGCAATGGGGAGTCATGGAAGGGCTTTAAGTGGGGAGGTGACACAATCTGATTTACATTTTTAAAGTCTGAGTCCAACTGATGTGTGGAGAAGGAGAAGCCTGTGCAAAGTTGAAGTGGGGAGACCAGTTTGGGGGTATGGAAGTCCAAGCAAGAGATAAATGAAGACTTGATCTACAGTAGTAATAATAAAGGTGGGAAAAAGCGCACAAGCTCAGGATGTATCAGAGAGACGCCATGAGGATTAGATGAGGACGGACAGAACACCTAGTAGAGTATCGGACACACAGCAGACATTTACATACGTTAATTATCTTCCCTGTCTAACAGGAATGAGTAAGAGGCTTGGGATAAAACTATAAATCATACCCCAAATGACTAAGCCTCCCTGACACCCCCGCCCCAATTTCTCCAAAGAAGCCCATAGCTCAGAGAGTACCCTGGGAATGCACCAAGTTCAAAACACAATGGAGAATTGATCTATTAAAGGAGCTGGACTGTTAAATTAAAACCGTTTCTGTGTGCCAAGCTGAAACACAAAGGAACTACTCTTCTTCAACAATAAAGACCAGTTAAGAGGAGACTCCAGTTACACAATCTCCTCTTCACCGTGAGGCACTTAGATGGAATTTTTTTTTAATAGAAAAGACAAACTCTTGAGTAAATGTAATAATTGTCTCAATAATGTGCCCCAACCACCCAAGAAGTTAAAAAAAAAAAAAAAGGAAAAAAAAGAAACTGGAAAATTGGGATTCTTCTATTACAGGATCGGTTCATTGCTGTCTCAAGTGTAGGCTATATTCACCCCAGCGACGGGATGATGCTATTTTGGAGATCTGACAGCCTGATAGCAATTCAAGAAGCAGAAAGATTACCTTCCAAGTATTAAAAAAAAAAAGAAAAGAAAAGAAAGAAGCAAACAAGCTAATACAACAATCAGAAGCTTGTCAATGAGGTCAACTGACTGAAATAATTTTCAGATGTCGCCCAAAATAGGTTCTTTTTAGAGAAGCCTTGCCTCAAAAATGTCCCAAACAGGCAGTCCTATGGTGACCTCAGTCATCTCAAAAATAGCACTTATTATATATTTTTCTCTAACAACAACAAAAACCACAACCAACTGATCTAAGGTAAACATTAATAATCACCGAAAATAGAGAATCTCCCTGTGCTTCCTAAACTCAAAAAACTCAAGCTCCAGGAATTAAACCCTCAGCTGAAAGCAAGCCCAGAAGAGGAGAGAAATTTTCTCCTCTGCACTGCCTCACTCAGGCAAAGATCCAGAGTGGAGAAGAAATTAGCCTTGAAGCTAAAACCCATAAAACGGGACTTCCCTGGTGGTGCAGTGGTTGAGAATCCGCCTGCCAATGCAGGGGACACGGGTTTGAGCCCTGGTCCGGGAAGATCCCACATGCCATGGAACAACTAAGCCCATGCGCCACAACTACTGAGCCTACATGCCACCACTACCGAAGCCCGCACCTAGAGCCCGCGCTCCGCAACAAGAGAAGCCACCACAATGAGAAGCCGGCGCACCACAACGAAGAGTAGCCCCCGCTCTCTGCAACTAGAGAGAAGCCCACGCGCAGCAATGAAGACCCAACGCAGCCAAAAATAAATAAATAAATAAAATTTAAAAACAATAAAACCCATAAAACTCTTATTCCGTTCTTTGAATTTTTAACCATTCATATCTTCTAATTGCTCTAGCGCAATGGTTCAACAAAAGATCTGCAAGATCAATACTATTTTCATAATACTATCATTTGCTTTTTTCACTGTGTTGACGTTTGCACAGATGGTTCAAAAGAATGGTGAGTAATGCTGCAGGTACCTTAGCACAAACCAAGCCAAGAGCACCAAACTGCACTGGTAATCACTGTATTCTTCACACCATGCAGTCCAGTAAAAAGAGAAAAGAAAGTTAGTTTCACTTGAGAATGCCCCTGATGAAGCAGTAAGAAAATATTAACTTTATTAAATCTCATATGTGAAGTAAGCTGTCTTTCTTTTTAGTATTCTGTGTAACAAAATGGGAAGTATACAGAAGCACTTCAAAGTAAAATCGTTGTCTCAAAGAAAAGTACTTGTGTGATTATTTGAGTCGTGGACTAAACTAGCCACTTTTTTCATGGAACATCATTTTTACTTGAGAAAATGACTGACAAACAAAACATGGTTACTCAGACTTTATAATCCGGCAAACATTTTCTCAAAAATTAATGAAGTGAGGGACTTCCCTGGTGGCTCAGTGGTTAAGAATCCACCTGCCGATGCAGGAGACACGGGTTCGAACCCTGGTCCAGGAGGATCCCACATGCCACGGAGCAACTAAGCCCACGCGTCCTAGAGCCCGTGTTCCGCAACAAGAGAAGCCACCGCAATGAGAAGCACGCGCACAGCAACGAGGAGTAGCCCCCGCTCGCCGCAACTAGAGAAAGCCGGTGCGCAGCAACAAAGACCCAACAGAGCCAAAAATAAATTAATTAATTTAAAAAAATTAATGAAGTGAGCCTGTCATTTCAACTGGCCACATTTGCTGCCAATGATGAAATCTGAGTTTTCAAGCAAAAACTGGAAATTTTGAAAATCTGTATTTCTCACCTTGCCCTTGACAACTTCCTAATACTTAAAGACTTTTCTGATAAGATCAGTGGTGATATTAATGAATGTGACTTCTGACATTGTATAATGAAATGTGTCCACATGTGCAAGATCTGCATAATTTAGTGAACCAGTAATTTTCCAACTGACTAAAGCCTGATGTTACAAAATCATGCATGAGTAAGAGATCCATCCAAAGTGTGAAACAGATCAACAGGCAATATAACAGAGGAGGAAAAGATAATTGCTATGGTCTCAGACTCTATGCTGAGAATAACCTTTAAGAAACTATGACTTGTTGAATTTTGGCGTAATATCAAAGAAGAATATTCACATTTCATAGCTGAGGAAGCAGTTAATATACTCCCCTTTCCATCAGTGTCTGTGTAAGGCTGGATTTTGTTCATATACTTCAACCAAACCAACACACTGCAACAAAATACACCTAATGAGAAGCCAGCTTCTATTAAGCTAGACATTAAAGAGATTTGCAAAAATATAAAACAATGCCACTCTTCTTGCTAATTTTTTGTATTGGAAATATGTACTTTTCATTAAAATATTATTTAGGTTAACATGTGGTGGATTTTTTTTTGCTATTTTTAATGAATTAATAAATATGTCTATATTTTTCAATTATAGTTCCTAATATGGTAAATATCAATAGATATAGCCCATGTAAACAAAAGCTTTTTGGGGTCTTCAATAATTTTTAGCAGTAAAGTCAGCCCTCCATATCCATGGGTTCTGCATCCGCAGATTCAACCAATCACAGATCAAAAACGTTCAGGGGGAAAAAAAATTCCAGAAAGTTCCAAAAAGCAAAATTTTTAGGTTATATGCAAAACCTACGCCATTTTATATAAAGACTTGAGCATTCTTGGATTTTGGTACCTGCAGGGGGCCCTGGAACCAATCCCCCACAGATACTGAGGGACGACTATATAAGTCTAAAAGGCTCCTGAAGCCAGTAAGTTAAGAATTTTTGGCTTACCACAAATATATAATAGCTGCCTTTTTCACACACACACCCTGCACAAACAAAAAGCAGGAAGAAGACAAACTGAATTTCTTTGGACTCTATTGTGCAATTTACTTAAGGCCCATGGGCCTTGCTAATTTGCATGTCTGATTTACTCCAAATCCTTTCCTCCTCCTCCTCTCTGGCAAGAAACCACAGACAAATTCCATTGCTATTTCACAACCCCCTGTTAAGCAAACTGCCATGCAGTGGTATAGACATGGAGCTCATCCAGCCTGGCAAACAGGGAGAAAGAGCTCCAGGGCTTTCCAGCCAAGGGCCCTTTTCAAACATTAAATCCACAAAACACGGCATTAGCTTGCTCAAAGCAAATAGTTAATTTGTCCTTTCATAGGAAATCAAAAGGACAAAATCACACAGCTAGAGCACTGCTTCAGCCTCCGCACTAACCCTTCACCATCCCCCTTTTCCCAGGCAAGTAAATGTCTAAACCATGAAGAATCAACAAGTCAATCAATCCATAACAAATATTTATACTGTCTACGTGAAAGGAAAAAAAAAAAAAAAAAAAGAGGATATATATGGTCACAGAAAGAAAACTAACAATACCGGTAATTAAAAAAAAAAAAAGCCCAAGTAAACTGTGCTATGTAAGTGTGAAGAAAGGACAAAATAAAAAAAATACGCACCAACATGACCAAGGGAATGAATAAATGGGAAGAAGAAAGTAGAAAATTAAATACAGGTACTAAGGGTAGCAAAGCTGAAAAATTAGTAAAGGACAGGACATTCTCAGACGTCAGTAATTGGACCTTTTGTTTAAAATTCCATTTCAACAGGGGGGAAATGGAAGATGACATTAGAATGATAGATTGTACCCAGGTTATGGAAGGTCCTGAAAGTCAGGCTAACTGGTCTAGAGTCCATCCTACATGTAATGAGGAGCCACAAAAAGGCTTTTGAGAAGGACAGGAACACAATGGAAATGAGCTATTTTATTTGCTGTTTTGTTTTTTAAACGTTAATCTATTAATAATACGGTCTAGTTAAAAGAAACCAAGACAAGAGGCTGGGGGGCCAGATAAGGAGACTAAAAAGCACAGACAGACATGAGCTGGGCTTGAACAAGGAGATGGCGATGGAAATGAAAAAGCACCAAGAGCTACATCGAGGTAGGTAAATCTGGAACCTAACCTGGTGCCAAGAGTGTAAAAAAAGGTGGGACCATACACAGAAATAAAGAAGTCGAGGTCACTAACAACACATCTACTGAAGGCCTACTAAACTTCTTGCTGTGCTAGGCTGTAAATGAAATACGGATTTGGAGGTAAAGATGTGAGATTTTAAACGTGCCGAGGGAGAGGGGCATGGGTATGACGGACTGGCGCTCAGCAGCCTTCCGGTCTCCTATCACAGCGCCTTCCTGCGCTGCACAGGATGGAAAGCTAAAAACGACATTTCCCCTTTGCAGCTAGGGGTTCTGGATGAGGACATGGCTCTACCAGTTACAAGGCTCCATATGAGACTCAGAAGGCAGAAATAAAATGAAGGCCATCTTCTTGCTGTTTTGACTCTTTCTGTAGGCAACACAGTCGTGGAAACACTGAAGATTTCTGCAACAGCATTCCAGGATCTGGCCAATAGCTCTGAGGTTATCCAATGGCTTCCTGATCCCTGATTCTTGAGTGTGACAGATTAGCAGTCCACCTGGTAGGCCAGTCTGTTTCAGTCTGTTTCAGAACCACCCCCAGAGGTTCAGCCTTCCATTTCTCTGGTCCTCTCAATGACTTCGTAAGAATCTATTTCCCTATCTTACATGATTTCTGCTTCCTGCAACTAAATGCAGACACATAAGCGGGTTTAAATAAGGGCAGAACAACTAAGTGAAAGCATTTGATGCATAGTTTTAAAAATGTAAGTAAAACTTGGGAACAAAGCCAGGCAGAGCATAGAAAATAGGTATTACCTGCACAGATGCGGCAGTCAGAGACCCCAGACTATGCTAATCCAGTCTCTAAGATTTCCACAACTCATCTTGGGAATCAACAAAGAAAAATCCTCTTAGCTTTCTTAAGGAATTATATCAACATCTTACATTTATCTGGAGCTTCGAATATGAGTAAAGACATTTTGAAGAGTTTTCACTTCATTTTACCTGGCAAAGGATACCAAAAGGGTGGGTATCATCATCTTAATTCTAAAAACTGAGAGAACCAAAGCACAGAGAAGGTAAACAATCTGCCTAAGGTCAGAGAGGTGGTAAGTTATTGGTCCAACTAAAGTATTTCCTGCTTTAAACCTATTTTCTCTTGTTTGGTCTTCTGTCAGTTAACTCTAACCATGTCCTAAAGTAAATGTTAAAATTGTTGGTGTGGAAATATTAGGAGCCTAAGAGGGCTTGTAAAACCGCAGAGAATTCAATGGGGCCTAACTTACAACCATGGAAAAAATTAAAATCCCATGTGTAATTTTCTTCTCCAGTTTTAACCTAAAATGTGGTGTCTGTGGCAGACCCACTGTTCCTATGACACGCTTCCAACACACACAGTCTGGGTAGCAAGTGTCATCCAACCATTCAGGCAGCTATTCATTTATTTTCCTATCATTCTAAGAGTTGGAAAATTAACAGTGTTGTGTTTACAAACCGTCACTGGGCTATTACATAAAAGCTCAAATATGTTTACCTTACTCACAACTCCGGTATGAAGACGCTCAAAAGCCAAGTTAATATAAACCGATTCTGAGCAAATGTGCAGAAAGTAGCCCTGTTAGAAAGAGGTTAAGCTTTGACCTTCCCAACTTTTCCCGCAGAATGTACAATCCATCACGTACAGGGAAGATGTGAGGTGTTGGTAAGTACCCCTGTTAGTGAGAAATTCTGCTAATTATTACACCAAATAAGCATAGTTAACAGGCCATGGCCACAAGAGGGCCATGTTTCAGGGTATTAAATAGCTGCCTAGGGGTGGAGATGAATATATTACACTATGCCCTCTACCAATAAAACAATTTCCCTGACACCTAGAAAGCCAGTCGGCTGAAGCAATAACACAAGGGTTCCAGGACCCTGCTATGTGAAAAAACGATGCTTCAGTGCCATCTAGTGACTTGTGCCTTTTAAGTTGCAGAGTTAGGGCAACTGGCGATACCTTTAACCTAAGCTTGGAAGTACGAAAAGGAAACAGGAATAGAAGATATGGAATTTTGAAGGCCTCTCAAACTAAATACTTGCTTTTTAAAACACACATATATTCTTTTCTTTTCTTTTTTCTCCACCTCTGGAAAAGATAGCAGAGGGGTAGTAAATTAAGACCAAATAAAACCAAAGGCCTTGAACCCATAAGGCAGAGAGGAAAATTAGCATACTCTACGTAATATATTAGCATACTCTACGTAATATATTAGCATAATGCAAATGATTTTTTAAGAAGGTAGGAAAACTTACCAATCTATAGGAAAAGTTATCTGACAATAACTTTGAGGAGTTCCATTCCACCCTCTGACCCAAAATTACCCTTCCCATAGAGACTGTTTCCAGGCTGTTAACTTCTAACATTGTACCAGATAGATACACTGACTACTCCGTACAAATATAGTGTATTCCCAAAACAGTGCCACAGAAATCCATTTCTTTCTCAGGCTAATGGTGAAAAGAGATCTGAACTACATTGCTGCAGATACAGTAATGAACAAAGCAAAGTCACTGTCTCCTGGAGTTCGCATTCTAATAGAGGAAGATAGACAAAAAACAAACAAGAAAATATATACTATACCAGATGATGATAAGGACATCAAGAAAAATAAGACAGGGTAAAGGGAATAAAGAAGGCCATCAGGCAATGAGATGGACAGTGCTATTTTAGGGTAATCAGAGAAAGCCTCCTGAGAATGTAAAGCTTAAATAGAGACCAAAAGGAAGTGAGGTGACCAGCCATGCAAATATCTGAGGGAAGAAAGTTCTAAGAGAGAACCGCAAGTACAAAGGCCCTGAGGCAGGAAGCAGTTGCCTTGTCTAACAACAGAATGGAAGGGGGGACAGATCATACAGAAAGCCAGAAGGGTTTGTGGTTGTTTTTCTTTTTTTTTTTAATAGCAGTTTCATTGAGATGTAATTCACATACCATATAATTTGCCCTTTTAGAGTTTATAATTCAGAATGTATATGCACAGTTATGCAATCATCACCACAACTTAATTTCAGAATATTTTCATTACACCAAAAAGAAACCCTGTACCATTAGCAGTCACTCCTCATTCCTCTCTCCCCAGCCCCTGGCAACCACTAATCTACTTTCTGTCTCTATGGATTTGCTTATTCTGGATATGAAATCATATAATAGGTGGCCTTTTGTCACTGGCTTCTTTCACTTAGCATAATGTTTTCAAAATTCACCCATGTTGTAGCATGTGTCAGTACTTCATCTTTTTACTGCCAAATATTCCACTGTATGGATATACCACATTTTGATCGTCCATTTATCACTGATGGACATTTGGGTTGTTTCCACTTTTTGGCATATTGGCATTTTTGGCATTGTGAGTGATGCTGCTATGAGCTTTCACGTGTGAGTTTTGTATGGACATACATTTCCATTCATCTTGGGTAACTAGGAGTGGAGCTGCTGGATTGTAACATTACGAGAAACCATAAAAAGGTTTCAGCAGAGGAATGATATGATGTGAATTTTTTTTTAAATACTTGCTTTGGTTGCTGCACATAGAGAGAGGCAAGGAAAGATGCAGGGAGACTACTTAGGAAGCCATGGCAAGGATCCAGGAGAGAGATGCCAGTAGCCTGGAGAAGAAAGGCAGAGGTAGGGGTTGTGAGAAGTGGCTGGATTCTAAATACATTCTGAAGACAGAGGAGACAATTTGCTAACGGATAAGACATGGGATATGAAAAGAAGAGTCAAGGATGTCTCTGAGATTTTTGGCCTGAGCAACTGGACGCATGAAGCTGCCATCCACTGAAGTGGAGATGACTGCGGGAGGAACAAGAAATATGAGCTCACTTCCCACTCCCTTCCTGGAGGGAAGTTCCCCCATGCTCCACTCACAGGGGTCCCTGCAATGCCTGATCAGAAGCAACGGCCTTATTTCTTATTTTGCCTATCCCTTTCAAGAAGGTCTATACCATAGCTCCAACCTACATCAGAGTCTCTTCTGAGCTATTCTGGACATTTTGTTTTTATAATCAACGAATCAAATTCCAATTGGCAGGACTGAGCAAAAAAAACAGAAGAACTGAAAGCTACTTCAATGAAATAACCCATGACAAGATCCATCATAAGAAGTGGTTTTTGAAACTACACCTCCCAATTCCCTGGCAGTCCCGTGGTTAGGACTCGGCACTCTCTCTGCCAGGGGCCCAGGTTCGATCCCTGGCTGGGCAGCTAAGACCCTGTAAGCCACGTGGCACAGCCAAAAGAAAAAAAAGTATTAAAAAAAAAAAAACCCTACATCTCCCAAATGCCCATTCAGAAGTGCCTCACTTTGGAAGAACAGGAAAATTCAGGAAGAGGACACCATGGTCCAAGAGGCCAGGGATGACTCAAAAGGAAGACCAATCCAACCCTAGCCTTCAAACATGACTGGCAAAAAGAGAAGGCACTTTTCCTCTCTGGCATCTCCAAGACCAAGAACCTGGGTTATTAAATGCAGTATAATTTATGTTCTTAGATATCACAGCAACAAATATTTTATTAGAAATGAAGGGGGTGGAGAGAAGAGCCTAAGGGGAAAACATGAGTTCAAAATGCAAAATGTGTTTAGTCAACCCCATCACATACCTTTTCAAAGCGACTAAAATGTGTCAGCATACACTAAGACTCAACAACAGGACTGTTTTAAGATCATCTAAGCCATGATCACTAATACTTTTGAAGGCCCCAACTCAACAGCCAAATAAACATATTAAGTTGTACCCATATGTCACATTAAAGTTTCTTTGCAATAGAAAAATATGAGGGGATTTTTAACATTTTCCATTTGAATTCATTGGACTTTCAGAAGCTCATTTATGACTGACTATAATCTCAACAATCATCGGGCATACTTGGGAATTCTTGAGAAATCAGAAAATCCAACTTACAAATTAATCTCAAATTTAATAACATTTGATGAATACTAAATGTAACAACTTATGGAGCTAACAGAGGCTACCTTTTATAAAAACTGAATGAAACACATGTTCATTTCAATTCTGCAATTTTATGTTTATAATTTGGAGTCAATGCATGTTTTTCAAGTCTCGTACATTTTTATAGACCCCTGAAAAACTCTGGGGCCGAGACTGGAAGCTGCTGAGTTCTGGCCAATGGAACGTGAAAGGAAGTGATGAGTGCCATTTCCGGGTTTGGTCCACACAAAACTCCTAAGCACTTTTCTGCATGTTCTCTTCCCCTTCTGAGTGGCTAAAATGGAGATAACCTCAGGTGACCTTACAAGCAATGTACTGAAGATGGTAGAACCTCCTTCAGCTTGCATCCTTAAATGAACGCATGCAGGAAGCCATCCCACCAACCTGTTTCCCTACTCATTACCATTACATCAGCAATAGAAATACATCAGCAAGAAATACATTTTTATTATGTTCAAGCCATTATACAGTATTTTGATATGATTTTTGTTACAGTGGTAACCTACCTTAACTAACATAAATCTGCAAGGCTAGACACAATGCCTAAACGTCCCATAGATAAATGACCCTGTTTAATGATTTACACCTTCATCTTTTTTATTTGTGCAATTACTAATTCCTAATAAAAATAATAGCTAACACTGTATAGCAGTTACCATGTATTTCGTTTGGTTCTAAATGCTTTATGTAAATTAACTCATTTGATCTTCGTAACAACCCTCCTTGTAGTTACTATAATTATCCTTACTTGACAGATAATGATACAGGTCGAAAGAAATTAAGTAATCTGCCCAAGGTTACACAACTAGTAAGTGGCAGAGCCAGGACTCAAAGCCAAGTAGTATATGGAAGTGGCATCTATGCTTTTAGTCAGAATGCTATAAACATGGAGAAAGAGGTAAAAACTTGAATTCCAAAGTAGCTTGATTTTCTTCTCTCTCTTGCACAAGAAGGCAAGATAAATGGGCCAACAGAATATTCAACACTACTCCTCCATGTTTGTCCCATACATGTTCATTTTTAACCTTCAAGAGGACTTCAGATAACTCAGGACAGTTATGATTTGCTCTATCTAAATCCTGACTTTAAAAAGCCATCCACTGCATATGTGAGTAGATGGGTCCAAAAGTCAGTGGAATTATATACTCACTGGCATGAAAATGCAAATATCTCTGGAAGCAGCTAATAAGTAAATCTGTACTCTTCCAAAGAAGCAAGGATTAACTTCATTGTGGGTTAAATTAGCTGAACATCAGAAAAGGACATCCAAAATAAACAGTCATGTACTGGTGGTAGCCAGGGGTGATGTGACCGAAGACACACTTGATGAGGAATTCCAAATGTGGTCGTGAACATTTTCCTGATTCAAAGTAAACAGAGAAATAAGGCAAGTTTTGACATGGACAAGACATTTGAGATCATAAAAAAGCAGCAGCCTCACCAACAGGCCACAAGTCTAGATTAAATGCATATTTCAGATGACTCATGAACCACCCCCAAAATGACTCTGTACTCATGAGCCAAACAGAGGCCATTTCTCCACTTACGAAGCTGCCTGCCCATTCCACCAATGTTCTGCTGCACAGATTTGCCCCTTTGTGCAACAACCAGAGAATTTAAAAGAAGTATAAGATCCCCTTGGTACCAACTACTAGGATAAGACATAACTATCTAACTTCTACCTCATAGGAAGCCACAACCCCACTTCCCAGAACTGTCTCCCTAAAGGCAGAATTGACCAGCAGCCATGATGCTGAGTCAAGTGACATTTACCTATTTCTGTGCCCAGTACGGCACTAGAAATGTTAATATATATTATCTCTTCTAACTGCAAAGAATTTGAAACCAGAGCTCTACCTGGCAGCTAACAGAGAAGACAGGCAGACATGGAAATGGCCAAAATTCATGCAGCTGCTTTTGTGAGTAACCAAGTGAAGGACCCAAGGATGTCAGGCACTTAGATCATTTTAGAAAAGACATAAAATTGGCTCTGACACTGCAAGTGTGGAAGGAAATCCCAAATGTTAGAGACATTAATCAGTCACTGAACATCTACCTAAGTACTGTACCTAGGCCTAAATACTGTGTGCCTAGGCCTGTGCCAGCTATTGGGGCTGACAGAAAAGGACTCTGCAGCTAACATCTCATCATAGCAGCTAATAACAGCTAACATCAGTGAGCACTTACTACGTGTCAGGCACTATACTAAGTGCCTTAGCCTGTGTTAACGCTTTTAAACCTCAAATCAACCCCATGAACAATCCGGCAAGAATTTCCAGACACAGGAGGAAAATATTGATACATGTCTTATTACAGTAGAAAGTCAAAACTTTAATATGAAACTACTATTTTTGGATGATTTCTAGGGATTCTTTATACCCTTTAGGCCAGTAAACAATTTATCCCTTGACTGTTACTAAATTGTTCAAAATATCCTCAGAACCTGACTTGTAAATATTATAAAACCTAACCTGTAAATGCAGTATGTTGAATGACACCACATCACAATAACCACAAGGAAACTACTTTCCTTGATGCAACATTAAAATTGAGGAGTCTCATGGGTTTCATTATGGCATCTTTAAAAGAGGCACCTTTTCCTGTTTAAAAAAAAAATCCATAAAGATAAAGTGAGCCTTGTTCCAAAGTAGCAGGAAAAAAAAAAAAGGTAAGTGAGAATACAGCATTTTAATAAGAAGTTTCACAGCAAAAGATTCAACATGAACTCTACTGCTACTGAGAAGAAAGTAATTCTAAACAGTGTCAAAATTAGTCTTCATTTTTACTAAGAACAAAAGAGTTCCCATCTTTGAGGTCAGATTAAGGTAAGAGACAGGCTGGATTGAGCCATCCATCAGGTAAAATAAATGCTTCTGGACAGTGCCTAGACTAAACAGGGCCAAGAATTCCTAAGAAAAACACCGCTTGTAACAGTGGAGGTCAGCACAGAGGCCTGACCCAGTGGGGAGATGCCCTGTAGCTGTAGGTCTGGGGAAGGCTACCCTGCAAATTCTCATCAGACGCCTAATCAATATCACGCCTTAGGACCTGAACTGCTACTCTAAAATCAATATTACCTTTATTTTAAGTAGCAGGAGGAACAATGAGATGATCTTGTTCCTTATAAGTCTGTCACGGAAAATCTGGTTCATGGTGTCTGTCATCTTCTGTTTTTGCCTGGGAGGAACACTTTTGTGGGGTTTGGAGACAGTCTGGTACTGAAATCCACAGACAGGAAAGGTGAAGGGGTAACACTAGCTCAGGAAAGCTGGGTCCTAAAAACTCCTTACAACCTAAGGAAGAACAAGGATTCACGAGGAGAGGAGCTCCCAGGCTTAAACCCATCGGCTCTACGCTGATGACTCAGAATTTCTATCTCCAGCCCCGACCTCCAGAGTCTCCCTGCGCCACAGCCTAAATGACGGCCCCAGATATGTGAACGTCCAAAGGAGAACACCTGACTTCACACCCACGGTTGCTTCTTCCTCAGTCTTCTGATCTCAGTAAATGGTCACAGTGCAATCCATCGAGCTCAAAACGTGGAATTTATCCCTGATTCCTCTTTTCTTTCAAAACCCTTTCAAACCCTGTCAGCTTTGCCTCTGAAATATATTCTAAATCCTTCCCCCTTCTCTCCACCTCCATAATCACCACCTGGGCCAAGCTATCAGCTTAGCTCTCCCCCTGATTTCTCTTCCTAATTCTACCCTGGCCCTCCACTATTCCCCACACAGCAGCCAGAGTGATCTTGACAAAATGCAGATCAGATGCCGCCACCCCACACACATACACATACACACACGCGCGCACGCGCACACAAACTCCATCTTCAAACCCTCCAATGGGTTCCCATCAGGTTTGGCATTAAACCCAAATCTTTACCACAGCCTAGAGGCCCTAGAGTGATCTGGCCTCATTCCTTCCCTCTTTTGTCTCTTTCTCCTTAATGTCTGGCCACTGAGCATCTGAGTTCCTCCTACACGCCATGCCCCTGTGGCTGGAATGAACACCCTCCTTATCCTTCAGATCTCACATCAAAAGCCAACCTCAGACCACTCTCTCCACAGCAGGTCCCTTCCCTCAGTCATTGTACCATACTGTTTATCTAGTAAACATGGCCTTATTCATTATCATCTTAAATATTGTTTATTGCCTTTCTTCCTCTAATAGAATGTTAACCTCCATCAGAGGAGGGACTTTGGTCTGTTTGTCACCACTGAATTCCCAGAGTACAGTATAGCACTGAGCATATATGGTCAGAGATGGAATTTAAGAACAGGTAAACCTTTGACGTGCCCTACACGTGTCCTATAGAAATAGCATACATTTCTAACATTTTGCATGTGAAAAGAGTGAGATGTTCAAGAAGACGCACAAAGAAATAAATTCTCAACTGTGCATATGCTCTCTAGCCCAATTTTGAGCAGCAAATAATGACAGTGGAAGTTCAGAAGAAGTCTCAAATTGCCAATATCACATTTGCCTCTACAGATCAGTGAATTCAATCCTTCCTTTCCCTATCTGTCCAACACAACACACACACACACACACACACACACACACACACACACTTCTCACCAATCTCACGTAGTTCTCCCTCCATCAATCAAGAACTTCTAAACATCTCACTTCCTCACTTCCTAGATAAAACCTTTTGAGTCTAACTGAAGAAGAAAGGAAAAGAAGCTAACGTTTATGGAGTATATCCTACATACCGAGTATTGTGCTGAATGCTTAGAAGCTTTTTCACTGGGACGTAAATTATCATTACCCCACTTTCGGAGATGAGAAAACTGAGTCAGGCCCATGATTTGCCAGAAGACAAACAAATAAGTGGCAGAGGCAGGATTTAAATCCACATCATTCAAACCCTACAATCCCAATTCTTGCCAAGTCATCATTTTAGCAACAAAAATAATAAGCATACCAATATTATCTTACTTCTACTGTTTCAATTTGGGGATTAATACATCCTTTTACAAATAGGTCCATACCACATTTCACTGATAATGGATCCTTAGACCATAAACTTCTTTGTATGCAATGGAATCCCACATTATAAATAGGAAACTCCTTTAAAAGTTCCCTTACTTATAATTTATGGACAAAATATTACAGTTGTAAAGGAAAGTTTCACCAAATTTCCCTTCCAACATTATTACCTTGGCTTTACAAGTGACAGAAATTTGTCAGTTTAGGACAATATGATCACAGGGACAAATAATTTTGTTTAGCATAACTCATCTCAAACATCCAGAGAGCTCAGGACAGATACCAAAGTCAGATGATCCCCTTGAAAGGCCAATGTCTGTGGTCAATCTGAGCTTCCTTATTATTACATGATTTGATTCTAATACTGCTAAAAAGCAAAAGCAAAAACACTACATTAAAATAGCTCCCAAACACAATCTGTGGGGTTTTTTTTACATACACCATGTGTAAAATTAAATTTAATAAATCAAATTATTTCTTGTCAACATTTATTCATCATCAACAATAAATATTTTCAATAATACTACGTAATACCATGAAATCTAAAAAGGTTTATCACTATAAGAAAAATTTACATGCAAAGTACTGGCAGAGTGGCAAAACAAATTGGCTTGGCATGTTCACTATAGCCCTTTTCTATACTGGAACTTATTCAAAATTCTCTAAATATATCAGCTCAGATAAATATCTCCCAAACCTTTCCTAAGTAATCCATATACTGCTGCCATTATATTAACTTTCTCTGTGGATCATTATTAAATAAATATGACACAAGCCTATTTAAAATAGCATTGCATAAAAAATAGATAAATCACATATATTGTTTGAAAATAACATATTAGGATATTTGGTTCTTTGCTATTCAAGTCTCTGTTTTTACAGATAATAAAATGAGGGCTTTTAAGGCAAGTTTAATAATGAGATATTGATTAAATTAAAACCTTAAACTTCTGATGGCAAGAAACCATGACTTTATATGGTCATGAATATATATATAATTGAAGAATATATAAATGTATAACTGAATCACTGCTATACAGCAGAAATTAGCACAACATTGTACATCAACTATACTTCAATAAATTTTTTTTAAAAAAAGAAACCATGACTTTTTAGTCTCTTTTAAGGACTGATTAAAACTTGGCTTTTTGTAAGGTTACTGTCTACAAAAGGAGCCTTGCTCTTGTGAAAAGCTACTGCAAACAACAAAATATCACCAAATCAACAACTCTTCTTTCCCTTCATTTTCTTTTTCCTTTCTTCCTTTCTCTCTCTTTTTATTTTTCTTTCTGTTTTGCTTTTACGATCATAGAGTGGTGAGTTGTTTGGCATCAGGTTCAACGCCAAACGACAAAAACCCACCTACTCTCTTTCCCACCCTAGCATGCTCTCCGGATGTAAATATTTCATGGTATTACCATGATTCACTCAATGCTTATATTGTCTGATCAAGCCTCTATTTCTGTCTGTTAGATACTCTGGAGGATAGAGTTTTTGCATGTCTGCTGCTCAGTCACATAAAGCCCTTGCTTCTCAAAGGTTCTTCAAAGTTCAGTAATTTATTAAACACTGTGCTGGGGTTGGTAAGCACTCACAGAAATGCATAACTACAGAATATGTGGACCTATTAAAGAGTTTCCTTAATAAAAAAGGTGACTTTAGAGAAAATGACAGAATTGTTACTTAAACTAGAGAGGCATACTCTCAACAACTGAAGCTATCCTAGGCTGAGAGGCATGAGCTAAGATGAATGCAAGTACCTGGTTACAGGTAACGGTCACTAAGCAAATGCACTGTGAAATAGACTATTACGGAAGTCTAAAATCAGAACTCAAGTCCCAGATTTCCCCTTTTTCAGTATAATGACTGGTCAGGTCTCCAGTTCGCCTCTTTCTAAATACAACTGAAAATTTGCAATTTCAGTGAAATACTTTTGAAGCTGTAGGCCAATAATATTTTTAACTGAATGATATTACTCCCAAAGCCTACTCACTATGCTTACTCCTTCCTATTGACCTCTGAGCAATAGGTTGAGAGGACATTGAAACAGAATCATATAAAACACATATAGAAGCAAAGTAATAAAAAAAAAAATTGAGTATATATTTTGACCAGCAAGTACTGAATTCAAATTCATCAGGAGCCATAGGGAATACATAAGCAGACTGCAACATCATCCTATGTTCACAGGCTACAAAACCTAGTTAGGTGACAAAGCACACATTGAGTGCATAGAGTGAGACCCAAAACAGAATGAAATTCATTGCTAAACTGAGCGGGAGTCTTCGAGGGCCACAGTAGGTAGACCCAAGCCAATCTGAGCAACAGTAGTCAAGGAAGAAACTATTTTCTACTTATTACATTTTGTTTTCTTAATTTGATTTTCAAATAAACCTTAGGAAAAGAAACTCTGATACCCAGATGAATGATTAACACAACAAATTAACTTCCGGTTAAACATGGCAGATACAAAACATGCTCTTAGCTCCCTCCCAAAATCTCACAAAAATGCCTGTAAAGAAATCAAAACAAAATAAGCCAAAAAACAAAAACAAAAAACAACAACACAAATCTTCAAGGACGAAGCAAATGAGAGAAAAGATAACAGCAGATAAAAGATGTCAGCCCCACATTTTGGAAGATGAAAAGGGAGTGTTAACTAATGTAATAGAACAGGAAAAGTTGAAGCCTACTGGCAGGGCAGGGGTTGAGGAAGGAAAGGGGAAGATGAATAAGGGTGGAGCTGATTCATTCCACCATCTCCAGAAAGGCTCAGGAATTACAGCGACCAGGTACCTCTGATGGCAGGTGCATTTCAGAAGTGGAGCTGAAAACAGGAAGCCTGGTTAGAAGTCTACGAACAGAAATTAGACAGCATGTCCTTTCTCTGAATCCCAATCATCAGGTAGCCAACACAGCCCTGACCAAGCAAAAGATGGTTTACTGTCTGAAAGCAGTTGGCACAGGGAGTTCTGGAGCCTAAGTACCCAGCCCAGCTGAGGGCATAAGTAAGAGCTGCATGTCAGCTCTTAGGGCCTTCTCTTCTTCTCTGGGTATCTGTAACTTCATGAAGGAGGGCCTTGCTAGGGTCATTTTTCAGCTCTTGGGCTGGATACTCAGTGGGCTTTTTTGATTTCAAAATTCACGTCTTATAGATCAAGAAAATTACCTTGTATTATTTGATAATTTCTTCCCTTCTGATATTTTTGGTTCTTACTCTACAACCCATATAATCAGATACTGGACCACTTGGACTGACCCTAATTTTGTATCTTTCCTCTCTAATCTTCCATTGCATTGTCTTTTTGTTCTACTTTCTGAGTTCTACTTTATTTTCTAATCCTATTGAAATTTTAACTTTTGCTATCATATTTTTAATTGGGTCTCTAAAGGCTCTCCCCCCACTTTTTAACATTTTACAATGGAAAATTTCAAGCACACAAAAACAGAATTAAATAATAAGCCCTCAGGTACTTATTACACAGCTTCAACAATTATCAACATTTTCCTAATCTTAACTTCTCTATTCCTTTACCCCACCTTTCCTTCTGAATTACCTCAAAGCAAACCTCAGGCGTCATAATTCAATTGTAATTCTTCGGTATGTACCTCTAATACATAAGGACAACCTTTTTTAGAAAATATAATCACAATACGCTATCACAACTAACAAACTTAACAATATGAATGCTCCTTTTTATTAATATCCTATTCCTGTTTCATATACGTAGCATCTTTCCTCATCTCTTTAAAAATATTAGTCATCATTTGTTTTGAAGTTTTGTCTTCTGTTCTCCACACTGTCATATTTCTCTGGGTTCCCTTCCTTCTGTTGTTTGCCTTGTATTGTCATTCTTGTTGGAGGCATTCCACACACAGTGTTTCGTGATCCTTGCCTATCCGTTCATAATTTCAAGTGAGGCAAACCAAATGGGATTGAAAGCACTGTGTGCAGAAAATGAGTTTGTCAACTGGTGGACCCTGCTGTAGGGTTATACGATGGAAACCTGGCCTTTTCTTTAGATATCCCCAAACGTCAACCTACATATTTTTCTTTGGGCTGGTCAACTTCCTTGAAAAGGAATCCTCACATCTCCTTCTCTGGTGACATCAATTATATAATCTCTCTAATTAACAGAGACCACAAAGGGCAGACCCTCATTGGCTTCCAGTCTGAGGAAGTAAATATGATATATTTGGACCATATGGTTTGAAATTTCAATTAGTAATAAAAATCCACATTTTCAACTTCGAAAAATCAGAGTATCTGCAAACACTGGGCCCACATTCACACACTGAAGCTAAGTTGCAGCTGGCCCCTGTAGGTGGTATATGTACTTCTTACTTTAGCACTGGCACCGCCAGGCCCTGCTGTCCCTCCTAGCTAGGTAAAGTGTAAGCTTCCTGCTATAATGAGATGTCACTGCATAAAAGGAAAATACATTTGTAAAATATACTTTGCTTTATTTTATTCTGGGATATCCTGGAAAAGAGCTGACTGAATAATCCAGCCAATGGAATAACACTAAAATCAGACAAAACAGACCCCAGCACTCAGCAACAAAGGAAAAGTGAAACCCTGTATCAAAATAAACCTCCCTCCAAAAGCTGAGTCCCCTCACCACAACCAGAATCAGCTCTTCTCAAAGGGCCATATGCCCAAGTGCGGAACTTCAGCTGAGAGACAGACAGACAGACAGACACAGAAAGACAGAGAAAGAGAGAGAAGGGAGGGGGAGAGAGAAAGGGAGGGAGAAGAGAAGAGAGAAAGAAAAAAAAGGAAGGGAAAGAGAGGAAACGGAAGAGAGAGAGAGGCATGAGAGAAAGGAACAGAGATTTGTCCTTTGCATTCTGATAGGGAAAGGAAATTCTCAAAAATGCTTTTCCTTCACCAAAGGGTAGGCAAATCATGCTTTATAGGGGTAAAGACAGATCAAGTTTTGAATTCATAGACTTATAAAAGCCCTAAAGTCTCTTTTCTTAGATAATAGACTTAGTATTTTATGTGTGTATATATATATATATAGAGAGAGAGAGAGAGAGAGAGTATGTCATACTATATATGAATTTATATATTTTCCATAATATATATATATATATATATATATATATGAATGACATGACCAAGATCAGCAAACACATAAGGAAAATTCCTAGAAGTTTCTGAAGACAGTTTAGACATGTTCAAGTGACTTTTTAAAACACAAAATGATAGGCCATTAAAAATATCCAGTGACAAAAAAAAAAAAAATATCCAGTGACGTTTTTTAACTGGTTGGAAAACAGGTTTTGCTCTGTTTCTGAGTTAAAAGTCATCTCCGTGACTCCTGGCTATATACCTATTAGCTAAAAACAACAATGCTACAAAACTGGCTTTTGGATTAACAGCCCTGTCATTTATCCTTTAAATGTTTATCTCCTTTGGTCACAATTTTATTGTGGTTAAACAGCAACTAGTGTGGGACCACAAGCATTCAGATGCTCTGAGTACACAAAGAGCACACTATTCTGTTTTCCAGCTGAATGGACTTTTACTTGTGTGAACAAAAGACAAGACCCTGCCATTCTTCAAATGAAAAGGAAAGAAACAGCAAGGAAAAACATGGCACAGAAAACCTCTCTCTTGGTTCAGGTTACAAATGCTAATAAGAACAACTGAACCAAATAGCTGTTTTTTTCTCCTCCAAAAGTTTAAAAAATCATGAAAAGTAATTACACATCTCAGCATCTATTTTAAAAGGGTGTGTTAATAATAATTTGCAATGCACAATAGCTAATATAGTACATGTTATCTAATATAGATCATATTAGAGAAGGGATGGCTACATGCAAATATTATGGCCTAAAACCAATGAGTCAGGCAAAATATAAACAGCGGTATCCAGCAAAGGAACTGAAGGCACTGAACAGACTTGACACTGCAACCTAAAATTTTAAAGAGCTCCCCAAGTCCTTTAGAAAGCAGATGAAGTTACATCCCTAAGGCCCTCCAATAATCTAAAAAAAGAAGCTGCTGCTGCTTCAACACTGGAAGGCAGTGAGGACTCCCTGACCTGGCTCTTATAGAGGGCCATTAAGATCAGCCCTGGTTATCACTTTCCTAAATGAGTTACATTCTGTTCCAGTCTTGGTGCTACCCTATCTCTCATATATCTTTCATACTCATATACTCTCAGGTCTTCAGTTCTGAAATAAATTAATGCATTATCATTGTCACAGGTTGTTTTAATTTGTAGTAGCTGAAAGAAGGAAGAGTTAGGGATCTGTTTGAATTTTGACATTAATGTTCAGGATGACAGAAGGAAATCTAAGGGCTTGGGATTTCTCTTCCTCTTCTGCAATGTGTAGAAATCGTGTATGATCTAGGATTAGGTTTGGCTGCAAGTGACAGAAAATCCAAAATGGCAGTGGCTTCACCAGGCTGGTATGGCGGTTCTCATGCTGTCCTCAGAGACTCAAGCCCCTTCCAGCCCACCACCTTAAGGACTGGCCCTCACTCTCAAGATCCAAATGCAGCATTTACATTCCAAGCAGCAGGATTAAAAAAGGGCCTCAGAAGAAAAGGGCAAAGGGCACACACCAGCTTTCTCTGAAGGAAACATCCCAGAAACGACCACAGGCTACATCCTCTTGGTCAGTGGCCCCACCGAGCTGCAGGGGAGGCTGGGAAATGCAGTCTGTATTCCGGGCAGCCAACTGTCCTGAAAAGTCCATGACAGAAGGAGGCAAGAAGGGATTTGGGAGTTAATTTGCAGTGACTACCACAAAGAGATTTCCTAGTTTTATAAAACTAGAGATAGTTGATAATGTCAAGCAAAAAATCTTCTTCAGAATAAGGAACTTGCAAATGCTCCAAACAGAAGAGCCACTGAGATATACGGACCTGACAACAGAGCCCTATCTCAATGATCTGGATCAGACAGCTGAATATTCTCATGTTCTTCTCCCCACCCCCACCCCAGGAGTGAGTGTCCTGCTCCCGTGACTCCCACAGACCTGGAAGCTTCTCCCCTGGGTCGTGTCAACTGTCCAAGTACTTCAGCCTTGCAGCCCAATCACCTCCCATCATTAAGAAAGAGAGGCCTTTCACATCCAAGGGGCAAATCTCACACAAATGACATTTGGCTGATGCCTAAAGGTGACAGGGATGAGAGCAGGATAAATAAAGAATAATGTAGAAGTCAGTTGGGGCAGTCTTTCATTATGGCCCTTTCAAGAGCTATTAATCTTGGTCATAGTCAATCGGCTAAAAATAACTACTTCTTCTAAAACATGCTGTACACACCAACTAGCAGTAGTAACTAAGGTCAGCCCTTTTAACTCAGGAAAGATGTGGCTTCTGGCTTGCCTATAGCCATCTGAAACGGTGTTTGCACAACTGTTCCAGCCCAACTTCGTCTTCAGTCACATCTAACAATAATATCAAAAGGAAAAACCACTATCAGCAATATATTGTCAGACTATCGGTAAGTTGTAGAGGCACGTGGAAGAACAAAGACTATCAGGGACTTCCCTGCGGTCCAGTGGGTAAGACTCCCAATGCAGGGGGCCCAGGTTTGATCCCTGGTCGGGGAACTAGATCCCACATGCATGCCGCAACTACGAGTCCACATGCTTCAATGAAGATCCCACGTGCCACAACTAAGACCCGGTGCACCCATAATTAATTAATTAATTTTGAAAGATAAAGACTATCAGAAATATTTTACAAGAAGATTTGTTACTTCCTTTGATTATAATGAAGGTAAATAAAATTTTAAATAATTAAACATCATTTTTTTCCAAAGTCTTTCATTGCTGAGGTATTTGAACAGAGTGCCGTTTGTCATAATTCATCCAAGCTCTGGATCTGGAATTCTATACTACAGATTCAGCTCTGTAATTAAGCAGCTTCGTATTCTTGAAGAAGCCAACAAACTCTCTGGGCTTCATTGGGCCTCAGCTGTACTACGGGGAAGTTTGACTCAGAAAAGCCATGTGGTTCTTTAGAGACTCAACAGTACATATAGATGGGTTTGTATAAACCCGTAAGTGATAACACTTAATAATAATACAATAATAATTATCTAAACATCAAATTCGTCAATAGGACCTACTTGAAAGAGGGGATTATAAGAGGATTCACAGCAGGGTTTCTTTAAGTCATGGACACTTCCCACCTCAGTTCACTAACAATACAAATATGATATAAAAAATAAACGAAGACATCGGTGGCATAAGGGAAGGTGCCCTGTCATGCAAACAGATAAACCACAGCAAGAGCAGCCTCTAGCTGTGGGTCAGTAGGCAGCAAGCAGCAGGAACATGAAGAAAGGGGAGTATCTTTTAAATGAAACCACAGCAGCCAGATTGCCTACAGTTAGAAGGAAACACAACATGGAAAGCCTAGCTTTATATGAGAGCAGAAAGTTTCTGATATAGGGAGAAGGGGCACTGCTTCTACAATGCCACATTTCCCAGCTGAGGAAATGGTGAGATTGAGCCCAATGTGCTCTCTTTCAAAGAGACATCTAAATTATAGGCGTGGGCACTGTATCAAATATACTGTGAATGGAAACTGCTCACCTCCCAAGATGGCAGTCTTACCTAGTACGTGTGGGGCTCACTGGAGGATGTACAGTGATTGGGAAAGACAAGAACCCAAGTGGCACCAAATAATAAAAGCAGGAGTTACAGCCAAATTATGGGACCTCCTAAGACCAGGAAAATTCCCAGCAAATATTTTGTAAATTACATGAAGTTAGTATTATAAAGCATGCACACAGATGCAAAACTTGGAAGAATTTTTTCAATTATACCAAACCCCAAAAAGTGTAAGTTCCTAGAGAAGGAGCTATAAATCTTATAACATTTTCATACTTTATTCATCCTTACTGGGCTTCATCAAATAAATGCCTACATTAAAAAAACAAAAAAAACCCCTGCAGATAGGTTTTCAAACTCCCAATGAAGGATGCTTTAAAAAAAAAAGTTATATCTGACTACATGAATTTTCCTTGCAAACTCTTTATACCTTGGGGGAACTTGGTTTACTTTTATTATAACTGTAAACTTCATTTATCATTTCACAGGAGACATTAAAATAATTGTGGGCAACCTGATATTGTCCCTTGTAAGCCACATTCCTGCCCTGCAGATACACTGCCACCACACAGCTGGGTTAGAAGATGGTGTTAAAATTACTGTGGAACCACATAATTGCTCCATCATTAGTGGCTGAGGGGTAGGGTTGGCGGGGGCGGGAATGAGTCTTAAAACAAATTATTCCACATGGATTGAAAAGCGATGGGCACAAACAGATACAAGGCTGGTTGCTGAGCCGTAGTATAGAAATCAACTTTTCACAAAGTTTTTTGATAATATTTGAACACTACCCTCTTGAGTTACAATTCCTAGAATCGAAACTGATTTCTATTCAAATCCCCTTTGACCCAGCTCTTCTACTTACATGCCTATATGGATATACCACATTTTGTTTATTCATCAGCTGACAGACATTTGTGTTGTTTCTACTTTTTGGTGATTATGAATACTGCTACTATGGGGGGGGAAAGTGTATTAAAAAAAGTCTAACCCTGCAAAAGTCTGTCTCTCTCCTATTACTTGAACATCCAAACTTTCCCTCCTAAAGAAGTAACTATTGTTGAATCTTTCCAGAGATATTCTACCTTTATGTAAGCATTTTACACAAAGAGTGACAAGTATTCTGTACCTTGTTTTTTTAATTTAAGTATCTTGAAGATTGTTTCATATTGGTACATATAGAACTGTTTCTTCTCAATGGTACTAGAGTAGTTCATCGGCTACATCTTCCTTAATATTTTTAACGTGTCCCCTACAGATAGACATTTAGATTGTTTTCTTATGTTTTACCACTACAAATAACGCCACAATGAATATTCTTGTTCGTATGTCTTTGTACACATGTGCCAGTAAAGAAAGTGGAATAAATTCATGTAAGTAGAATAGCTGGGTCAAAGGGGATTTGAATATAAATCAGTCTTGTTTCTAGGAGATTTTAATTCAAGAAGGTAAAATACAAGAGTCAAACCCTGACTGTTGCTTGAATAAGAGGGTGTATAATCAGCAGCATTACTAGAAAATGAGCAATCGGCTCCATAATAATTTTGTTAATATCTTTAGTGAGATATAATTCACATAACATAAAATTCACCCATTTAGAATGTACGATTCAATGTTTTTTAGTATATGCACAGATTTTGCAACAATCATCGCAATCTAAATTTAGAACTTTGTCATCATACCAAGAAAAAACCCCGTACCCATTAGCAGTCACCCACAACTCCCATCTCACCCCGTTCCTAGCCCTAGGCAATCGCTAATCTTTCTGTTCTTTATAGAGTTGCCCACTGTAGTCACTGTATATAAATGGAATCATATAATACGTAGTTTTTCGTGTTTAGCTTTCACTTAGCGTAATGCTTTCAAGGTTCACTGATGTTGTACTATGTATCAGTACCTCATTCCTTCATGTTGCAGAATAATATTCTATCATATAGCTACACAACACTTTGTTTATCCAATCAGTTGATGGTCATTTGGGGTTGCTTCTATTTTTTGGCCATTATGAATAATGCTACTATGAGCATTTGTAAGTTTTTAAGTGGACATGTTTTCATTTCTTGTGGGTATGTATCCATGAGTGAGCAAATGAGTGAATCAGTGAGTGAACCGATAGAAACTTGCATAAAAAAAAAATTTTTTTAATGTGAATGTTGCCCAGGAAAGAAAACAAAACATTGACACCTGATAGATTAACAAGAAGACTCTTAACAGTACTTTGATGACAGAGTAGACGTCAGTATCTTTAAAATGACATTTTAAATAAGATGGCATTTATTTGAAAATGAATATGAAAATTAAATAAATGTCCATACATATTAGGTTTAAACAAATCCAGAAATGTCACCAGCCAAGTGAACAGAGGAGGTAAAGTTCTATTCCTTCAGATCTACGAACTTCCATGATTTCTTCTTGGTTCTTATGCTCTGAAATGTCTTAACTCCCATGTTCTGTGTACAATTCAATAAAGTAAACTTGTTCTGAGCTTGTACTATGTTCTATGCACCCTGCTAGGCCGAAAGACACAAAGATTAATAAAACCCTTGAGTTTCCATGCTCTAGGAACTCACATTTTTTTAATGTGTGACACTTTTTTGTATGCAGAGATTTTAAGGGTATCAACCAAGGGAGAGCAAACTTTTTCCGTAAAGGGCCAGACAGTAAATATTTTAGGCTTTGTGGGTCACATATGGCCCCTGCTGAATATTCTCATTTTTCTTTTTTTTTCCTTTACAATCTTTTAAAAATGTGAAAACTATTCTTAGCTCAAGAGCCAGGCCCTAGTATAAACTATAAGCAAAGAGGAAAATTACAGGTTCACTATCTTACCAATTAAACATGCTAGATACAATTTAAAATTCATTACTGTGAGTTATAATAGCCTCAACTCAACTCTGGCTCCTCTCACTAATTATCCTTTTATTTCCACGACTCTCTTTATACCAGTATTTTTTCTCCCACAGATGCCTTGGTAATTGATGAAATAAACTCTTCCTGTCCCTAAATTAGGTCTACCCTTCAATTCCCAACTGAAACTACATTTGGCAAAAGTAACTGAAACCTTGAATACCAGGCCCTAGGTAACACACACATACATACACATGCACACACACATCTCTTCCTGTACTAATCCCTCTGTGTTAGTGAAAATGGTCTAGGCTACACTGTGAGTAAACTCCCCAGTCTAAGGGACTTAATACATAAAGGTCTTTCTTGGTCAAGTTCCCTGCCCAATATGGGCCAATGAGGGCTCGACTCCACACAGTCATTCATGGACCAAGCCTAATGAAGATCCCACCATCTGGAACACACAGCCTCCAAGGTCACTGTAGCAGGGCAAGGGAAAACACACAAGTAGTACACCAGCCCTTAAATGTCTTGACCAGGAAATGATACTTATCACTTTCGCTTCATTTCATTGGTCAAAACTAATCATATAATTCCACCTAACTGCAAGGAAGCTGGAAGTTGTGATCTTCCAGTGCGCTTACAAAGAAGAGCAAAAACTAGGAGTTGAATAGAAAAAGCTGAAGCAGATACAGGATGCCAGAGACAACCTCACCAAGGCTGGGTGTGACTCACTGATCTCACAGTTATACATTATGCAGTATGATTGCTGAGGTACGGTATATAGACTACTCAGGCATAAATCAATCCCCATTCACCATCCTCAGACTCTGCAGTCTAGTAAAGCCAGGTCATACCACATTCCTGACTTCAGTGCAGCAGAAATGAACAAGGGTCACTTACCCAGTTGGCTCTGGGGTGATGTTATAGGGCATATCCCATAAGCAGTTCCAATATTAATCAAATTTTAGGCTCATCCAAAGCAATATAACCTTCACACAACACCACCAACAGCAAATATGCATTGAAATGCATACCTGAGAACATGATGAGAAAATGGTAATTGATCATTTTGACAGAAAGACGCTGAGATCGTCCTACCAGACCCCATGCCTCTTCCATATGCCCTATGTCCCCTTTGAGGACACATCACACAAAATCTACTTTACACACAATGCCATGCTCAGTATTTTGTATCGAGTAAGGTGCTTAATAAACACTTCTTTATTTGAATGAAATACTGAAGGAACTGAATCAATGAAATTATGGTGGAGCTGAATCCTGTTACAGTATTGCCTCTTTCATAGCAACATTTGAGAGCTAAAAGGCTGTGACAGAAAGAGCTGCCTGTTTGCCAGAAGAATCAGAGAAGGTATGTGGAGTGGGTAGTCAAGTTGGACTTTGGCTCACAATGCCCCAAGGACACTGACAAATAGCCCAATAATAACCCATCTGAGTCTCAGAAGTCACTCCTTAGAGCTGCTCTATAAAAGCCAAAAGGAATTATTCATTAGCGAGTGTGAATACCACTGGATACCACCAGCAGATTGTGTTTGGCCTTGCTGAATTATTCATTAGCATTTGTGAGAAATGTACAACCCAAAGGGTGTTAAACCAATCCAAATTGTTCAGCAATGTTTGTTTTCCTTTAAAAATATTTTTTAAAAAAATCACCTCTAAGCTACAGTTCTTATATTTAAAACCAGTTATAAATCTGGCTAAACAAGTAGGTGAAGATTAGAAAGTCAAGTAAGAAAGGGATCTCCGTGATCTTATTTAATATTCATCATTATAATGACAGGCAGTAGACTGAACCAATGTTTGTTTACCTGTCCACATCTTGCCTTTTCAGATGTTGTATGGTCAAAGACAGTAGGAGCTCTACAATGAGATTCATATGTGGAGGGGGGAAAAAACTCTTTTGAGTCCTGTCACAGAGCAGATGCAAATTTAATTACTGTGCGTTAAGCTTTCCATCTTGTCTAGGTGTCCTTGGAAAGCAACTGTAAACAAGAAGCACTCGGCAATCAGGTGTCTGGGGCTCATTTGATCTGCTAGGAAATATGTCACAAATCCCTGGCAGGAAGTGAGTTGGGAAAGGGAACAAAGAGAGAGGACTGACAGTGTCGGGGGCAGATCTTGGGGGTGTGCCTGTTAGTGCTGGGGACCGCTCCCACTCCCAGCTCCAACTTCCCGGAGAAAGTGCTCCCTGCCTGACAAGCCTCTCTCATCTCACATTTGTTATACATTTTCCTGTGGTCTGCAGAAATCACCAGCACAACTGGGGAGTCAAATGGAGAGAGACTATGCACAATTAAATTATTCGAGACTAAGGAAAACCTAGCATGAGCTGATTTTTTTTTTAAGACAATTGGACAACTCCGGAAATTAGTGTGGAATCTAAATTCAGGTAAAAGAGATCCTATCAGCCAGCAGTCTCAAAGAAAACCACAGGCCTAGCTGCATTCCCATCTTTTCAGTGTGCCCCTAATTGAGTAGGAAGAATGTTCCATCCTATGAAGCTCTGGGTCTGAACCTGAGCTGTCAAATGCCCAGCTGTTTCTATGATAATGGGTGCTGCATTTGTCGGCAAGTGATAGGAAGTGATCCCTGAGTGTACGCAATTTGTAATGCTGCAAAGAGCCTGTAGCCTTCCTGAAGGGAGCCCACATCCGGAGCTCGCTTCTACAAGACAACTGCAGAAAATGGATTTCTGCCCTCACAACCGTGGTTCCAGAAGTGCTTTCTGCTCAATTATTCTATAGGAATTTTAAATTTTAGTGCTTAAGTCAAACTCTCCCCACCGCTATAATGAATGAACAACTTCCAAATGGAGGGGGAAAAACCCGAAAGTAACAAAGCTCCATTAAACTTGGGGCAAATTAACCGATCTCTCTAAGCTTCATTGTCCTCATCTGTAAAATCGGGGGAAACTGCAACCATGTAGGGTTCCTGTGAGGATCACAGAAGATAATATATGTAAGTGACAGCCAGTATTATCATATTAAAGAACAGGGAAATTTATTAATAATACGATTATTATTTGCCTAGTAACACAAGTATTCCCATGATATTAAAATTGTTCCTAAAATTCTCTGCAAACATGTTACAATTATTTTATTATCTAGATGAGCACAGACGTTCTTCCCCCTCCCCACTTTACTACTTTTATAAATGAGAAACAGATATCAAAGACTCAGATTCCTGAGAATTAATCTATTAACTAAATATCAGCAAGGAGAAACAGAAGTAGAGAAGAGAAAAAAATCAGGCACCTGGGATGATCAAAGTGCAGGTCCCATTCATTTCTTAATGTTATTATCTTATCTTCCTTACATCCATTTCGGGTTCCTTCAAAGAGTGTGGCAACAGAAGCGACAGAACCAAAAGGAGACACCTAGTGGCCAAGTGAGCTTCCATTCAGGCTACAGTTAAACAGCAAATAATGTCAAATAACTTTATGATCCAAGAAAACCTCTTTTTAGCATGTGATATGACAATTAAAAGCAAGAGAGGGACTTCCCTGGTGGTCCAGCAGTTAAGACTCCTTGCTCCCAGTGCAAGGGGCCCGGGTTCAACCACTGGTCAAGGAACTAGATCCCATATGCCGCAACTAAGAGTCCACATGCCGCAACTAAAAAAAAAGATCCTGCATGCTGCAACTAAGACCCGGCGCAGCCAAATAAATAAATAATAATAAAAAAAAAAGCAAGAGAGAAATGTTAAGTATAAAAGAAATATAATACTTTACATATTAAATGAAGCTGCATTTTAACTCCTATATCAGCCTAACTAAAATTTACTGCTTCTATAGATTGAGACGGAATCAGTCAAGGAAAGCAGACAGGTTCCTGGAGTTATACACATCTGGTTCAAATTCCAGCTCTGCCTCCTACTCATCGAGCAATACTTTTTTAACCTCTTCCACAACACGAAGCACGCAGAAAATTAGGATATTTGCAAAGCACACTGGAGTAACCAGAAGAGGCTGCTGGGGCCAGAGTTGAAAGTCCCCACCTACCCACTCCAAGAGCTAAGGGGACCATTAGCTCCACAACCAATAATAACCCATTCAAGGCACACCAGTGGAATGTGCTCCTTAAACAATCTACTTAATACTATTGGGCCTTAGCTTCTTCATCTGTAAAATGGGACAAATAATACCCATTTAATATGAAGATTAAATCAGATAACATACATTAATATATATTAATAAAATGACTGGCACATACTAGGTGCTCAATAAATGTTTTCTTCTTTCTACGCTACTTCTTTCAGTAGCAGTGCACAAAGATCCTGTTATATCAACAAACTAACTCCCAAAACTATACTATATAATTTATAAGGAGTAACAATAAACATAGCCAGTGTTTGAGGGCATATTATAAACCAGACAAGTGCTGGGTTGTTACCTCACTGAACCCTTACAACCACCTTAGAAAGCAGGAATAGTAGATACCATCTTCTGCCCACCCAGTAACTATTATGACAATTTTTCTTGTTAATAAAATCCTGATTTTGACCTGGGCAACAACGGATCCACTCAAAAAGCTTGCTTTCTCAGACTTCCTCACAGCTGGAGTAGCCATGTGGCATCGTTCTAGTTGATGAAATTCAAGTGCAAGTCTACTACTGATTTTAATTTTTTAT